>NW_009953209.1:0-117040 GCF_000747805.2 Chaetura pelagica | reverse complement strand
CAACATTTGAATTCCACCCATCTCTGATCAGTACTAAAAACTGTGCTTCTGAAACTTTCTTTTCACTTTGAGAACTGGTTTTGTTGTGACAAAATGAGAAACATTCCTTAGGCAATCCTGGCAAACAGGAATAGTACAAGTAACAAGAAATGCAGTCAATAGGCTGCTGCAACAGAAATGTAGATACAGAACATATGCAAATGGGATTTAATTTACTTTCATCATCTATGAACAAACTAGTTTCTGGGTTTTTTTTTTAATAGGACTTTTAGGACAATTCTCACTTCAAACAGTAGGAATGGCAAAAGGAAAAGCTCAACTTCACTGAGTGACATTTTTCTGGTAAATTCTTATTAAAATACTGCTCTGGTATCCTTGGAATCCTAAGCTATTTAAGACAATGAATTATTTGTTCTCTTGTTCAATATCTAAGTGAAGTGAAACCTTGATTTTTCGAGTCACAATTATTTCTACTGATTATTATTACTAATAGCAAGAAATTCTTAGAGAAAAAAACAAATAAAAAATATATGACAGCTAACTAAAATAAGGTGTCAGAGGTCCATTGGTGTTACCTGATTATCAAGATAGTGTATAATAATTAACCAGGACACTGCAGTTGCAGAAAGACCCTGTGATGTATTTAAAAAGAAGAACACACTGGAAACAATTTTCACAGCCTTCCTGCATTTCCTGCACCTTCTGTGTCTAGAAGTGCCCAAACACCCAGCAGACTGATGCGCATCTGCTTCAGGTCTGGAGTTTCATTTCTGAGGTAGAACTTTGCTGTACAACACAGACTTGGAGCAGTCAGGCTGACTCAAGCACACAATCAAGAAATGGAAACTACAAAAGTGGAAAAGCAGTGGAAATTATAAAAGTTTGGCAGAAAGGGTATTTTCACTGAGAAGGGAAAAGAAAATAAAATAAAACAGGAAACCCTAGAAACATGTGCTTACAAATAAATCATGCACATTAATTGTATTTATTGTTTTCAATAGCCTGTGGTTCCTGAAGAACTTTGGGGAGTCACTCTGTTCACTTTTCTACCTCCACCTCTCACACTCTGCAATCTTTCACTGAAACATTTGGTTTATGACAATGTGTTTGCCAGGAGTATATTTTTGGTGAGTTATGATTTTGCCTGCTCCTGCTGTTCAGCCCTCACCTGAAGTCATCATGTGCTCTCCTTGCCATCATAATCACCTACACAGCAACCCATGTTGATGTCACAAACAGAGGGTTATGATTTCAGCAGAGGGATCAGTGGGAACAGAAGGGCTCACATAAAGAGAGATGCTGTCTGCATGCAAATGTGCCCTTTCAGAGGAAAAAAAACAGCAGTCATTAATTACAAAGCGATATGTTAGCTGAATTACACTCCTATGGAATATTTTTTAGACTCTACTGAGCACTCAGTGCATCTTAAAAGAAAAAAAAAAAAAAAAGCACAAACTAGCTCCAAACCTCTGCTGTTACCAAATTGGCACAGATCACTGGATTCTAGCCCATCTGCAATCTGCAGCAAATTGTAGTTTTGCCTTTTGGTCACTGTGTGAGGAGGCCATTAATTCACTGTATCTGTTTTTACCAGCTAGTCCCAATTTCAGTTCTTATTGTGATGTGAAACCCTCCCTGTGCTCAAAAGCTGAGTATGCCAGAGAGCTGCACTGGAGCTTGGCATCAGCTGTTATTAAATAAAATAGCTGAACAGCAGATGGGCATTAGAGACGTTGGTTGCTCACCCAGCAAGTGGCAGCTGAACCTTAATGACAGTGAAGTTGGTGGTCAGGCTGTTACCCTCATTGGTTTCATTCAAAAGCAAGGAGCATGAAAGCAGGTTTACACACCAAGGGATGCAACCCCCCTTCCTCAGCCAGCAGAGCTTCTTGCATTGGCCTCCAGATTGTGCTTTAAAGCTGCTTGGACAGTCTTAAAATAAACATGTGGAAGCCAAAATTTAACGAGAGCACTGAGATAAAGAGGGACTGGTTTATACCCTTCTCAAGACTCTCCAGTCTAACAGCTGGATGGGGCTCTGCTTGGAAGCTGTTTAGTAAAGTATCTTAACCTGAAAGAGAAAGGATATTGCTTTACCCATTAGATTGTTTGCTGAAATCCTGCCCAAGCAAATCCCTGAGGTTGAGAACAGAAGTAAACAAACTTTACATGATCTGGGTACTCATGTGAAGGATGTCTTAAAGAACTTAATCCAAGACAAAGGAGATGCTTATAATATGTGCCTGTCCTCAGCTCCCTGTAAACTCAGCTGAGAGAGTCTGGCACATGCAGAAGGAAAATGAAAAATATCTGAAGGGTCTGTGTGTGCCCATCTCTTCTGACTGATGGAATGAACCTCAAATGACTCATCCTCTGGCTTCAGTATTTCACTTCAGTGCATAAATACAGTGGATTAACTCAGGCCTAAGACTAACTAAAATTTTGAGCATGAAAGTAGGGCTTTTTAAATGAGTAATTATGTGGAAAGCCAATAACATTTTTATTCTTCGTTAAGGAGACCTGAAGCATAACATCCTGTTTTGTGAAGACATTTCAAAATATTGTTTTAGATTGTGATGTTAATTTTTATATGAACTTTTCTGTTCTCATCTCTAAAATTTCTTTCCATGTAGACACCTATTACCTGGACTTTCTCTTCTGATACAGAACTGAAAGGTCCAGTTTTTCAAAACTGAAAAATTGAAGTATTAAGGAATAATTAAAATATTCCTTAAGGAATGAGAATTAGCAACTACAAAAATCCTTAATTTTGTTATGAACAAATCATTTTCAAGAAAATGACAATGTGGATGGAACTTCAATGGGAATGTACAAAGAATTGAATTTGCAATTGAATTTTTCTTATTATTAGATATGCCCTGGTGGATGGCTGAATTATCCTCCCTGTTGCCTAACTACTGTGTATATTACAGCTTCAGATCTTTCCATCTCTCTCAGAAATTGGGCAAGGTTGCTTGCTGATAAATTACTCAGAATTATAAGAAGTCAGGACTAGTAAGTAATAGAGCTGGACATAAAATTTTCCAGGGAAAATATTTCCAATGGAAAGATCACCCCACTGCAAAGATGGGAACACTCTAAAACATCAGTTAGTAAAAAAACTGAAGGAAAGAATCAAAGGTCTTAATATTTCTCTCCTTTGCAGAAGGCAATGACAAAAAAGGTTGACCTCATCTTCTCAGAATTCTCTTACAAAGTTAATCATGCCCTTTCTAGTCTTCCAAACAAAGGAAAAAAACAAGTTGGGGATTAAATCCTTCCTTTGGACAAATAGCAAAAGTGACCACAGATAAACAGTGGTTTTCATCTGTTATATCCTTTTCATTGTCCAAACTGCCACAAAATATCAGCTCTTTACACCCCTGTAGAAAATACTCTGGTTTTGAATTTCCGTAGTTGCAAGCAAAATATAACAATATCCTGAGTTACCTTACACCAAAGAGTAGACTGGTTTCTGAACCCTTCAGGAGTTATTTAACAGTGGAAGAAGATGTTCCATTTTTGATGTTTAAGGCTGACTTGGAAGCTGCTGCAAGCTAAAATCATCTCCAGCACTTTTTAAATGTCCACCCCAAGAAATGGCACACCCCACATTCGGGTCTTTCATAACAGTGCTGGAGGAAAAAACCAAACACTGCACCATGATCCTATGATTCCCTGATTCTGGGATTCTATGACATGCAAGGCAAGAATCCACACCCTTGCCCAGGGTAAGATAATGTGACTGGGCAAGAAGACAGCACAGGACTGAACCTGAGCAGTGAGACGTTCCTCGTCCACCTGCTTTTGGTAAAAACTACCTATTCTAAGCAAATGAATTCAAACCAGACAGAAGGCAAGCAGTCATATCTCAAAGTTTCCACACTATCAGCTATTCTGAAAGAGCTCCATGCCTATAATGGTTAGGTGGCCAGCTGCATCTGTACTGCTTTCTCTGGTATGTGCCACTCTTTATTTAAACAGAAGTCGATGTAGACAAAAACAGGAAAAGGTAACACCTCTGTAATCACTCAGAACACATTCTCAGCCTCAGTTACAAAGCTCGAATAACTACTTCTGTTAAGCATGAAAGGCTCATTTCTCTACAAATACATGAAATTTGCAAATGCCTAGCAACTCAAGTTCTTTGAACAAATGTATTCCTTCATTAGGTATGCCAGGAAATCAAAGAAATCCACCCTGCCCTTCCTTCATCACCGAAGTGCTTGATGTGACTGCGGGCTCTGACCAAGACTCAGAATCAGTTTTGGCCCCAGCAACACAGCAGAACTTGCCACAGTGGCACTGAAAGACCAACATCATCTTCAGCAGGTCCTAAGCCACTACTATTTTCAGGATAGCCCCATCCAGGTAGGACCAAGTGTTCTATGTAGCTTAATTGTGAAGGCTCAGGAAATACTCTGTGAACTATTCCGTTGTTCCTATCCCAGGTATCATAACCCACAGTCCAGCTTCCCACTTGTGTTACAGCCCAAATAGCAGTAAGGGGACTCAGATCTCCTCTTTAGGTCACAGAGAAGCAGACAGGAGACATTCATTTCCCCTAGGTAAATGTAATCACTCAATTGGTCTGTCAGCTGACTGGATTAGTGGGCTACTAGTACGTAGGCAGCGACACTTGGTGAGAGGGAACCTCAGCCCAAACACAGGGAGATGTTTGTGCTGTGATTAGCAATAAAATAGTTCATCCAGAAAGCTACCAGTCAAGCTGAACACAGGGATTGGTTAGTCAGGTAGCACTTCTGCTTCCTCAAATGAACCGTGATGCCACTGGGGACCACAAGAACTAGCAATGAACCACGTAGAGGAACCTCCAGCACACAGGAAGGAAAGATGTTGACTTGGGCTGACATGGCATTTCTTCAAGTTGTGCTTGTGTCACTAAATTAACTGTCCCAGTGGATGCATTACAGTAAATTAAGCCAAATAGAAAACATCCCAGAAACTTAATTAATCACCTTTCAGTAGGCAAATGTTTCAGTACTTGCATTCATTTTTCCAAGAAGATGTATCAACCCTTTTCCCAAGATATTAGTCTGGCTCAGAAATAACATGAAGAGCCACTGAGACATTTTCAGAGGCTCATGCCTGAGTTTTCAGATGCCCAATTTTACCACGAGATTTCTGACAGCAGAAAGACTGAAGCTGTCTCACAGAAATCCACATCTCCAGGGAACTCTCCTCTGGAGTAGTCTCCAAGAATCTAGCAGGGCAGGAAAATGTCCTGCTGTGTTTCCCTGCTGCAGGTTGGAGGAGGTTCTTTCTAGGATGCCTAAGACAGTAATTTCATGAAAGCAGCTAAATACAACATTTTTTGACCCCTCTACTCTGTCAAATTTAGTTGAACCAGGCTGGTTTGAAAGCTAGGGTTTGGGATACACAAGTGTAAATTCCCAGAGCTACATTTGCTTCATGATTGTACTGACCATGTGTTTTAAGTCAGACAAAAACCTACCCTGCAGGTTACCTAGGCACAGGTTTACAAAGGTGCACAGGCAATACTCTCAGAACTTGCAGGTGAGTTGAATGGCAGCACCCAAATGTAGGTGTTCTGACTGAAGTCAAATACCTGTCAAACCAAACCTGTTGCTTCTGAGAGAATTTGCCACTTCAGTAACATCTCAGTTTAGTGGTCAATGTAAACAAAAATCCAGAGGTCAGAACTGCTCTCTGTTACCCTACTCCACCCTCCCAAGGGAAGATAAAGGAAGAATAAGAAAGAGAGACTTCAAGGTGAGAAATTAAAACTGGAACAGGATTACTGGAACATGTAAAGGGCAGTAACACACAGGCTGAGGAACAAACATACAAATATATACCCAGCCTGATCTCAGTGATGGCAGAGATGGGTGTCTGAGGGTCCCTTGCAGCAGGGCCAACTCAGGAGAGGGCTTCATGGCTCTTCCCAGCACCCAATGGATTTGGGTTCTGCAGGCCATGTGGAGAGCTGGTGGAAAAGCAGGAGCTGATTTCCAAGACCTCCAAGCACAGCAGCAACAAGGAAGAAAGGAGCAGGAAAAAGAGCTGGGCTTTCAGTCCTCCTGGCTTTCACAGAATATGGCAGGGAATGGGAAGGAATACTGACCCCTCTCTGTCCAACCCCTCCCCAGTCCCTCAGGCTCCTAAAGACCCTCTCACTAGGTCCTCATATCTGTACCAAAAAATTAGCCTGGCCCACTCAAACCATAACAAATAACATGGAGGATCTGTGCTGTAGAAGCCCAGCTGAGAGAAAGCAGAACTCAAGCTGAATTCTCACTTGCTTTTAAAGCACCAGTGTTGAGAGCCAGTCTCAGCCTTTCAGCAAGGCTTGGTCTCCAGCTTTCAGAGCTTCTAGTTCAGGTTTAAATTAATAACTCACCTTTAAATTTCTTTCTGAGTCATCTCACTCATGGAAGCAGTATTTTTATTGCACCATTTTACCAGTGGGAATTAGACATTACCTTTTTACTTCTCTGTCTATGCTAATCAGCAGTTTAAAGAGGTGACAAGGCTGGGTGTTTCTGCATGTGTCACACATGAGAATTTTCAGAGGCTTGTAGGGCAGAGGCAGGATGAAAAACTCTGAACCAGTTCTTCAGGTGGTATAAGCAGATAGAAATGTGGTTAAATGAGTGAATCTAGTGGATTTAGATGAGCCTCCAGGCTTTACATGAATGAAGAAGTGCCATTCAGCAGTTACATGAACTCTCACCTCTGTGAACCTTCTGCCATTCAGCAGTTACATGAACTCTCACCTCTATGAACACAGGTGAAGGCAGGAGAGCTCATCTGTAAAAACCAGAGTGGATGGCAAATGAAGCTAAGTGAAGACTCTGACCATCAGACACGTAGGGCAATGACAACACATCCCAAATACAAACATGCATGATTTAATGGGAGGGAATATATTCAATTCAGAATGACACCGAGACAGGAAACCAAGCCAGGGGTTGAATATAGAGGTGTATGGGCAAAAAGAGCAAGGAAACAAAATTATCCTACCCAGATCATGTTAACTGAAAGATTAATAAGTTTAGGCACTTGAATCTTTCCAAAGACTAGTTGTCAATGGCTTGAGACCTCAAATGCTTTCTATTTTGGGTGGAGACACACTGAGACATGATGGAGCAACTCAAGATGCAGAGGTCACCACACAGCACTAGGAATAGTTTCAGCCATGAACCAGCAGGTATAAAACCAACAGTAAATTCTGTGTGATTTTCCAGTGCCTGTTTTTCGTCCATGAATGGCTTCGTGTTCCTCTAGTCCTGTAATTCATCAGAAAGAAAGGGCTTCCTGCAGGGGATTCCTGCAGGTTGGTTGTAACAAGATAAATCAAGTCTAGTCCTGGCCTGAAATACATCTCATTTCTCTGAAAAAATCTGACAGCATGAGGTGCCTCAGAGGCACAAGGAGGTGAAACAACTTGCCTAAGGTTCTTCCAGCACTTAAGAACAGAGTCTAAATATGTCTGAACAGTCTAACTTCAGACCCATCCCCACAGGAGAGTAGGAATATCATCACTCAAACATATGCAGCGTGGTAAGATGTATGGCTTTACTGCCACCACCCCTGTCATGTGGCTACACTTGTCACCAGAAAAAGCAGGTGGGCAGAATGGAATTATCTCAATATGGATCCAGCCTTTAGGCTGTTTGGAGGCCACAGTGCTTCCAGATTCACTGAGTCTTAAGGAAGGAAGGAACTCCTTGTTATTGGGAATTAGAGGTCTCAGGCTGATATAACCACTCTACTGCTGTAGTTTTCTAACAGCTGGGTAACAGAAAGCAGACAGCAAACTTCAGAAGGCAAGTGCCCATCAAATCCACGTGCTCCTAGATGTAGGTGGTGTGCAGGTTTAATTCAATAAGGAGTAAGACTATAGCTCTGTAGGAACAAGGATTGTGCAGGGTTCTTATGCCCTTGAATTCACTTAGGCATGAGATGACTATTCCTATGTGATCCCTCAGGTGAGCCATCTGGGTGGGAGACACACAGAAACAGAACAAGCTGCTGGTAACATTCAACATTGTTCCCAAGGACATTCAGCAGAAGTTCTGAAGGCACCTCAGTGTTCAGAACCATCTTTCTCCTTCACTGGCTCCTGTGCATACTGTGAAGCTGACACCAGACCTTCTTCAGGAGACTCTCCACCTCCAAAAGCTTTGAAACAAAAAGGATCCTGCATCTAGACAATCACAGTGGAGAAAAGAGAATGTTTTCTCATCTTATGTGAACACTTGCCTTAAGAAAAACCCAAGAGTTATCCCAGGAATAGAAAAGGTGGAAGAAGAGAAATCTTCTAGGTAGAAGTATGCTAGGGAAGCTGGGTGCTACTACTCACCTCATGGAAAGCATGGGATTGAAAATGTGGACTTTTATCCCCAAAAAAAGCAATTTAATCAAAACCAGAATGTGAGGCAGCCAATGACCTTTTCTGAAGAGCAAAATTTCCTTTCTTTCTTGCAGTTGACGCTTGATCTACAACTTGTGTTGGGTAATCTGAGGACAAGGTATTCTGCTAACAAGCAGAATCCCCTGCCTAACACAATACCTTACATTTTATCAGAACAGGCTGAGTATGGCAGGGGACAATTTTCCTGAAGTTTTCCCCATAACAACCTCAGACTAACACTTCTTTTTTTCATTTTTCCTTTGCACACACAGAAGCACTTTCTACGGATGCATTTGTTGCAGAGAAGTGTCAATGACAAAAACAGTTATGTAAGAGTGCATTTTATGGACCCATTTTGGATGAAACATGTTGTTCAGTGTTGATATGTTGCCCTCCAAAACTGAAATGGATACGGAGTAATACAGGTGATGTGTAGCAGACAGTATATTAGAGGAACACTCCTTCTTACAAGGACTGTGAGCTGCTGGCCTGAGTGATTACACATGAGGCTTTCCATTAATTATCTTCATTTCCTCTGGCAAGGAAAGATGATCTCACATGCTTTTGAGACCCTGAGGAAAGCAGAAAAAACTGCAGCACCCTGATCCCCCACCCCACATGTTCCCCAGGAAAGAAAAACAGATGGATTTATTTATTTATTTCTTTTCAAAATCCTCAGACAAAATTAAAACACTAATGTGTAGGTTGCAGATCTTTCTGGCTCACAGCACCATAGATCCTGAAAAAAACCCAAGTGGTTTTATGTCAGGCACAGCTGAACCCTGTTTTAAATCATCACCTCAGTTTAGCTTTAACTTGCTCCTTGAACTGGTTATAAAACACACAAGAGTTACTGTCTTTTTGGAAACATGGGGGAAAGGACATTCTTTGTACAGGCTGAGCAACATCCTCTCAAGGGTAATAGGGAATTTATTAAGGTCATTTCAAGAAGCCCCCCCAAAAACTGGGGGCTTGTATGTTTTAGATGCTGTAGTTGATAGAGGAAAAATAGCTCTGACTTTGAAGACAAAAAAAACCTTGTTAAAAAAAGCACAGTTAATATCCTTCAGGTATCTCTCAGTTTTCCAACTTAAAAGAGACCTATGATTTGGCCTGTGTGTGCAGGACTGAAAACCCATTCAAAAGGACTAAGTTAAAAAGCAGTACTAGTAAGAAATATCTTTTGATGTATGGGAGCTCAATTCTTCATACCAGCATTTAAGCAGAGGACGTAGAGTCCTAGACACAAGTATCAGGCATTTGGGCAGAGACTTGACAAAAGGAGTAAGCCCAGTGATTTGAAATGAGATGAAAACAAGCAGAACTGTAGCTCCAGGCTCTCTCTGAGAAAAATAGCCTGTTGTGTTACACTGGGACCTGTTTTAATAGATTCCACGTAGGTAGTGAGAGCATTGGAAAACTCTCTGTCTCCCTGGGACAAAACCATTCTATACAAATAGCCTCATATTTCATGATATACAAAAGGTCAAAGGATCTTGCAGCCATTTGTGAGGACTGTACTAGCATTGTGCAACGTAGTCTCAGCTAAAATATCAATGGATGGATGGATGAGGAGATGATGCTTTCAAGAGAAGTGGCCTTGTCACCTTGTATCAGCAGAAGCATTTGCATTATTAGAGGGTTGGTACAGAAGTAAGACAGAAGACCCAAAGCTGCCCTTATTGTTTTCTGCTGGTTTATTCTGGCCAGAACAACTCTGGGAGAAAATGGGAGAAGTCAGACACTGAGGGGAGAAAACATGAATATCCTAAGTTTTAGGATTTAGGACTTAAGCCAGTCCTGAGTGGAAAAAAAAAGAGATAGACCCTAAATTATCTGAATCTACTGGCAAATCAGTTAGTGAGTAAGTAATTAGCTCTTGAACTTTAGTCACTGCCACTGCATAAATACAACATTTCCTGTAAAAACATTGCTGGAAAATGTGTTCAGGATGTTAGGGTTGTTGGGTTTTTTTGTTGTTGATACATAGTGAAAATGTAGTTGTCACACTTCAAGTGCTGAAGTTCTTGTCCCAGTAACAACATTAAAACACGGCAACAAGAAAACAGAACAAGCCAATCTTAGCAAACTCATCATTTCTGAAGCAGCTGAAATCCAAATTAGTTCTGCTCCGTTGATTAAAAATATCTCTGGCAGTGTTTTGCCAAAAAAAAAATAATAAATAAATTTGTTCTGAAATTTAAATGAGGTTGAGCATTTTGTAGCAGACTGCCATGATCATTTTCCAAGGTAATAAAATCAGGTCTCAGAATTAATGGTACGTAACATTCATTTTATGATTTTATTTACATTACCTTGCTTCTCTCCCTAATCTGTTTTCAAACCAAGTCCCATCACTTTAGAATGTGCTTTTACACCATGCAGTGACCCTTCTTGCTGCTGAAAGGGCAACACTGTTCAGCACAAGCTTTTTCAAATGGCCTTGTTGATCTCTCAGAACAAAATCATGAGGAAATGCAGAAAGCAGGTAGGAACAGCCTTGCAGAACTGCTGCAGCTACAAGGCAACTGAGAAACCAAAAGGGTGACAAAAAGCAAACCTACCAAGGGGTTTTAAGGCCATCAAAATAATGAAGTGAAGAACAAAGTCCTGGATTTCACAGGTGGACAAAACAGAAAGGACTTTTAAGATATCAGTGACTGTTTCTAGAGCAAGAACTACCTTCCAGGTTACACCAGATGTTTTTCTCCATTCAGGGTGTTACTGCTTTTCTAGCTCTGTTTTCTTTCTAGACAGCCCATCCAGGGGACCAGTCAGTTCCTTTGCTACTTGACAGACTCACTCTTGTCTTCTACTTGTAAGCAATGAAACAAACATTACAAAGGTAAATTTGCATCTACAAAGTGAAACACCACAGCAGAACAGTTAACCACAGAAACATTACAAGGATTGGGTTGGAAGGGACTTTCAAAAGTCATCTAGCCCAGTGCTCCTACAGTCAACAGAGACATCTTCAACTAGATTAGGTTGCTCAGGGCCCAGTCCAACCTGACCTTGAATGTTTCCAGGGATGGGGCATCTATTGCCTCTCTGGGCAGCCCATTCCAGTGTTTCACTATAAAAGAAAAAAAACAAAAACAAACAAGAAATGATAAAAAAATAGTAATAATTATTAATAACAATAATAATAACAACAATAGTAATAAATCTTGATCTACCCTCTTTAAAACCATTATCCCTTTTCCTACCACACCTGGACCTGCTACAAAGTTCATTAACATCTGTGTTACAGGTTCCCTTTAAGCATTGAAAGGCCACTATAAGGTCTCCCCAGAGCCTTTTGATGTCCAGGCCGAAATACCCCAGCTCTCTCAGCTGTTCTTCATAGGAGAGCTGCTCCAGCTTTCTGATCTTCTTTGTGGCTCTCAATCCTCAATCTGGACCAAAGAAGTCTTATGCATTTAGCACCTGTAATTCTTTAATTGATATGTAATATGTGTGTAGGTTTGCAGACTTGGGTTTAGCTGTTTTAAGTAATTAAAATTAGCAGAAGATTCTGAGGATACATTGTCCAGAAAATAGGAATCCTTAAGTTCTCTTATACACAGCACCAGTGAGTAATGATGGATTCCAGTGGATATTTTCAATGCTGCAGAGTTGAGAATAACCAACTCCAAGGGGCTTTAATTTCTTGTTTGTCATCTCATAGCTGGATTGTTTACCATAGGGAAAGTAAGTGTAAGAAGCACATGTACATGTCTAATGTCTCAGAGGAGAGCTTCAAGCAGGAAAAGCCCTTTGCAATATTTACACAGCAGAGGCAGCCAGAAAAGTCAGCTTGATAGTTTATACTGAAGGTCAAGTTAATTCCAAGGTCAGATTTTAAACACACCTTAAAAGAAGTAGGTGGTGTGTTGTTTTTTTTAAAGTATACAAGTAATACTTAGAAAATCTTAACATGAGCACAAGTAGTAAGTGGCATCTGTCCGTTTGTAAGGTCAGGTGGCACATTGCTGAAGGTAGTTAAAGCCTTTAGCTGTAAAAAGCTTGGAGTGAATCTCAATTTCCTATACCTGACAGAATGGTCCAGACAATAAGCTTCCCGTTTCTTACCTTTTTCAGATATTGAGGATAACTGTCTCTATTTTTTCCCAGTAGGTGGTAGATTGCTGCCTGTGGGCTTGATATTTAGAAACATGAAATAAAATCACTAAGGTAAAATAAATTGACTCTTATCCCTTCCAGACCCACGGGACTGTGAACATTTGATCAGAGCAATGAACACAAATGTAACAGCAACTACAAGGTGGGATTCTTACCCACCTTGAACTCCTTACACCTTCTCACCACTACAAATACTTTAAAGAGGCTTTTGCAACAGGAGGGCTGACCTAAAGTGGGTTTTTTTTATAGGTTTGAGAGGTTTGTTTAAAGTTTAGAGCAAGATGAGACCGACGTCATTCTATTAAATCAGTAATGGTGCTGATATTTCAACACCACCACTTCTGCATAGCAAGTATGGTAGGAGTGCAGGGCTACCACTGAAAGGAGGGGACCCACTCCATCATGCTGTGAAGATTTGGGATAAGAAAAAATAGTGGGTTTCTCTGAAAGTGAGCTAAGGAATGGGTCTGGCTGAGGTGGTACACATAGAGGGAATGAGCAGTTCTTCCTACTCGGGACTACCTGGGGTAAGCAGGGGATTTACACAAGCATTTTAAATGACCTCACAAAGGGCTCATTGAGTCTGGCTGGAGCTAAGGTATAGAAGATCAAAGCCTTCTTGTCTTTCTGATCTACTTCTGGTTCCAATCAGAATATTTTTGAACACTTCCAATTCTTTAAGCCCCTAATACGCTCAAATTTTGAACGGATGCAGAGCAGAAAAAGACCATCTATCATGCTGGAAACACACACAAATTGCATGTGGATTTGAATTCATTTTTCAAGCTATTTCTATTTCCTTTTACGCTGTGTAAGCTTAATGCTTTCACCATGAATACTTGTCCATTCAGATACAGATTTAGTATACAGATAAAACACGACAGAATTTTCCACAAAGAAGGGATGATATTTTATGCTGTGACATTTCTATTCTTTTCTTCCTGGGATGTCAGATGCTTTTTGAAGAGAGAAGAGATAAATTGAATATGGAAGGTTTTGTTTCAGTGGGGAAAAGTGGTTGCCTTTTTTCAAGTTGAGGAAAAATATTACTGGAAGGAAGAAAATAATGAATAATATTTAGCATTTATAAGCTGGCTTTCTTCCAAGTATCTCAAAAGTATCTGAGAAAGCTGGATTGTCCACATGTAGGTGTCAGTGGCCTCAGGATTAATAAGATGCAAAGCCCACTTGTACCAAAGGCACATGTGTTAGAAGTTAAGCAAAGAATGCAAAGATTATTGACAATGGCTTGAGGAAGGGAGTGACAAACACAGCATGGACACTAAACTAGAAATGATGTTGCTTATTCTGCATCTGTGAGCATCTGCATTCTGGGTGTAACTAAGAAAGAGCCCAGAAGGGCAGAGCAATGCCCCAAATACATGGAAGCACTTCCAAAATGGCTTTCTGCTCTTCGTGCACATTATTGAAAACGTTTGGTTGATGGGACTTGGCTGGAAATGAAAGCCAGTGCATTTCCCAGCTTGCTTGTAATTATATCCCCTTATTATGAATAGATATGGAATTATAATGTACCTAATTACAGCTCTGTTATGAGACAAAATGTATTTGCTCCTGTTGTCTTTCTGAACATTTAGTATTTTACAGGTTACCTACGAGCTTATTCCCACTTAGCAAAGGGTTCAATTAGCAGGTCAATGAGAACAGAGCTAATGGATGACACTACAAATTTACCTGTTACAAGAATGAGGAAGTGGTTCCATGCTAGAGACCAGGAATGGTCTCATTTATTAGGGCAAGAGTTCTCTGCAGCTCTGGTAGCATTAAGTTCCATGAAGGGCTTATACTTAATTTTAAGGAACTATGTAACAAATTTCTAATCCATCACCCGGGTGATTGGTGACTAGAAGTAAGGTGGGGTAACTATTGACATCCTCTTGACATCCTAGTTGAGGTTGGACAGGAGGAAAAAGTTCTTTACTATGAGGAGGAACTAT
Organism: Chaetura pelagica; assembly: GCF_000747805.2. Taxonomy (NCBI): domain Eukaryota; kingdom Metazoa; phylum Chordata; class Aves; order Apodiformes; family Apodidae; genus Chaetura; species Chaetura pelagica. The sequence continues at coordinate 102,559 of NW_009953209.1, read as the reverse complement.
GTAACAAATTTCTAATCCATCACCTGGGGGATTGGTGACTAGAAATAAGGTGGGGTAACCACTGACATCCTCTTGACATCCTCAACTGTTGACATCCTCAGCCTAGTGACAGGCTGAGCAAGTTGGGGTTGTTCAGCCTGAAGAACAGATGATTCTGGTGGGACCTTAGAGCCACCTCCCAATACCTGAAAGGGGCCTCTAAGAAGGCTGGGGAAGAGCTGGTCACAGAGCATGTAATGATAGGACAAGGGGCAGTGTTTTCAAGCTAAAAAAGGGTAGATTGAGGTTGGACATGAGGAAAAAGTTCTTTACTGTGAGGGTGGTGGATCCCGGGAACAGGTTGCCTAGAGAGGTGGTGGAGGCCCCATCCCTGGAGACATTCAGGGTCAGGCTTGATGGGGCTCTGAGCAGCCTGTTCTAGTGAGAGATGTCCCTGCTTATTGTAGGGGGGCTGGACTAGATGGCCTTTAGAGGTCCCTTCCAACCCAAGACATTCAGTGATTCTATTCTAGGGGCAGAAGGAACAGTGACTGCTTAAATATCCTGGAGAACCTTAAATTGTGTTTGTATGCATCATTCTAAATAGTCAGAAAGTAAGAATGCTGGAAAGAACAAGGCTAGTGAATGGCTGACATCTGCAGATGTAAAAGGATGTGATACTTCAGTTTAGTCACCAGTTGTGCATTCAGAGGAAAAGAATGTGAAAAGGAGTAGTTACACTGAAAATCTACTTCAAGAGTTATCCTAATCTGCTCAGAAAGCCAAGTTTTCTTGATACCTACTGGAAAACCTCTCTGCTTCTGATGATTGAATATTCACTGTGAACTGCTTGGGAGTAGTCACCTATAAAAATGCCAGAATTCTTCAGAAAAGCTGTTCACTGAATTGTATTTAATATCAAGTACAGCTAAGAGAACTGTAGGCTGTTTGTGGACAATACACTAGCAAGAAAAAATGAGATTTCTTGTGCTGATGAATGGCTCACTTCATTCTAAGTTCTAGTTCTCAGGCCAGATAGGTCAGGTTGGACTGCCCATGAAGTCCAACTAGGATTTCAAAGAGAAATAGGAAGGACAAGTAGGGAAGTGCCAGGAAAAATAATGAGATGTAGACATCTTGCAAGTCCTGTGCTTTTAGGGTCCATGTCACAAAAGCCCACCTGGAGTTTGTATGTCAGCAAAAAGAGCTAAATTGCATTTCCTTACAGAGTAGGAAGGATTTGCATGGCTGCTTTCAGACCTCAACAAGCTGTGATGCTGGTCATGTTTTTTATATGTAGTAAAGATGCTGAATAATCTGAGCTCATCCTCCCAGTATTGGGGGATTTTTTCAAGTAATCTATAGCTTTCAGTTAGCTGTGCACTCCTTTAACATGGGTTTCACATGGTTGTGGTCTTTGGTGCTGAAGGTGTCTAATACAGGCTGGGCTACAGGGGTCTAATAGAAGCAAAATTACTCCTGGTTTAGTTACTTACCCCAAAGTGCAACTTCAACAGCACCTATCCTGGGACTGCTGCTCTCCCTTAGGCTAATCCCACCTGAAGCTAATCAAATTCATAAAGAAAGAAATACAGTTAAAATGCAGAATTACAGGGAGTGAGTGTCTTTCTAGCAGTCTTTGGAACACCACAGCAGAAAGCCTCCTGCAGCCTGAGGTAGTTTGTTGGGGTTTTTTGAGTTGTACCTTTTGTAACTGAATAACAGAGCTGAGGCAAGAAAAAAACTGAGTTTTCAAAATCTGAGGTTTTGAGGCCTTTGGGTGTAGTTTCAGCTTTTCACAAGAGAGGAAGAAGAAATAAGGAGCCTTCAGTTGTCCTTTTGCATAGGCAGTAACCTGAACCTGCTTTCAAAAACATCTTTCCAAGAGGCTGAGCTGATAACCCCTTCATATTCCCTTCAAAGACTGTTTTGCTTCAGCAACACAAGGTTCTGTTTTACCCATGCAATAAGCTCACATCCCTCTGAGTCTTAATGTATGATTAACCTCTTTGCAAGAGCACAGTCCAGGACACTGTCAGGGCAGCACACCATGTGAAAAGCAGCCAGTTAGCAGGTCACAGGTCTGATTAGCAAATGAGTTTGCATGTCAGAAAGGGGACACCCAAGACTTCTGACCTAACTGCAGCCTCCACCCTACCCCACACAGAGCAGTAACTCTTGCATTCACTACAGACCACGTGTCCACCCCCCACTTAGACACAAGGTGTTCCATCCTCCTTAGAACCAAGTTACTATTCCATTATAAAAATTACAGCCTCCTGCACATCCAGCCTGATGGATATTTAGAGCTTCTTTAAGAAGCCCTTGGCTTGACCCACATCTGCCCCAGCCTTCCCTCAGATCTCTGTGCCAACCTCTGAGCCTATCAATATTGCTACCAATGGCAAGGAATGGCTGCTTTTGCCAGCTGATTGTCCTTCCTATTTTGATTTTTGAGTCTGTAAAATGAATCAGAGTTTCATGTTGTTTACACCTATTTCATGCCTTCATGTTGTTGTAGGATTCCCTATGTAAGTAGCATGGAATGGTTTGGGTTGAAAGGGACTTTAAAGATCACCTGGTTTCAACTCCCCTGCCCAGGCAGAGACACCTCCTAAGGACTGTAGCTTGGATCTCAAGTCAGATATCCTCTTATGCTGAATTCCACTGCAGTTCAGCATACTAAATTAAACATGTATTTGTTAGCATCTGCTCAAGCCCAAGAGTAGAGCTCGATGGGCCTAAAGAAGTTTAACATAAAGCCCAACCAAGGTGGGAAACAAAGAGACTCTTCCTTGTGACCCCTTTCAGGTAACTATTCCTTCAGGTGTTTAGCACATATGGAACTGCAGGAATGATAGAAACAAAAGGGGTTTTTTATTCCAGATCTAAGCTTTTTTTTCCCATGAACTGCTCCTGCATCAGAGAAGCTGCTTGTTGGACATATGGAGAGGATGTGTCACACTCAAAAATCTAATATAAACAACTCTTACTACTCAAAAAGTCACATTTAAGAAGCTGTTTCCAAGGGAAAACAAACAAAAAAAAATATTTTTTTTTTAAAAAAACATGCCTCTAACTGCTACAATAAACTTGGAAACAAGTCTCAGGTTGGTACTGTACAGCAGGACCAAAGTTGAAGACAAATAAAAAATCTAGGTAACAAAATCAAAATATTGCCAGTCAAATGGGTCAGTTATTGAGTAAATTACTTTGTAAGTTACCACAGAGTGAGCATAATAAAAAGTGGACTGAACTGCTCCGGGTTCAGATTCCAGTTCAGTGGGAGCTAGAGAGTCAAAAAGTGTCACAACAGTTGCTTAGCTCTGCAAATCCTTCCCCACAGGAGTCTTGTTCCACAGGCTCAAACACGCCCCCAAGTCTAAAGAGATCTAAACTCAGATTATATCACACCAAAGCCCATTCAAATAAGAAGAAATATTTTGAGTGGAAGCTCATGGCTTGAAATTCACCTCACTTGTTGATTTTGCTTGTCATTTTCCATTACCCTCTTCTGGAGCCAGTAGGGAAATCAGTTTAGCTCCACAAAACCCAAGTATCCCTACAAAGTGTGAGAGGCTGAGAGCTCTGATTGATGAATCCTGGCTTGGGGTATGAAGACTGTATGTGGATTTATGCCCCAGCTCCTAAACAGACCTTACCAATCAGGGAGCATCTACAAGAACACAAACAGCCCTCATGGATGGGGTGGCTGAGCTCAAATCCCCTTCACATGGCCTGTGACAATGGGGGTGAGGTGCAACAGGACCAAAACTTCAATGTACACTCTTATTACACCTTAACTTGCAAAGCCCAGGATTTCTGAGACACCCTCTCATAGCATTGAAGAGGAATATTTAACTAAGAGAGTACTAAGACTTTTATAGCTTCTCTTGTTTTCTTTTGAGGCCAAAAAAGACAAGTCACCAGGACTGATAGAAGAGGGCTTGTCTTGGTGTGAAGAAGACTTGAATGGAAGATGTTAACCACAAGTGTCTTTAGCCTGGAGCACTAGATAAAACATATCATTACTAATTAAATTTCCTGTGAACTTACCTCATTAACATCCTAAAATACCCTCACTTAAGCTGGGAGGACTCCCTGCTCACAAAAGCCCCCTGCTCTCTGAGCATGCCTAGTGAAAGTGTAAGTGCTACCACTTTAAGTGGAAGGGAAGAACTAGTTAACCATGAAGGTGAATGATATTGGTGTGTTGGAGATAAGGCAATATTGCATGTTTTGTGTATTAAAGAAACCCTGTACTACAGGAAAGGTTTTCTAGCTTGGCAAAATAAAGCCTAGCACCCCCCCTTCTGTGAAGCACTGGAATAAAAACAAGTATCTTAGCTGTGGGTGGAATGGTTTTTGCACACAGGGTGAAGAGCCCAGATTTGGGACAACACTTTTAAACCCAAGAAAAGATCACTACATAAATGTCTCATCCATTTTTTAGTTCATTTGTCTACCAACTTATATTTACAAGAACTGCATGTTGGATGCCCTGGGGAATTTTCTGACCTACTCAGTAACAACATTGCTGAGTGCCAGATTTCCTGAAATGAAACTAGACAACTTCTCAGGTTAAATCCTGCTTGTTTGTCTTGCAGATAAACAAAGGAGGCAGAAAGTAAACCATAATGACAAGCTTTGTTTCCCAATTTTCTTTCAAGGCATAGCAACTCAGAAACAGTCAGCAACTAGAAGTCCTGCTTACAAAAACTTATGGGCAGATTCACTTCCTTGGGCAATCATATTTCTAAGAGATGTTTGTATCATTCTCCCTCATCACAGGATGAGGATGTCAGGATATATTTGTACATAGTTGGCAACAACTTACAGGAATAGCCAGTGAACACTACTCAAGTGTCTGGGATATTGTCTCAAAACCCAGCATTTTGGGAAGTGGGAGTAATTTTTCTTCACCTCCTTCATGATCTTCTTTAGAAAGCCATTTGTTTTCTTATAGATTTTAACCCCTTTGAGCTGTTTTTACACCTTTTTTGTTTAGTTGGTTATTGTTGTTTTGGTTTTACTTCTCCTGCTGTTAACAGCCACTGTAAGAGTTCAATACCTTCTGACCAGGTTTTTTTAGATACTCCAGTGTTTAATATCAAATTTCCTTCTTCAAAGGTAGTGGATTTTCCATGGGATTTCTGGAGAGAACATTTTGCACAACACAATGCCAATAAAAGTTACACTTGGCAAAATATACAGCAATTGTAAACCACTGCTTAATCACAACACCCATTGTGAAATGGGGATTCCTATCCCTGACCTCTATAATAAGGTCACTACTCTGATGCTGTGTCCTCAGTCACTGGGAAGGATTAGGTTGGTAGCAACCAGCTCAAGCCCATTGCTCTCTTCAAAACTCTTTTGGTTTGAAGATTTTATACTCTATGTTGGGCTGAGAGAAACATTCACACCACGAGTTCACCAGTTCTTTACAGCCATTTCTCCAAAATAAAGGGCACCTTCCTGTCCCCTTTGTGCTGAGATGAAGTCTAAGCTTTATTTGCAACAGTTGTGGTCAATCACACCCTGAGTTTTACAGCCACATCACCCTTGCCCATCTCTTCTGACCCTTCTTCTATCAGTCACTGCCATGAACACCAGAACACTGAATGAAACTGAAAGGATCACATAATACAAGAGTCCAAGAATGGGATTTGAAGAGAAACAAGCACTCAGGGAATTTGGGGGGGGAGGGGGGGGAACACAACCAGAAGCATAATAAAGCAAAACACAAAGCATACAATAAAGCAAGAGCTGATAAAATTGTGAAAGGCTTTGCAGAAAACAAAATCAGAGAGGAACAAAGAAGCACGTAACTGCAATAATTTGAAGTGCCCTCTTGCACTCCTGTGGAATATTACTTCAAAACAGCCTTTATGCTCAAGGTTTGAGCTGCAAACCCAGTGGGATGAAAATCAATACAAAAGGTTTCTTTAAGAGTTAAATATTGCAAGGGATGGAAATAATTCTGTCTAGTCCATTTTGGAGTAGCTACTTGGAAAGGGTGTGATTGTTTCTCAAAAGCCAGTGAACTCCTTTTTTCCCTTTAAGACTTGGTGGAGACCTCAAGGATGTTCAACTCCACCTGGAGCTGAACTTTAAAGGAATGAAAGAAGCTTTAAATCACCTCTTTCTATAGAAGAAAGCCATGTGTTTATTTCCTTGTTGTGCACTTTCAGAGCTGCTTGAAGCCTTCAGCACAAGTGGGTAATCTAAATTTTAGCTTAATGTGGTCAATCCCACCCAGCTCTAAAAAGGCTGTGGTTCCATTTCAAGAGGTACTTTGCATTTTAAAATATACTTCAAAATAAAGTGTTTCAGAAGAGATAGTGTGCTTTTCACACATGTCTTAACACTAGTGTTGTCCCAAAAGCAGAATCATCTTGTGTGCAAGAAGCCAGTCCACGCACAGAGTCAAGATACTTGCTTTAATATCCAGTTTTGTGCAGAAAAGGGAGCAGGGTGATATTCCACAAAGCAAGCTCTGCTTCCTGAAATGCAAGGGCTACTTTTACACCCAAAAACCCTGAGAAAGAGCTTCATATCTCTAACACTCATGCAACCCGATTGGTTCACTGAGTCCTTGCTCACATTTAAAGTGGCAGTGATCAAGAATTTCACTACACATGCTCAAAGAGTAGGGGGTTTCTTGTTAGTAGGAGCCCCTCTAGTTTGTGGGTGGTTATTTTAGTGTGCCAATAGCTCATTAATATCTTAATGATATGTTAATCCACTGAATCCAATTACTCAGTGTGCTCTTCCCCAGCCCTCAGGGTTATAACCAAGATGAGCTATGGGCAGTACCCCTTTCCATCACCTTCCAGGTTTCCTGCAGGTCTGTCTCAAGGCCAGGCTGTTGACTACTTAGGGTGTGTTTTTCTTTAATTGGAGTCTGTTTTTGTCTCATTCTTGTCTGTTTCACCATGTTTCCCTTTTGTTCTCTTTTATGTGATTTTTCCCCAAATGTGATATTTTCCCCAAAACTTTACTTACTTCAATTAATAACTGACATCACTTCCAAAGAACTAGATGGCCCAGCTTTGTATGGCTACAACTCAAACTTATGGAAATGAATGAAATCAATGGAATCACAAAAACTGAAAAGTAGAGCAGCACAATGACTGATGCTGATGGAGTTTGAGAAAACTCTTCTCAGCAACGATCCAATGCTCTGAACTTGGGGATTTGGAAAAGAAATATTCCAGTTCCAGGGTATGAAAGGCAGCATCACCTTTCTAAAATTTACCATCTCATATTGCTGTCCCAGTGTTTTCAATATAGCAAAGGAAAAATTCAGATCATCTTCCCCAAGCAGCTCTGTTATCTAGAGCAGAGCATGAAACACTGTGTTACACCTGTGAAATCCCCATTTCCAGCCTTAGAAAGCAGTTCTGCTGATTCATTTGGCTCATGCACCATGTATGTTGGTTAGCTAGTATTTGGAAAGCCACACCCACTCCTCAAGAGTGTCTCTGGCCATCCTACTATGGTCCGTTCTGCTGATTCATTTGGCTCATGCACCATGCGTGTTGGTTACTTAAGATTTGGAAAGCCAGGGATGTACAACACCCACTCCTGAAAAGTGTCTCTGGCCATCCTATTATGGTCTTTCAGGAGGGATGGCATTTTGCACACAGACTCACTCATATTATTGCATGTTCCGTGGTTCCTCACAGTGAGTGTGTGTCTGTAGTCTCAGTACCTTGAAAATTATTCATAAATGTTAATTAAGCACTCACAGTAGGGGCAGAAAAAGACCATTCATGCCAATTTATAGGGACACAACAAGATTAATAGTTACTGCCCAAGAATAGAGGAGGCCTGTGTCAGTACCAAATCTCTTGTGCCTCTGCTTAATCGAGCTGCAATTTCCTTCTATAAATATAATTATGTAGACCATTAGCACATGCTAGAGCCATTAGCAAGGGTAGAGAACTTGCCAGTTCTATAAGACAAGGAAATCCCAACTCAGTTTTAGAGAGAAGAAAATGAATTTGTAGAAATACCAGATCAAAGAAGCAGCTTCTTGCACCTGGAAATCTAAGTGTGGTGTTATATGAAAGCCTTTGGGAGCAGGAAATGAACACACAGGCATGTATAAAAGTACACATTGTCAGGTATAGTGCTGGGAAGGCAAAAGACTGCCTTTCTTTTAGCACTAGAATTTCACTGCCTGTTGAAATCTCTTCAATCTTTTGAATGAGAGATCCAGGGAAAAATTTCCATCCGTGCTACATTGCTGCAGTTGTCTTTTCAAAATACTTTTGGATGTGAGTGGATGAGTAGTTGTCAAAAGGTTAGAAGCTGGACAGCTTGGACAGAACTTGTACCAGTGTTTAAATTTGCAAGAAAAAGGCAAGAAAACAAGGAACACCTGCAGAAGTCTTTAAAAAGTTCTAACAGCCCTTTCAATTTGCACTAGAAAATATTAAGAAGCAGTCCAAAATCCTGTTAAAATTTATGATCCAGCAGGATGAAATCCCAGCAGGAATTACATTTTAATCTACACAATCATTTCCTAGGAGTCTTTTCCTGCTCAGTGAAAACCATTTCTTCAATGCAGTAAGTGACCATCAGCTTTTGAAAAAAGCAAGAGCTAGAATGATCTGGAGCTAATGACAACAGACAGCCCAATGACACAGACTCTTGTCTGAAAATCTGTCCAAAAAAAGCACATTTCTGTGGAGCTGTGATTATGTTTGTTTGTTCTTTGTAAGGCTAGAAAAAGTCAACTTCTACTTGCCCAGGCAGTCTGAACTAGAACTTCATCATTCCTGAATGATACCTGCCACTGGAGGACTTTAGGGAGAGAACACACAGTTTCCCCAGGTTGTCTGCCTCAGTGCTTGTCTTTTTTTCACTTTCTTACTCTTTGCTTTCTGGCATGAGCCTAAATCTACTGGTTCAGAGTAAAGTTGCATCCAGCCTGGTATTTTGTCTCTGATTCCATCAGTGGACAACAGTGGCAGCCAAAGACACAGAAGATTTTCAAAGGAAAGTGTTTTGACAGTGAGAATATCCATGTACTTCAATGATCTAGCTCAATTCAGTTATTTTGGACTGTGCTAACTGTTGGTAGATCTGTCCAGCTGGGTCAGGGGAAATTACAGGAAAACATAACCCAATGTTTTTTCAAAACATTTCAGAGACTTCATAGAGGGAAGTGCCAGAGATATCAGATAACAGAGTTTATCTGTAAACCTTTGATTTGGAAGGTGCTCAGACACTACAGTGGGAGTGGGATGGGATATTCTTAGGAAATTCATATTAACAAAATCATTTTAATTTGTTTTTCCTGTTTCACCCTAGTCTCTGGGGCTGTTGGTGAACATCAAGGCAACAATCCTAGAAGTGTCATGTGCCACCTGCAGAGTGACTGTCTTCTGATCAACAAGGCCTTCATGGTCCCTTCTCAAGTAAGACACACTGCAGGCTCATACTAATGCCATGACCAAGTGACAGAGACATGGTTAATTGCTTAAAGGTCTGCTAGACACACAAGACACAACACATGGTCACAAACATTCATATCCCAGGACTGGTAGACAGAAAAGTCTCAAATGGAACTGTCATGCTTGTCAGCCTAGAAGAAACAGAAGGACCTTCACATTTACCTCAAGAAAAGCTGAGGCACCATGAATTTGCATGCATGAGAAAAGAACACACAACTTTCATACTCGATGCAGGCCTAGAAAAACAGTGAAAAAAGGAAATATTTACTTAGTTGACTTTCTCTGACATCAACAAAACAAAGAGATGACTTGCAATGTCATACTGAACAAGCTGGCACTGTCATCCACGGGAAAGAAAGTTTCTTGCTGATTTCTCCCTTATTCATGATCATAACCTGCCTGTCCCTTAAACCCCATGTCCTTCTCCACTTCAACAAGGCTGGATGCAGATCTCATATATAAGCTGCCTGGCACAACTACACCTCATTATTTTTAAGCTGTAGACAATAGCCTCCTATGCCCAGGTAGTTCACTAACTTAATCAGATACATTCACTTTTTGACTGGTTTTGACTTTTTTCTTGCCTAATTCCTTCACTCCTTAAATGTAGGAGGTGTAGGGTTAATGAGAATGCTAAACATCAGTCCTCATATGAAAGAGCTCTAATGAAGAACTGACATGGAGCTATCTCATGGGAACCCTCTTGAAATTAGACTCCACAATCCCACATTTAAAAATATCATAGAATCATGGAATATCTTGGGTTGGAAGGGACCTCTAAAGGCCATCTAGTCCAGCCCCCCTACAATAAGCAGGGACATCTCACACTAGAACAGGCTGCTCAGAGCCCCATCAAGCCTGACCTTGAATGTCTCCAGGGATGGGGCCTCCACCTCCTCTCTGGGCAACCTGTTCCAGTGTCCACCACCCTTGTAGTAAAGAACTTTTTAATATGTGTATTTAGGCCATGTGGTGCAGAGGTCTAAAATGGCTTTCCAGCTCTCTGTGAGTTTTTATTCCACAGGGTGCCTGGGAAAGCTGATTGATTCACCACAGTGAGCTCAGAAGAGTAATTAGACACAACCCAGTATTTGGCTCTTGAGAGCAGCTGCATTGTCAAAAGGTCCCTCAGCAACACTGCTGACAAGGACAGAGTAAAACAACTAAGATACTGAGTGAACAACAAAAAGGTGAAGATGAACAGAGCAAGAGAGTGCTGGGAAGAGTGTCAAGTGTCACTCTAATCAATAGCTACGTGGAGGAGACCGATGGAGCACCAGGAGAGAAGTGAGGCAGTTGAGTCAGCATCGAGGATGAAACGGGCTGAACATCTCTGCTGCCTCCACCCTGGCTGATCCCCAGGGCAGAAGGGTAGCAGTTGGCCTAGAGCTGACTGTGGAAAAGAAAGGATCTGACTTGGCAGTGTGACAGAGTGGGGGATTGAGCCTCCTCTCCCTTGGCACTTTGGAAAAATAACTCATTTGAGAGAAAGAAAGACAGGCAGCAAGACAGGCAGCAAGGCAGGCAGCAAGGCAGGCAGCAAGGCAGGCAGGCAGCAAGATCAACATTTTGTTTGCAGCAGTTGCTGTGGCTTGTAGGATTTCTAATTAACTTATTCTGTTATGCTCAGAAGTACTTAGTTCTCATCTAGTACAACTTTAAAAGCATTATGACAAAGAGGCATCATCTTCAATTGATGAAGTTCATCATCATCTGCCTGACAGTTGAAAGGCAACCTCTTCTGCAAAGAAGAAAACATTGCACATTTTGATGCAAAGAATGTGTTTCACAAGCACATACCAAACAACTTAGTGGGCCAGCTCAACATTTGTACAACTGCTCAGCCTTGTGCTACCTCACCTCCTCTTCAGTTTCCCTTGGAAGATCCCAGTCAAAATGAATTCAAGCCCTTAGCAAGCAGTCCTATCTGCTAGTCCTGTCTACTACTTGAATCAGACACATCCTGGGACTCTTCATTCACACCCCTGACAACCCAAAAAAATCTGACAAACAATGAGGAAAAATATCAAGTTCTGAGGAACCATCAGATTTGCCTCAGTGACAATGTGCTTACTCAGTGCCATCTTTTATGCCTTGATCTGTGGAAGTCATCAATTGAGATGCCAGTGACAGATGATGAGGATGGATTAGAAAATAATGTGCAGCTTTGTCTTTGCCAGCTTATTCAAGCTAAGTAAATGGGATGTGAGAAGAGAAATCAAAGTAAGAAACATGAAGTGTGGTTATCTACCAAGTACCACTCTTCTGCTGCATCCAAATGAGAGTTTTCACTTGGAGGAGATCACACAAAGCTTGGCTTCTATTGTCTCATTAACATGCTTAAACAAATGAGTAAATAGTTAAGGGTGTTGAAATTTGAAATGTTACAACTGGTATTTAAGTTAATATGTGAAGATGAAAGGGACTTTTTTAAGCTAGCTTTAGGACTGGACATTTTTTCACAGCAAGAGTGGTTGGACACTGGAACAGGCTGCCCAGGGAGGTGGTGGAGTCACCATCCCTGGGTGTGTTGAAGGGTGGTTTGGATGTGGTGTTGGTGGAGATGGTTTAGGGGAGAACCTGGCAGAGCAGGGATGGGGGTTGGACTCGGGGATCCCAAGGGGCTTGTCCAACCTCAATGGTTCTATGATTCTATGACTGAGAGTTGCAAATTAACAGTATAAGTGTGTGAGACACAAGATTTTCCCCTTTTATTCTTCTGTTACAGGTCTGAGGTCTTCTCCAACCAATAAACTTACTTGAGGCAACAGATGAGAGAGGAATCTGGCAAAAAGGCCCCACACTCTCACAGAAAGGCTCTGTCATTTTTTGCTTTCTGCTGTGCTCAGAAGGAGCAAAACCACAACCAACTCTCTAGCAGCAACAGTTACTTTCCCAGCTCAACTTGCACTATGTCTTCCAGCCAGAAGAGGAGCTACAGAATTATACCAGCTTCTCACCCAGAAACTAAACTGCTCCCTCTTGCAAGTCCCCATAGTGGGACCTGCCTTTGGAGATGCACTTCCTGCACCTTCCCAGTTGAGGTGCCATACTCAAACAGGTATGAAAAGCAAATTGGGAATAAAAATTTCAGCCAGAGGACAGTGCAATGGCACCCCCTTGTCTCATTCTCCAGTGATAAAAACAACTGGCCACAGGATCAATGGCAAGCTTGCTCCTAATGTTTTCATATTAGCACCATAAAAGATACCCAGATAAAGTGTTTGGAGGTTAATTTGCAGCATTAATATTGATGCTTGACAGCTTTATCTCTACTGTTTATATGACTAGAAAATAGTTTTATAGTAATACAATTAGTAATGTTGAGCTTAGATAGCATAAATGGTAGTACTTATGGTACCACTATAAACTTAACTTTATAGTGACATAACTGAGTCATATTTGTGTCATCAGATTTTATGATATCAGGTAATTTCAAGCCTAGGAGTATAACACAAGGGTCCTGCATGCTTTCATTTCACATCTAAATTACAACAAAAAAGAACATCCCAATTCATTCTCATGATGCCCATTTCATTCTCATTTGCCTTAAGCTGCAGGGACATTTTTTTTTCATTTTCAGCTGTAAAATAATCACAGGCAGCTCATTTCCAAAATTGTGTTCCTACTCGCTGGTGGGTTCTGAGTGTTCCCAGTGATGCTTCCACCAGTAGGACCAATAGGTAGGAGCCCATAGGTGGCACAAGCCAGGGCAAACCCTCTGCTTAGACATCTCTAATCATCATCTTCCTTTCCTATTTCAGACCATGCCTTTTATCCCAAAGGAGAAGATGGTGAATGAAAGACTGATCAGCTGCAAAACAAGTTCCAACTCATTTCAGTTTTGCCTCATTCACTTCACAGCTGATATATAAATGACTTTGAAAGACTGTTTGCCTGAAATTCCCAGAGTAGCACTCACTAGCAGAAGACAGGGAAAAAGATCTCTGACATGACATTGTGTTCTTTGAAAAATTATGGTGTGACTACCAATTCCTGGAGTGGGTATCTGCCCTGAGTTAAGATGTTATGCAGAATGGTTAACTGTGCAGTATAAATGTCCCCTTCTGGGCTTTTTTGTATGAATTACATTACTGCCGGTAATAATACATCCTGATCCACAGGATTCATGAAAGCAACTCTTTCTCTGTTCCTTCCCCTTTGGCTATGGTTTTCCTTCACAGGAAAATACCTTCTCAGGCCTTACACCTACTTCCCTCCTTTTCCATGATCCCACTACTCCTGGACTTTGCAGTTTGGCCCACACACATCATGTGATTTAAGTTAACAGGAGGAATTCCAGTTCCTCCTCAGGTAACAATTCTTTTGGCCTCATAACATGGATCTTTCATGTAAGAAGACTTCACTAAGTAAGCAGCACCCTGAATATCAGTATAGTCTAAAAGTTGAACAATCCTAGGACTCCAAGCCTCAGAGCAACTAATGCTCTTTTTTTGTTGTTGTTGTTTCCTTTTAGATACAATGCAAACCCATCAAGCATCCATATTTTTGTCTTAAAAGCACTACCACTGGAGTGAGCTGATGACAAAATACACAAACACAACCTCTAAGAAGCTCTGAGTGAATTTACTCACCCATCTGTAAGCCTGGAGATGTAATTTGTTTCAACAACATTGGTGTTCTGCACGCCCAGCAGACTGCAAAATGTTGAAGTGCATGCAGTAAGTTCTCCCACTCCCTTCTGTTCCAGCACTACATAAACAAGGACATATGGTTACTGTTAGGAAGGTGGGAGCAAACACAGCATCACATGTAAATGAAATGAAGTTTTCATCTCCTCAGAAGTTAAGGAAGGATGCTGGGAATTCCATGGTGGCACCACAGGGGCATTTGGAATTCAGTCACAAGTTCCAAGAGCTGCTTTCACTTCTCTTCTGAAATATCCTGATTCTTTCTGAGACTGCTCAAAGCCATTTAATTCCAGCTTCCAGCCACTTCTGTGGCTAATTTGTACAGGATCATGAACCACCAGTGGAGGTGCCTGTATTTTAGAAGCAGCTCAGACTTCTTGACAACACGTACAGAAGAACTCAGAGGTGACTGCTAGAATCACACAGTCATCCAGTGGGCGTGCCAAAACCTAAAAAGGAAATGTCTAAAACCATGGAAACACTTCGTTCTGATTATCCACATTTTGTGTACCTTTAGCATCCCAAGAATATCTGTGTTCCCCGTTCTTCACTATTGCCATCTTCCCCAACATGCTGCACGAAGAGAGCTAAGGGTCAAAAAAGGGAGCTCTCTATGACAACTACCAGGAAAACCACATCTCATACTCCTGCTTGATTTTACCCTTCATGCTTCTTATAGGACATAAAGAGCCAGGAAGGTCATATAAGGCTGCCTGTCACTACCACATATCTGTCCTGTACACAACTCACAAAACCTGGGGCAAGTTCTTTCTACACCTTATTACTGGAAAAGTCATAAAGCCTGAAGGTAACTTTTTTGAGATATAGTATCTTCAAGGAACTTCTAGCTTAAGGAGAAGCTGAATAGCTATAATGGAAGACTGAGCTAATCCCAGTTTAAGTAGAATAAAACAGAAGCAAAGATCCTATCTATCTTAGATATTGGATACACTTATATTGCTTAAACAAAACTGAAAGAACATTTTAGATAATCCTTTTCTATATCTGTGAGGTTTCTTAGTATTCTTTGCTTGCAGAAAGCAGCTTCGTCTTGCAGCATCCAAACGTGATCAGGAGCATCCCTTCATGACCACACTGTGCACTCCATGAAGAGGAAACCAGCTTCAGTTGTTAATGGTCCTGGTCAATACTCCTGGTCTGAAAACTCCATTGGCAGGATGACATTGTTCACTTATTCAGTGTTTTCACAGAATCATAGATTCATTAAGGTTGGAAGGGACCTCAAAGATCAAGTTCCAACCCCCCTGCCATGAGCAGGGAAACCCACCACTAGATCAGGTTGCAAAAAACCTCATCCAACCTGGCCTTAAAAACCTCCAGGGATGGGGCATCAACAGCCTCCCTGGGCAACCCATCCCAGTTCCTCATCACCCTTAGAGTGAAGAATTTCTTCCTAATATCTAACCTCAATCTCCCCTCTCTCAGTTACAAACCATCACCCCTTGTCCTATCACTATCTTCTCTGATGAAAAACTCCTCCCCAGCTTTCCTGGAGCCCCTTCAGGCACTGGAAGGTGCTCTAAGGTCTCCCTGGAGCCTTCTCTTCTCCAGGCTGAATAACCCCAACTCTCTAAGCCTGTCTCCAGAGCAGACATGGTCCAGGACTTTGATCATCTGGTGGCCCTTCTCTGGACCCTCTCCAACAGGTCCATATCTTTCTTGTGCTGAGAGCACCAGAGCTGTACACAGTATTCCAGAGCAGAGGGGCAGAATCCCCTCCCTGGCCCCACTGGCAACACTTCTTTTGATGCAGCCCAGGATGCAGTTGGCTCTCTGGGCTCCAGCTCACACTGATGGCTCATGTTGAGCTTCTCATCAACCACCACCCCCAAGTCCTTCTCCTCAGGGCTGCTCTCCAGCCATTCTTCCTCCAGCCTGTATTTGTGCCTGGAGTTGTGCAGACCCAGGTGCAGGACCTTGCGTCTGGCCTTGTTGAACTTCATGAGGTTGGCACTGGCCCACTTCTCCAGCCTTTCAGAGTCCCTCTGGATGGCATCCCTTCCCTCTTGGGTGTCAACCACACCACACAGCTTGGTATCCTCAACAAACTCAATCCCACTGTCCATGTGTCCAACAAAGATGTTAAACAGCACTGGTCCCAGCACTGACCCCTGAGGGACACCACTCATCACCTGCCTCCATTTGGACACTGAGCCATTGACTACAACTCTCTGGGTGAGACCATCCAGCCAATCTCTTATCCACTGAGTGGTTCATCTGTCAAATCCACAACCTTGTCAGTTTGGAGACCAGGATGTCATGTGGGACCATGTGAAACAAATGACCTTGCCAGGCACAGAGGTGAGACTGACCAGCCTGTAGTTCCCTGGTCTTCCTGTTTCCCCTTCTTAAAAATAGGGGCTATGCTCCCTTTTTCCAATCAGTGGGAATCTCACCAGACTGCCATGACCTCTCAAATATGATGGACAGAGCCTTAGGAATTTCATCCACCAGCTCCTTCAGGACCCATGGGTGAATCCCATCAGGTCCCATAGATTTATGCACCTTCAGGTTCTTTAGATGATCACGAACCTGCTCTACACCTATGGTGAGGTGTAATTCATTCTCCCAGTCCCTGTTTCCTTCAGGAGAGGGCCTGCACTCTCCTTGGATGTCCTTTTCTCCCCAGCACACCTAAAGAAGCTTCTCTTATTGTTCTTAACATCCCTGGCAAGACTGAATACTAGCAGGGATTTGGCTCTCCTCATCTGATCCCTGGCTGCTTGGACAACCTCTCTGTAATCCTCCCAGGATACCTGCACTAGCTTCCACCCCCTGTGGGCCTCCTTCTACAGTTTGAGCTTTTCAAGAAGCTGCTTGCTCATCCACCTCAGCCTCTTGGAGTTTCTACTTGACTTCCTCTTAGTTGGGATGCCATGCTGTTGGGCCTGGAGAAGGTGATCCTTAAATATCAGCCAGCTTTCATGGGCCACTCCACCCTCCAGGATGTTATCCCAAGACACTCTCTTGAGCAGATCCCTGAAGAGGCTGAAATCTGCCCTTCTGAAGTCAAGGGTAGTAAGCTTGCTGTGAGCCCTCCTTGCTGCCCTAAGGGTCTTGAACTCCACCATTTCATGGTCACTACAACCTAGGCTGCCCTCGAGCTCAACATCCCTCACCAGCCCTTCCACGTTGGTGAGGACAAGATCCAGCATAACTGGTGGCTTCTAATTTTATTCTTCTTTTATGAGAGCTATTAAAAGCTTTTAAACATTTTCTGGCTTCCTGGAGGGTAATGAATTATCTGCACTTCCAAACTAATCAAGGATAATAGTCTTTCTAGAACACTTAGGCAGAACAAACAGGGGTAACTGGGGAAATCTAGACTGTTACTGTCACACTTACATGCATTTAATTGGTAATGGCTACCCAGGTCTTCAGAGATTCTCAGTATTTTCTCATTATATTAATACATTTCTGTTCCTGAAATAATAGTGAGAATTAATTGCTTCTAATTGAGTTTGGTGGTGTTAAATCAAATTAGTGTCCATAGCATAAAACAATGCAAACAATATTGACTCCATTACAGCTACTGAATAAAATCTACATACAAGTGTTCAGAGTTATATCTTTTAGGGATCTCTACTGTGTTAAATTGTTGCCATTAAAGAAGGAGGAGTTTTTATAAGAACATACTTGAAGAGTCCCACCATCTAATCTGAGCTGAACCAAGTCAAAATTTTGAAGACTCAAGGGAAGGGTGAAAGAGCCACTTTGCATAATTCACCCTACAGAAGATGCCTGATAACTTCCCCAACCTCAGGAAATTTCATCCTTTTTCTCTCACCAGGGTAAAGCTTCCAAAATATGCTACATACATGAGAAAGAGGTGAAATGACATCTATAAAACTGAAGTCTTGCCATATCAGTTCCTTTCATGCCCCATTTTCACTGACACTAACAAGGAGGTCCTCAAATAGGGTAAGACCAGAAAAGCTCCACTGAACCCAGTGGACAGCTTGGCAATCCTTTGGATTTCTTGCCCTGAAGCTATTCTGAGTTGGAATTCTTAACTGTCATATGTGATAGAAAACCCAGTTACTTTTCTTACTTAAAGTAATACTGACTGCCCATAACTAAGAAGTTTTGAACCAGAAGCAAGTTTCCCTCATAGGACACAGCTGGACTCTGAGTTGCTGCAATATTTTCAAGCAGAAATGTGCATAATTTTCCATGGCTTTGCCATTTCTCCTGAGCTGGCATGAATGAACCCCCATCCCAACATGTAAAGGTTAATTATTTTTATAGCAGCATATTCCATGATAAACTGCTCAGAGAGGATAAAAATGATGTAGAGACTTGTCTTCCAAGTCATTCACTAGAGAAAGTAGGCTCAAAATTGAATAGATAAATATAAAGGAGAATGGGTCTTCAAAGTGTCCAGAGAAGGAGACTCCACAACCTCTCTGGGCAGCCTGTCCCAGGGCTCCATCCCCCTCACAGTAAAGAAGATTTTTCTGATGTTGAGGTCACAACAAAAACAATGAAATACAGAGATAAGGGACATCTGAAAAATAATTAAATATGACTGCAAAAAGCACAACCAAAGCAAATGCAGCTAAACACACTGATGGGACAGTTCTGCCTTTCTGCAGCTGAAACAACTTTGCAGGTGATGCATCATTTTCTTCCTTGGAACAATTCTATAAGACTGTGTTGCTTTTTTATTATTTACCAACTGGCCAAAATGAAACAAATTCTTGCATTTTGCTGAATTTTCTCTACATGTACAAACGAATTGTTTCCTTATCATAACAAGCTTCCTGTGGGCTCACTGCTGCAAAGCAACAACTGGCCATATAGTTCTAAGAACATGGCAACAGTGAGGTGACCCACCTTCTACTCCTGATGTTCTCTCACTGCTTCTTTGTGAACTTGGGAGAAAAACACACTTAATCTGCTGCTGACATCACATCTACAAAATTGGCCTTGTGATGTTTTAAAACTCTAGTTAAGAGCTCAGAGAGAGTGTTGTTACAAAATCTCTGTTTCCTCATATCAGTCACATCATATTTTGTTATCACACGATGGGAAAGCTAATAGTTTAATTCAGTTTCAGTGACTGTAAGTAGGTGATCAGTTGTCTTTCTTTGGGTTGTGGTAGGGAACAGATGGACAGATCTAATAGGAACTAAAACCAGAATGAACTGCAAGCAGCCAAAGGAAACAGAGTCTTAATAATAACAAGAACCAACAAACAAACCTAATTAGAAGGTATGAAGGAAGAAGAAGAAAGTATATAATCCAAACCCTCCTTGGAAATGCAAGAATGATGGTCTTCTCATCCCTACAGGCAGTTGGTACCCATCAAGAGTGATTTTCTCATTCAGAGGGAGAAGGAGATTACTCACAAGAGTTGACCAAGATCAACTGCTGAATCACTCCTAAAGATGTTCTTTTGTGCTTGGGATGAAAGACTGTTGAGAGATGATGAACGGCTGGATGCTTGATTAAGCCAAGGCCTGATGAAAGGAAGTTGTGATGAAAATTGTTGATATTAGGTTGAAATTCAGAACAGAAGCTGAAACTTCAGATGGGAAAAATTGTTTCTTTGCCTGTTTTGTCAAAACAACTTCCTCTCCCCTTCCCAACTTTCTCCCACATCTGCTGGGCTTTAACCCCTGCATCTTCTTGGAGTTGAAGTTACATTTTAACTGCAAGACTGTTTGTAAAGTGTTGTTGTAACAGAGACTAGTCATCTTTATCTGCAGCCCATCATTTTGGGCCTGCTTTGAAGAATGACTTGAACAATTGAACCACTATTCTGTTATGCTCTAAACTGAGGTGATAATAACATTGGATGAGGGAGGGAGGAACAAATGGTGTGTTTTGTTGGGGGTTTTTTGTCCCACTGTAGTTACAATCTTGAACATATCATGGTAGAATCATGGAACTATTCAGGTTGGAAAAGCCCCTTGGGATCCCCGAGTCCAACCATCATCCCTACTCTACCAAGTTCTCCCCTAAACCATCTCCACCAACACCACATCCAAACGACCCTTCAACACACCCAGGGATGGTGACTCCACCACCTCCCTGGGCAGCCTGTTCCAGTGTCAATACATGATTGGTTTCATTGTGTTGGTTTGGTTTGGCATGGTTTTGGTAGTGAGGGAGGGGTCCCAGAAGTGACTCCTGGAAGAAGCTGAAAAGCTCCCCTGGCTCCAAAAAATACAACCAAACCTCTAGGCAAGGCCAAGACACCAGAGACAATAGTTGCACCTCTGTGAGTAACGTATGAAAGAAGGTGAAACAAACTGATACAAGGCCTGAGAGTAGAGGAGAGGGGCAGAGGTGAGAGCACTGCCAGAGCAGAGATAGCAGAGAGAAGCTGGAGCAAGGGAAGAGTGTGAGGAGTCCTCCCATCTAAGGAGGAAGGAGCAGCAGAAAACGTGATGGACTGACCACAACCCTCACTCCCCATCCCTCTGTGCTGCTGTGGAGAAGGAGGTAGAGAAATTTGGAGGAAAACAATTTGGGTCCAGAGAAGCTTCTCACAGGAGCTGCCCAAGTGACTCCTCCCCTGTTACCAAAATACAAATACAACCACACTGATCCAGTTCAGGAATGATAGATTTTTCAGTTCTTTTATGGGAGAATTGGAGGAGAATGCACCACAGAGAAAACTCATTCACACTAGAAGCCTCAGGTATCCTGTCTTGTAACTCACTCTTCAGGTTTAAGTTCACAACAAAAGAAGGGGAAAGGTAGTTCTGAAGGACAAAGCCCCTTGATGCTCCAGATAAAATGTATGATCTCTCTAGGGTATCCTTTTCTTGTGAAATACCAGGGAGAGAAATGGAAAGGGACTCTCCCAGGTGATGTACATTCTGCAAAGTAATCTGGTAGAATTAGGGGTTATGAGAATCAAATGAACTTCACTGTATAGCAACCAGGAAGGAGCAAACTCTAATCTACAAGATCACAATGTACCTCCAGTACGTGAAGAGAAGAACTCACATGTGGTGTTTAACCAGCTACTGTGGTTATGAAGGAAGTAACAGAGTCCTAATGAAATGCACTGACCTCACATAAAACACAAAAGAGTGTATCTCTCCCTTGCAAAAATGTGACTCCCATGGGAACAATTTGGCACCATTAGTTTCAATTGGTAGTTTTAGGTGGAATGGAGAAGAATTTTCACATTTTCCTACCTTTTCCTATCTATATCAGTGGGTCAGATAACATATAGGTATAAAGCTTTATGGAGAGAACAATCCATTGTGGATGAGTCCACATAGGCATAAGGATGAGGTCCACATGAGGATAAGAAACCTCTTGAAATACTGTTTGAGGCTTAGCTTTCAAGTTTGCAAGAAAAGACTAAACAAAACCATCTTATTTGGATTTAAAGTATGTGTAAGCACTTCTACAGAAGAAGTTAAATAATTCTATACTTAGTAGTATTACATCATTTGCAATTACCAAGCCTAAAGGAGAAATTTGCAAGTAAGGCATTTTATGAAGTATTATGGATGAAAAATAAGAACTAGACAAGACAGTCAGGAAAAAAAAAATAAATTACAAAAACAGGAGTAAGAAGTTGTACCAGCCTGCTCAGTGGTTCACTTCTTTTTTCCTGGATATGCATAAAAACTTCAACACAATTTAATCACATTCAGAAACAACATTTTTTTGCACGTGAATCAATGCCCTTTTATTCCTTAATGTACATTTTCTTTATGATTTCTGCCATCGTTTGCAGAGTGTAAACAGTTTCTAATACCTTTTTGCTGCTCTACACTTGAACAATGGCTTTAGTAATCAAGTAGCAAATTAATGAGAAGCAAAAGCTTATTTATAGTTACAGTCAGATCAAATTGTTGTTTCAAGTATGAACAGTCTGTGAACTATTATTCTGCAAATTCCCTCTAATCCATCACAGATGCTAATTAGAGTTTGTGTTACTCATACCCCACAATTACTTGCTTTCCCAAACTCATTCTACAATTAGCATCTTCTTTGTGACTTACTTGTCAGCTAGAAAACATTCTCTTCCATTTTTGATCCTATTAAGATAAATTGTTGCATTCACGGGCTTTAAATTCTGCATGTGCTGAAGTATAACAAAGGTACATCAACTCCAGCAGTACTTACTGATTTGGGCAGAGCTTTAATGGAGTACCAGGTCCACTGTTAAGGATGTCAGGCAAGATCCAGGTGAAAACTTCAGCCAATGTGGCCAGTGGTTAGGTACATCAAGCAGACTAAGCTGCATGTTATGTGTGTGCCCAAGCAGGGAAGATAAGTGGGAAGACCTCTCTAATGAGCAAAGGGTTCTTTCCATAGATCAAATTTCTCTTCAAGTCGTGTGTTTGGGGCTATTTTTTCAGGAGAAAGAACTGAGGAGTTGGATTCACTTGCTTGTACTATTTCTTCTATTCAGCATTCTGTATGTTCCAGCTATTTCCTCCCCATTCTTAAGAGTAGAAGATAAATTCCAGATGCCAGTTTCACTGCTGGATGATCTGAGAGTTGATTTATTCAGACAAAAGACTGGTTTGCCTTTACTATGTGCTGCATTACAAAAGGCATCCAATGATATGCACAACGTTCCTGGGTATGAAGCAAAGGCTTTACTCAAGTATCTGTCAGTTCAGGGTCTGGGCTAACAGCATTATAAATAAGATGCTATAAAAAAAAAGGCAAGAAAGTGAGAAAAATGCAAAACTGGAACAGCCAGGCCAGATATCAATAGCTATCAGAGTAAAAAGTCCTCTCAATAGAGAGAATATTACTAATATTTCTGGCTCACAGCAGTCCCCTCACCCCACAGCACTACAAAGGTTTATTAAAGCTAATTTGCCCAGCTCTGCTACAAGGTAGCACTGTATTATTTTAGGCAGAGATCCTCAGACAACTCCTGATGAGGGTAACCAATGCTGGGTTCAAAATGCTTAAGGGTTCTTTTAGGAAAAACGACACAAATAGATTCATACAATAATTTTGCTTAGAAAAGACCTCTTAGATCATGAAGCCCAACCTTTAATGCTGCCGTGTCCACCACTAAACCACATCTCTAAGCATCAAGTCTATATGTTGCTTAAATGTCTCTAGGGATGGTGAACAAAAGTAATTAACTTTGAGTGTCTAACCTAAACCTCCCCTAATGCAACTTGAAGCCATTTCTGCTTGTCCTAACATTTGTTACTAGGGAGAAGAGAACAACCCCTGCCTCAGTCCAGCCTCCTTTCAGATGGTTGTGGAGTGTGATAAGGTCTACACTGAGCCTCCTTTCCTCCAGAGTAAACAACCCTAGTTCACCTAGATGCCCCTCATAAGACTTGTTCTCCAGACCCATCACCAGCTGACTTACCCTTCTCTGGACTCACTCCAGCATCTTTCTTGTAGAGATGGATTCAAAACTGAACACAGGACTCAAGGTGCAGCTTCACCAGAGCCCACTACAGGGGCACAATCACCTCCCTCCTCCTGCTGGCCACACTATTGCTGATACCAGCCAGGATACAACTGGCCTTTTTGACCACCTGGGGACACTGCTGCTTCATATTCAGCCACTGTTAATCAGCACCCCCAGATCTTTCTCTGCTGGGCAGCTTTCCAACCCCTCTGCCCCAAGATTCTAGTGATACATGAGGCTTGTGGCCCAAATGCAGGACCTGGCACTTGCCCTCATTGAATCTCATACAATTGACCCATCAATTCAGGCTGTCCAGGTCCTTCTGTGAAACCTTTCTACCTTCAAGCAGATCAATATTCTTTCCCTTGCTGTCATCTGCAGACTTGATCTCCTCTTCCAGATCGTTGATCAACATACTAAACAGAACTGGCCTCAACCCTGAGCCCTGGGGAAAGCCACTTGTGTTCAGATGCCAGCTGAATTTAGCTCCATTTACCACAATATTTTGGGACTGACCATCCAGCCAACTTCTTACACAGCAAACCATATGCCCATCCAAGCTATGAGCAGCCAGTTTGTCCAGGAGAATACTGTGGGAAATAGTGTCAAAGGCTTTACTAAAGTATAGGAAAAAAACATCCACAGCCTTTCCCTCATCCACAAAATAGATCACCTTGTCATAGGAGGAGATCAGGTTCAAGAACCAGAACTTGCTTTTCATGAACCCATGCTGACTGGGTCTGATCACCTGGTTATTCTGTACATGCTGCATGATGGAACATAATCTTCTCCATAACCTTCCATGGAGGTCAGACTAACAGGTCTGGAGTTCCCCAGCTGCTCCTTATGGTGCTTCTTCTAGAAGGACATTGCATTTGCCAACCTCTACTCTGCTGGGACCTCTCCCATTAGCCACAACTGCTAGTAAATGATTGGAAGTGGCTTGGAGAGCTCTTCCAGTTGATTCCTCTGTATCCTTGGGTAGATCCTACTTGGCCCCATAGAGCTGTGTGTGTCTAGGTGGTGCAGCTGGTCACTAAACCTTTCCCCTTGGATTATAAGGCCTTAATCCTGCTCCTCCTCCATCTTCCATTTCAGTGGACTGACTATCCAGAGAACTGGTCTTCCTACTAAAGATTAAGGCAAAGGAGGCATTGATGATTGATTTTGTCACCAACTTATAAATAATGAAAATGTCTCTCATCAAACTTACATGCAAAATACTTTTTTCTTAAGTTAAATTTACATTTTTCAGTTTTTCATCTTGCTTACCCACATATATATCATTTTAATAATAATAATAATGATTTGCCCATGTAATATGCAAAAAAACCCCACAACCCTGTACTTCTCTCCCCAGGTACAAAAACAATCTGTTTGGACCTGGAGAACTGGGACATAACACATGGTTTAGTGGATGAGCAAGGGGGGGAAAAGCTTGAATAACAGTGTTTTGACAGCCTGTCCTACTTAGAATGTCTTTGGATTCAACGTTCCTAATGGTCTTTTGCAGGTCTCATTCCTCTCCACAGCAGAGGGAGGGTGTGGACCATGGTGACATGCTTAGAGCACAGCAGGTTCAGTATGCATTTTAAGGGCTGACCACTTGAAAAAGTTGGCTCTGCCCAGCTCCCATTGTTCAGATGACTGGCAGGGCACTTAGTAAACTGTGCTCAAGATCTTCTGCAATAAAGGCAGGTAATTTGAGTTATCTCCATGACATCTCTCCAATGGGTATGCATTAACCCAGAGAAAACCTCAGCAGTGCCTCACAAGAGCACCCATCAAAACATTGAGAGTGAATTATACACATTATAAAGCCCAGCACAGGATCCATTCTCTTTCTAACTCATCAGACTCAGCATCTATTCACAGTGCAGCTTCTTTAGCAGCTGATCTGTCTGCTTAACACTGGCATGGAAATGACTTGCAAACTGTCCTCTTTGGCAAGGTGTGGGCTCACCAGCTGCAGCCCCACTCACATGGTGTGGAACCACACTGTGTTGGTCCTATCTCCTGCCAGGATGACTCAAGTGCTTTACATAAGGGGTCAACGAAGCAGTTTGGGCTTGGAGAACTGTTGGAGGGCAGAGAGACATTTGAGGAAGGAAAAATAGCTAAGGCCTGCACAGCACAGTCAGAGTATTTTGGAGTGACTAAACATCTTAGCACTCTGTTGATCGTTTTTAGGTATCACTATGTCTTCACAAGGCTGCACATGGACTTCAGGACACCTCTAGGCCCTGAGGAGGCTGCTGGGGGCCCTGAGGGATCCCCTAGAGCATGTAAAAGGGGATAGATGCTCATGTTTATATACCTGAACAGGTTCTTCTCTCTCTTTACAAAAGAGGGCATAATTTCTGTCTGATACTTGAAAATTAAACTGCTGGCTGAGGTAGATAAAAAAGCATACATTTCCAGGCTTCTTTTCTTACTACAATCCATTTATATTAATTTATTCTGTCCTTCCCATTACCATAAAATCCATATCTATGAAAGACAGATAGATAAAATTATTTGGTTGGAGGAGATTTTTAAAGATCATCTACTGTGTCTCTGCTGTGGGCAGGGACATCTTTCACTAGATTAGATTGCTCAGAGCCCTATCCAACCTGATCTTGAACACTTCCTATGAGTTAAGCCTGGGAAGAAGGGAGGGGTGGGGGAAGGTGCTTTAAGACTTGGTGTCATTACCCTTCTCTAATTTGATTGACAATAAATAGACAATTTCCTCAGGCCAAGTCTGTTTTGCCCATGACTAACTGGTGAGTGGCCTCTCCCTGGCCTTATCTTGGCCCATCAGCCTTTCATTATATTTTCTCTTACCTGTCCAGGTGAGGAGGTGGAGTGACAGAGCTTTTGGTGAGCATCTGGTTGGTGCCCAGCCAAGGTCAACCCAACCCAGACACAACCAAAATTAAAGCCTTTTCTACAGTAGCTTCATACAGCATTTTTCAAGTTCCTCCAAGATATTTTTTTTGCAGCATTTTACTATGTTTACATGACAGATTAGTGCCATAATTCAGAAAGCACTTGCAGTTCCATAATTTACATAAATCACACATTTAATTTCTGTGTTTCTAGCTTATGCAGCTAATGCACTTTTCATGAACACTTGGCTTTGTCATTTAAATTTGACACAAAGCCTACAATCTGAAGGGGGGAAATGAGCACTGTGCAAGGATCTAAGTAAGCTCCATTATCAGGCCATAGTGAGAGCAGTCTCTAAAGGCACAAATGCCTATAAAGTCCTGGCTTTGCAGCCTTGTTTTGAATTAAGAGCAATTAAAGATAGTGAAGTTTATAGTAAGATACTCCTTGACCATCAGTGACAAAGAGGTAGCACCTACATTCAAGACTGTGACAAGTAGTTATAGACTGGCTATAAGGTCTGTTATACAGGCCCAAAGACCATAACAGAGACCACACAGAATGAACAGGGATTAAAAACCCTGTTCAGAATCCCAAGATGATTCACATACCTCAAGAGATCAACTATAAAAAAGACAGACCTTTTAATTTTTTTTTAAAATGTCCAAATATGTAATAAGGTTAAAATGATTCAAGAGTGTGACGTCAAAGCACATGGCTCCATATTTCAAAGCCATCATGGTTGAAGCAAATCTGTCCAGTTTACAGAGCACTTCACCATGTTAGTGTGTGCATGAGGTAAAATATTAATGCCAGAAGTGCTTGTTCAGTGGGTCAATATGAAGATTGCTTGGGGAACTGCTAAATACAGCAGTTCTGAATATCAGGCTTGTGCTTCAATACAGATTTAGGTGATCCTGGTTTTTAAACTCTTCACCAAGATTTTTGCATGAAGTGCCTGTTAGCATCACTTGAAAGAAAGAGGAAACTGCTTAAGGTAAAGCTGGACACACAATTTTACTTGTGAGCAACCAATTGATGGCCTTTCACAAACCTCACTGATGACCCTGGAAAATTTCTTTGAAACTTGCTTTACAGAAAATACCTCTCCAAGCTTCTCCTTGCTCTACTCCTCAGTTTTTGGCTGGTCTACCTGCTTTTTAGGGTTATATGATGAAGACATAAACCACTTAAGAGTTCAACCAGTCCCTCTAAAAACACAAACTTTCTGTTCATCAGAAATACACCAAAAATTCCTCACAGAAACACCACAGATTAATAATTATCCAAGATGAAAAACAGTTTTTAAAAAAAAGTACTTGAGGAGATATTACTATAGGGGAGGGAGAGATTTATTCACAACATTTTTCTTACAAACTGGAACAGTAATGTAGACAATCCAAATTACTAGGTTGAAAAAATCTGGAGGAAGAGATTATTCCATAAAGGAAGAGCACTGATTGATTGGAATGGTTATAAATTAAGCAGAGCCAGAAGGATCACCAGTCAGGAGATGTGCACAAAGGCTGTGACCACTTGAAAAATAGCTTGTCAGGAAGGACTTTGGGGTTCTGGTGGACATCAAGTTGAATATGAACCAGAAATGCACCCCTGAAGCAAAAGAAGACCAAGAACCTTCTGGGCTGCATCACGAGGAGTGTTGGCAGCATGTAACTGGGTGGCTAAAGATCCTCCCTCCACAGGAGAGCCTGGAAGATGGTTGTCCTCTTAAGAACTGCTCTCAGTTTCCCAATTTGTCACTGCACACTGCAACACAGTTCATTAATATCCCTTGATTCTAAGGCTGCACTATTTTATGCTATCTTTGGTGATGCAGGGGAAAAAAAAAGGATTTTATGCTTGTTCTTCATACTTCAGTGTAGCTGCAGAGGGATTAGAACAGTAGTGATGACAGTAAGAAAACAGATGACTGCAAAATAGAAATATTTGGAGGCCTCTGTGAAGAGGGGTAGCAAGAGGTATCTGGGTACCAGGAAGTATCCTCAAATCTTTCCCATTTGTGTGAGGGACAACTCTCTCCTGATCCAATTAGTGTGCTAATGGCAAGACAGCTGACATGATTGCTGAAGGAAGATCAAGCCCATAGGACATCCATCCTTGCAGAACAATGGATAATTTCCTTAGCCAACTAACACTGCTTTCATAGCATGGATGTAGTGGTAGAATATATTGCAGGAAACAATCCAACACAGAAAAGGCTAGAAGCAGGGGGAAAATCCAGTAATTAGAAACCAATAATTACAATAACTTCAAGTTTAATGTCTTCCTCAAAGTTACCTGCCACCTTTGTAAATGGGGCAACAAAGCATTCAGAGATGAAGCAACTAGACAGAAGAGAAGATGATTTAATTTTGTGTGTATTTCTAGGTGCATTTCCAGTTCTTTAGGGAGCTAAGGTTGACCAAACATTTGTTCCTTTCCATGTGGGTCCTTCAAATGCTTTCCTTCTTCCTACCAGTAAGGACATGAACAATATCTTGCTTCTCCCATTCCAGGGTCATGGCAACTCCTGATTTCAGACTGACATTTACTGGTGAGTCATATCAACTTGATGCCATATCATGTAAATCCTTTCTTTGATGGTAGCTCTACAGGTAAAGAGTTTGTGCTCTTTTATGCATCAGAGCAAATGATTGGCAGAAAGATCTTGGACATATTAGCCACAGAAATTTGATAACCCACAGAAAATGTGGGTTATCAAATAAGACCCAATTTTGGGGAGAAACTACCCATTTATTTCCATGGATTGAAATTTTCCACACAAACTAACTCTGTTGGCAACTGATCAAGAATTTAATAATTAAGGACAACTGAGGATTTATGAGCAAGACAATGAGGAAAACAAGCAGCTGCTGCTTTTCCTGAAAATCAATATGAAAGCAAAGAGAAGAAAACAATTTAATTTTATGCCACCTTGTTTTTATACAGCTACTGGTGCAATTCTGTTTCTTTGATTTTTCACTTAACTTGTTATGCCCACTTTTATTTAAATGAAGCTGTTTATAAGATTTAGCCATTCAAAGGAAGCCATTTGGCAAAGCCTCCAGGAAGAAGTCTTCTTGGGTCAAACATGCTGGTAACAACTTGGAATCAGCAAAACACCAGGTGACTATCAGCATTTTCATCCAGCACCAACTCACAGAACTAAATGTGTCCCTTTTTGTAACATTTCTTCCCATTTGGATAACTGCTTGTTAATGATGACTGGTTGATTGCTGCAACAAGCCACAAAGTGCTGTTCACTGGTGATACAGGTGGCACAGATTGATGCCACATGGTGAAATACCAGCAGAGTTTGGCAATATGTGGCTGACATGTCAGTCCCTGCCTCTTCTGCAAGGTGCTATAGCCTGGGTTGCACATAAGCAGCTGCACATTTGACATGACAGACCTTGATCTTCACTAGGCACACTGCCCACTGATGCTACACTGTCCTCTTGGTTTTTACAATGACAGGTTGTTTACAACCTGCACCTTTTCTTGCTCTGAGTGCCAGGAAGCCTTTTGTTGCTGCCTGATCCCATGAGTGAGACCTCAGCCTTTCCCACCACAACTATGTGCATCAAGACACCACACTGTCCAGTTCATATTATAACTCAAAAGCAGTGAACTGAGAATCCAAACACCTTTTAGGGGGTTATTCTGAAATAAACATTGAGGCCCATGCAAGCCTGACAACACAGGATAATACAGACTTGCCTGTAAACCTGTGACAGCAGAAGTCAGTATTATAGCATTAAAATTAGCTTTTAACTCTACATAATTCAATCAAACTGTTCCTCAATTACAACAGCCTTATTCTTTCCTGAATTATTGAGGTAGGCACTGGAGTTGTTGATTAGTCTGGCTTCACATGGAGGTATTATTTTTTAATGTGTCACTTCTGAGCAAATTTGGAAAGGGAAGTTAGTTTTAAATGTAACCAGGCTTCATGATCAAGTAGAGGAGAGATTGTGTAAATAATGCAATGGAAGAGAAACCATGAGGTCTCCATTCTTTGCAGGAGGGTTGGTCAAGATGACCTTTAAAGGTCCCTTCCAACTGAAACCATTCCATGATGGGTGATATCTTCCTTCTGAAAGGAGCAGGAGCAAGAGAACAGTAGAAGCACAGCAAAGCTAAACAGTGCATGCAGAAGAGAAGGCAGGAAAGAGAGAGAAAATAATCACTGAGAGAATTCAATAACTATTGCCTCCTAGTGTTATTGTTTGGTTTTGCATAACTCTAAACCAGTCATGTTCTCCACCACGTCTTCATGTAGCATCATGACTCCAAGGTCCTTACAGCTGAGGGAATCTGTGAATCAGTAGGGCACAACTTCTACATTGGCTCTAAAGTATCAAGCACCTGTCTTAAAATTTAGGCATGGTCATGCTGCCATTGATTGCAGCACAGGAAATTTAAATGTACTGCAGAGCTCCACCTTTCCTACATGAGTGTTCACATGAGGAATATGTCAAGGTTCTGCATTTAAATAATTGAGCTGTAAACGTGATGTACCACTGGGTGAACTCCTAGAGAGATCAGCAAGGTTTGTATCTGTGCCATGAAGCTCAATATCTTCCAGTATTGTGACAAAACACAATTGATACTCTACAGATCAATGCATAAGTCACCCTGGTGATATTTTTATATAAAATATATTTTAAGCACCCTGAAGAACACACTAACGTTTTCAGAGAGCAGCTTTCTAAGTAGCTGAAGGAGCTGCTTTACAGATATTAAGTAGATATTTCTTTTATGAAATACACTGCTCTTAGAACTCTGCCTGTTTAACTGACTTGTGAGATGCACCACTTGGTTTCTTCAGAGCAATATTGCCTCTAAATTTGTGTGAGAAAGGACTTGGTGGCACAGCTTGTGTCACCCATGGCAAACCTAGAGCCAAAGGAGAAGGTGAAGAAAACAAGCAGGGTGAGTGTGTTCCCAAGACTCATCTGACATCTTGCTGTGCTGTTGTTGAGCAAGATAGTGGGAAGAGAGAAGTTCTCCACTTGAGCAGAGCAGCAGCAGATGATACAGTCAAGTGGGCCAGGCTTGCTCATCCTGAATGGTGCTTTGCTCCTGCAACTCCCAGCCAAGTCTGTGGAAGATGCAGGTCTTCATTCCCACTCCAAGTTTGGTCCTTAAGAAGGACTGTGGCAGATGAGTGCCTCACTCTGGGCTTTGGGACTCTGTGAGGTACTTGTTGCTGAGAGCTGGGTTTCAGAAGTGTGAGAGATCAGACACACAGTGGGCAAAACAAAACTGCCAGAGGGGGCACATCTGTGTAAGTTTTTGAGTTAGAATTACATCAGCATGAAAGAAGACAACATTTATCCACAACTCCAGAGCAAACTATATCTGTGGGTATTTACTAGGGGTAGTAAGTGTCATTATAACTGCTCTACTTCAAGAGAGAACACCAATGCACATTCATATATTGGCACAAGACACATCTGTGTGTAGGAAGCTCATGCTTCCTCAAGAAAACACAGTAACCTATTGTGTATTATCAAAATGAATACAGGCTAGATGATATCATATACAAATCAAGTAGCTACCCAAGTCAAAACCAGTCTGTGAGCTCCCCTTGAGACCTTCAGATTGCCAAGATCAGTCCAACTTCTTCACATACTTTCCTTTACTGTCTTGTTCAGGTGAAAACACTCAGCACACATAAGAGGAAGAAAGAGAAGATATGACTAGTAACTCATATCCATAATATGACAGCCCAGTTTGGACAAGCTTCTGCAACCTGTGAGTGTTCCTTTTGATACTCAGGACTGAATCAGATGAATATTTTCTAATCAATTCCTCTCCTATTAGAAACTGTTGATTTAGCAAGACCAAAACCTTCCACAAGCATTTCTCAAGTTAGTTGCTCGTTTTGGCAGCAAGAACTATGAGAATGCCAAAAAACCCACAAAAGGTTCCCTCATTTGAACCCTGCAGAGATTATATGGCAGAGTATAATAACTTAAAAATATTGTGCAGGGAGATGGTAGTATGTCCTTATTCATGTTACCTGTATTTTCTTCCTGACAGATTTTCCAAATCTGATTCATATTAGAATATCTATTTAACATCTGTTCTTAGTAAATTACAAAACTCCATGTGACATAAAGGTTTGAGGGGGGGAAAAAAATGCTACTTTAGGCCAAAGTCTGAAGCTTAAACATCTTTTTAAAAGATCTCTATTCAATTGTGTCTCTGATGAACAGCTTTGATTGATAAGGACTTGCTTGTAGGCAGATTTCAGTCCAGAAAAGGGTCCAAGTCTGACTCTGTTTAATGAATTAAATGCTGGATCAGAGGTCATTGAGGTTTGGAACAGGAGAGATCATTTTGAAGACAAGATGAAGTCTTGTTTTCCTTGAACTCAATACTTATTTCAATGAGAGAGAATTTAATCAAGAAGAAGAACTCAGAACACCTAAGGCCCAGATGGCCTTTGCCTCCAAAACCCAAACACTGGCAAGATATGCAATAAGGTCTGAGCCTCCATCAAGGAGGAAGCTGTCAGGTACACTCATTCTCTGAAGGGCTGGGACATGCATTTCCTGAAGGGTTGGTTCCACCAACCCTAAGGAGGCAGGAGCATGGTCCCTGCTCCATAGTAAGCTGACTCTTATACTCATTATTCCCAGGCAGTATGATGACATTATTCTTTCCAGCCTCTGTGAAGGTCAATGAAAATGACTTTTCTCCACAATGTTCACTCATGCAGGGTCTGACATGAGTCTAGCTCATTGTACTTTATTACTGTTCAGCTGTTTTATTTATAACAGCAATAATAAGCTGAGATAATGTGATTGCAGCTGCTTAAAACTGCTCAGTGCCTCTATCCCAGGCCTTTCCACACCACCTCCTGATAGATACCTTGTACTGCATTGAAAAGTACAGCTATTCCCCTTCTCATCAGCCTGTCACCTGTGAGTGGGGGCAAAGGGAGCTCACAGGAGCAAGAAGTCTTCCAGGTCCCTCAGAGAGCCTCTCAGAGGCCATTTCAGTGTGTCACAATGTGTCACCTCAGCTGTTGTCCTGTTCCTTCCTCTGTCCATCCTGAGCATCACACGACTCACTCTGGCTACACTGCACAATACTAGGAGCAATGAAATAAGAATTCCCCTTCATAAGGTGTTTTCAGTTTACTTTTAAGTTATTCTCCTCAATCCTGAGAAATGGAACTACTAGTATCCTACTTCAATAGGTGATTAAGATAGTTTTGTCCTGATTATGCAACTTTCTAATTGCAGCAAACCTAAAACCAGACTATGTCCATGCTTGCAAGAAAGGAGGCACAATAGGGTAGACCAGCACATGGATGCAGTTGGGACTAGGGACCCAACATCCATGCTGAAGGCATTGCTTGAAGTCTTGAAGCAAGATCTATTCTGGTCCCTCTGATGAAGCTCCTCTCTGTATCTGTGGTTCAAAGCTACTTCACGGAAAGCTACTCCTCAAGAGTCTGCTTTCTGGAATTGCAAATACTGTGCTGTCCATCTAACTCTCACAGATGATAGCAGTATATTCTACAGTGTCACCTGTTCAATAACGAGCCTTATTTGACTATATAATGATGTGCTAAGAGAAACAAGCAAACAATTGTTCCTACTGTCCTGTCTAAACCTGCCCTGGTGCAGCTTGAGGCCCTTCCCTCCTGTTCTGTGATCACCTGTGAGAAGAGACCAGCACCAACCTCTCTACAGTGACCTCTCAGGCAGGTGTAGAGACTGAAGAGCTCTCTCCTCAGCCTCCTCTTCCTCAAACTAAACATTCCCAGCTCCTTCAAGTGTTCCTCATCAGATTGATTCTCTAGACCCTTCACCAGCTTCATTGCCCTCCTCTGTCCTCGCTCCAGCACCTCAAGATCACTCTTGAAGTGAGGTGCCCAAAACTGGACCCAACACTCCAGGTGTGGCCTCCCCAGTGCTGAGCACAGGGGGACAATCCCCTCTCTGCTTCTGCTGGTCACACTATTTCTAATACAAGCCAATAACCCAGAGTACAGCACTCCCACTAGAACGCAACAACATCTTGTTAACTAAACAATCAGAACATATCACCTTTAGTTAGTTTTTAGAAGAGCTGCCTAAAAAAAAAAAAGAATTATAAGAATAGAAAGAAGACTGAGTGAAGTCAGTGAACCCCAGCAGTCTTATAGTTTGTGAAGGACCAGGCCTGAGGACCTATTGTGGGAAGTGGTATTGAAACACCCTCCAACAAGCCCTCCAACAAGGGACTGCCTGGCTCTTATGGAAATACCAGCTTGCAGATGGAGATCATGACAACGATAGAGAAAGCTGCAGGAACAGAGGTCCACTTCAGCTGCTCAATCATGCTGTGTCTCAACCACACCTACTCAGAGTTGTGAAACTAAGAAAACGGGCCTATAAAAGGGAGAGCTGTGCTGGTGGGCTTGGGGAGCTTCATGACACTGACCACCCTGCACTGCCTGGCCCAACTCCAGATCCAAGACAGGTGATTTTCTGTCATCTCTAACTTTTCTTCCCTTATTCTCTCTATTTCTCTCTTCATTCCTGAAATAATTTAGTTACACAAGTCCTACCACGATTTTTCCCAGGTCTCACAACTTCAATATATACCTGTATTGTAACCAAGGTATCAGCCTTTATGATTGTGCAGCCTAAACAATAATAACTTGATCATTAAAGCTCATGATCAAAACACAGACCTTGAGTGTCACTTCACTTTGATCTGATCAAGGTGTACCTGCCAGCTGAGCATTTCCTTAGACTGTAAAATTTTAATCACTTTCCCTGGAAGGGACTAAGATTGGATCCAGTCACACTCAGTCTTCTCTCTGAGGAGTTTAAAAAGCAAGGGGGTCAAATCTGAATCTCCCTGAGTTTCCCAGTTTGGGTCATGACACAATCTGCATAAGAAAGTAACTCAAAATATAAGTACTTGTTTTAATTTTTCAGAGCATGTTGTGTAGAAATTATGTAGTTAAAGGCAATAAGGAAAAATTATGATCTTTTGTCATGAAATACTTTTTCCTGCCAGACAATTTCAAGCTATTTTCTCTCCTCTTGACAAAGGAAGCAGATATGATAGATTTGGATAATCATGAGTATGAAAGTTGAGCCAACCTGATGAAAAAAAAGGATTTTCCCAGATGAGAAACATCTTTCAGGTCAGGAAATGGAAAAACAAATCCTTTCTTCCTAAATTGTCAAGTTGCAACTTAATATTAAAACATGTAGTTCTAAGCTGAGAGAGAAGGATGATGAAGTGGGACGTGAGAGCCTGGCCCGGGTTGCCCAGGGAAGCTGTGGCTGCCCCATCCCTGGCAGTGTTGAAGGGCAGGTTGGATGGGGCTTGGAGCAACCTGAGCTGGTGGGAGATGTCCCTGCCCATGCAGGGGGGTTGGAACTAGATGATCTTGAAGGTCCCTTCCAGCCCAAACCAGTCTGTGATTGAATGAGTAATTCCCACTGAGTTAATTTCACAGGAAAAAAAATTACACTTGAAATCAATTGTTGAGATGGGAAATGGCTTTTGAAAGTATATTTGAGAGTCAATAGGATTGTTGACATGGGAAGACAGACTGAAAAGGGCAACAGCTTCACATCTAGACTTGGCACTTTCTCTCTAGTGATTATGGAAGAAGCCTAGTTAGTGGCCCAGCTGGAGGTTAGTGTAACAAACCTAACACCTGGCTTGAAAGAGATCTTGCTTCAGTAGGGCCAAGTACCCATAAAGCTCCTTTTCCCCCAGATTTTGCCTTTAAAAAATATATATGAAAAAAAGTCACTTGTTTTTGTTGGCTTTATCCTAGCTGTGTTGTGCCTCTTAACTGCCAGGTAAGAGCTGGGAGCTCATGAGCACAGCTGTATGGATTCAGACATCTCACCCATGACACTCCTGCAAGCCAAGGTGTCCTCAGTGTGGCCAGAAAGGTGCAGCTGTTTTGACCCTTTTGGTAAAACATCTCAATGAAACCCTGCAGGGAGCTGAGATGACACATCAGGTTGCTGCTTGTGTCATGTTCTCAGAGATTCTTCTCTCTGGCAGGCTTGAGAGGAAAGACATCAAAGATCCCCAAGGCTAGACCTACTAGACTGAACTGAATCAAGAGGTGCAATAAACACACAGAAGAAGTCTTCACCACTACATATAAAGAGGAAAAAAATTAAATAAAATAAATAGGACATCAAAGGACTTATGTTTCCTGTTATAAACAAGCTCTTGGTTCAGACATTCATCATGGCACTGAACCCACAGAGGATTTCTTCTCAAGACTTAAGGAAACCCTGGGGCTGGCTATGGAATAAATATGATGAGCAGTGTTTTCCACAAAGCCCTTCCATTCCCAGGAAGCAGACACACAAACATCAGCAGACTTCTTTGTAAATAAAGAAAACAAACCCAATTTGAAATTCTCACAGGGGCTGAGTCTCTTTTATTTAAATTCTCCCTGATGCTTTTTCAGGTCAGATTTTGGTTTATTCAGATCCTTTAAAACATCTTTTTGGTTTGAGTACAAAATATCAACAAGAGGGAATTTATTTTAAAAGTATAATGCTAGAGAATGAAAAATAAGAATAGTTTGTGTGATAGAGCTTAGATTTAAAATACAGTATACACATGTTTTACTGTAAAATTCCTTTGACTTAGTGTAGAAAGTTAATATCATCACAATGTAGGTCTCTTGAAGTAAAATAAAAGTTCTCAGCTTTTTCTAAGACAAACCAACAGCCTCCTACTACTTTCTGCCCCAAACCAGACTAGAAGTGCATCTAGAGAATTAAAGGAAATATTTTCTTTAGGAAAAGACTAGAATGAAGTACCTAGTGGCTTTGGTACTTGATTGACAATTTGCCTCTTGACCTGACTTCCACCATGAACCTTTCCAGAGTACAGAGGTTTACAGGGCTGGTATCTCCCACCTTCAATCAAGTAGAGTCTGCCATGATCAAAACATCATGAGTGAGGTGTGGGTGGCTTATCTCCAGCATTCTTGAACTAAATCTATGGATAATGGTGTGATAGAGTAAGCAAGAGCCCAAGCCAACTCTGAAACCTAAGGCTGAACATCACATCCTAGATTGCTCTAAGTCTGATGCTGAGTCTGGTATAAACTATTTGAAACTGATCCTGTCCTTCCCAATATAGGCACAAGCCCCAGCTTTCCATCAAAATACTCCTTATCTGATGAAGACAGCACTGGCCTGAGAGAGTCACTGCAAAATGCCACCCTTTTCAGGCTCCATCACCTGACAACACAAAGACAGATCTGCATCACTGTTATTCCTTCATACATTACAACAAAGCTGTTATAGCAAGGACAGAAACCATGAACCTTGTTTATAAATGTACTTATAAAAACACAAAACACAACACAGAATGATTGAGGAAAGAAGTATCCATTTTTCATGGGAATTATTATATTCAGCCCTGTTTCCCTGCAACCATGTGCTAGCCAGTCAAGATTTAGCATTGTTATGTATAATCTGAGTTTCATTTGTTGTGCTGACAGTTACATGGCAATAAGTGGTGCATTTAGAGCTAGTAATGGCATAGAGTGCATTTCATGCACACCTGCTTTGCAGCCATACTCCTGAAAAAATAGCAACCTAGACATCTTTTATGAGGACTGACCCCAGAGTCTCCCCTCTTCTTTCCTGCTCTACCTTGCCATAAAAATTCCAAGGATGTTTGAGAATTAGACAGCTCTTGTTTCTTCAAGTTAGACACTGCTCTACTACACAGAATCACAGCGTCTTAGGGGTTGGAAGGGACCTGGAAAGACCATCCAACCCAGCCCCCCTGCCAGAGCAGGGTCACCCAGAGCACATCACACAGGAACGTGGCCAGGGGGGTTGGAATGTCTCCAGAGAAGGAGACTCCACAGCCTCTCTGGGCAGCCTGGCCCAGGGCTCTGGCACTCTCACAGCAAAGAAGTTCTTCCTGAGATTCACATGGAACCTCCTGTGCTCCAGTTTGCACCCATTGCCCCTTGTCCTGTCACTGGACATCACTGCACAAAGCCTGGCTCTGTCCTCCTCACACTCACCCTGTACAGATTTGTAACCACTGATGAGGTTGCCCCTCAGTCTCCTCTTCTCCAAGCCCAACAGACCCAGCTCCCTCAGCCTTTCCTCAGCAGGGAGATGTTCCACTCCCTTCAGTATCTTTGTGGCTCTGCCCTGGACTCTTCCCAGCAGTTCCCTGTTCTTCTGAAACTGTGGGGCCCAGAACTGGACAATATTCCAGATGTGGCCTCACCAAGGCAGAACAGAGGGGCAGGAGAACCTCCCTTAACTGACTAACCACCCCCTGTCTAATGCACCCCAGGATGCCATTGGCCTTCTTGGCCACAAGGGCACATTGCTGGCTCATGGTCATCCTCCTGTCTACCAGGATCCCCAGGTCCCTTTCTCCTACTCTGGTCTCCAGAAGCTCAGCCCCCAACCTGTACTGGTACCTGGGCTTGTTCTTCCCCAGATGCAAGACTCTACACTTGCCCTTCTTGAATTTCATCAAGCTTCTCCCCACCCAACTCTCCAGCTTATCTAGGTCTCAATGTCAGCACAGTCACCTGAGCCCAACAGCTTTAGAGTAAACAGCAAATACACTGGAAAGCTTTTATTAGTGTGACAGCAGCACATGTTCTGATCTGGATCTGTGGTTCTTTGCACTGGCTGCTCTACACACTGCATGACCATCCTCTAGATGCATCCAAATGCAATGGAAGATGCAGTCAACAGAATGCAGGGGAACAACCACCACATCAAGGGCAACAGAGGGTTACGTGTTGAAGAAATGTGCATGTTTTGACCCCCATTATTGTGAAGAAATGTAAAATAAATGGACACACCTTATTAGCTAATTCACACAGCCTGCATGCCCAGCCTTCAGCAATTTATGGTCACTACTACAGTGGTAGATAACAGGCTTCAAAGATCTTGCCAAACAGCTGGGTTTTATAGTTGTGTTTGAAACACATGGGGAAGGATGGAAAAGGCACCAGGGTGAGGGGGGAAGAAGCAAATTAATACACAACTGGGAGAAAAAAAACCCAAACATCAGAGGCCAAGTACATCAGAAAAGTTCTAATTGCAGTTTTCTGTTAAAATTCACAAACTATTAGTTTTGAGATCATATCTAACTCCAGGCAATATTTAGGAGCAGCTTTTTTTGTTACCATTCATATGACTCTGGATTAATTTGTGGTTACTGGAAACAGCTGATACTCCAATTAGTGAAATTGACAGAGGTTCAAAAAAAAAGAGAGGCTTTGAGGACAGAAATTACATTTAGCCCCATCAAAATCAAATCATGCTGCTAGTTGAAATCACCCAAGAGGGAACATGAGAGTTCAGGTTCACAAAACCCAGCCATGACCATGTAACATGTCTGGAACAACACACATGTCTTGCATTGTACACTCAGAAGTCTGAAGTCTTCCTCTTCTTCCACAACTTGTTCCCAAACGCTTCTAGAAGGAATAAAATGAGAGAGAACATGAATAAGAGAGAAAATTAACCAGTGGGTCTATAGAAGAGTAAGCAGGGCAACCACTTTCCACAAAGGAGGAGGTCCTGGGTTCTTATGTCCCCACAGACAATGTTTGTGCAGCCTGCAAGGAACTTTGCTTAATGATACACAAAAACAAGCAGTAGGTCAACTTGTCTGTTTTGGTGGTCAAGTCTAAGTGGTTCTCAAGTTGTTATGCCCCTCAATGTGTTCCTCATTTTCTACATCAAAGTCTCCCACTCATTCATAACCACACCAGCAGAAATCATTTAAAGATAGAAATAAGGTATTTCAAGGCACCTGTAGCTACTGAAATTCCAAATATTGCAAATAAGAAGAGCATATATTGCAAAAGGAGTTCTGAAACCAAATCTGGATTCTTGAAGGAATAAGCTAATGAGGGCTTTTTGATTTGTTTTTTTTAATACCTACTTTGGAATTTGCATCACTTAATAAATACACAACTAATTAAGAAATAAAATTCCTAGTAATTATAAAACACTTGATGTTTTTCAAAGCCCTCTAGACATGAAATACATTACCCCAAATTCAGCCTCAGATTTTAATTTGGCAGTTACAGGCAACAAGTGTTTGATAGCAAAGTCCATGAAAGGGAAAAAAAAACCAAACACGAGGCATTTTCTTTGTCAAAGAGAGATAAAAAAAATATGGCATTTCTACACATAAATACTTATGTCCAAAGCCCAGGCTTTTTCTTCTGCTATTTTTTTTATTTGCATCCTTTCCAGCTCCCTTCATTTACTGTCTTGAGGTTTTTTAACAATAACTCTGTTCACATTGGAGTATCTGATAGGACAGTCAGACTTCCTGTGTAACTTCCAGAAAGCAGTTCCTGATGAAAGATGCAGTGACAGGAGTGTGTGTTCTGCAGTGGGTGGCTCTGTTTGGGTAGGTGGCCTAAGCATCCTCACAGCGTGGTCCCAAGATAAGCCCAGGATCCTGTCGGAAGGTGGGACACTATTCCTGGCACTAAGCAAGCTTGGTTTCAAATGACCTCATCCCGCATATCTTGTAGGTGTCATAGAATTATGAAAGCACACAATGGTTTGGGGTAGAAGGGACCTTTAAAGGCCATCTAGTCCAGACACATCCTTCATCAGATAAGGTTGCCCAAAGGCCCCTTCAACCTGAATGAGAACACTTCCAATGACAGGGCACCACAGCTTCCCTGGGCAACCTGCTCCAGTGTCACAACATCCTTGTTGTATAATAAAAAAAAGTCTTCTTTAAACCCCATCTAAACCTGCCATCTTTCAGTTAAAAATCCTTGTCCCTTGTCCTATCCCTACAGGCTCTAGGAAACAGTCTCTCTCTGTCTTTCCAACCACTATAAGGTCTCCTCAGAGCTTTCTCTTCTCACAGTTGAGCACATCTCTTAGCATTATTTCACACCCCAAAGCTGGACACAGCACCCCAGGTGTGGCCTTGTGAGGGTGGAGTTGAGGGGGAGAATTCCCTCCCTTGACCTATATCTCTCCAATCCCAGGACATCAGATGCACAGTCACCAGCTGTGTTCACACCTCTGTGCAGCTGTGCTTTTCCTTCTCACCCTGCAGACCACAGGAAGCTGGATTCACTTGCATTTGCAGTGGGCTAGATGCATGCACACAGCTTCTACTGCCTGAAGAGCAACTTGCTAAGCCACTATAACTCAGCCACTATAAGCTGAGTGAGGAGGTATTTCTTCAACAGGACACCTCCTAGTAGGAGTTCCTAAGTAGCAGAGCAGCCCCTTGTCAGGGACAATATGATCACCACCAGTTGCAAAGTGCAAGGTCCTAACAGATGATGCTGTTAATGCATCTGTGATCTAACACATGCAAGGTGAACATATACTTAGAGCAGGATCTGAACTACAGCTTGCTTAGAGAGGAACTGTAGTTTATTTCACTCACAAGGGACTACAAATACTGTTGCTTTCCAGTCCAACCACATAGAAAAGGGGTTGTTGCACACTTTTAACACCCCTGCTATGCTGTATGCACACCCAGTTTCACTCAAGCTTATTCACACCCTTCCTAACAATCTTCCAACCTACCCTTTTCCATACTGAGACAGCAGTAATATAATTTTTCCACTTCTCACTTAGTAAGGAAAATTATTTTTACAAGTGCCATAATGAAACAGAAGACACTGAACAAACCATTAAACTGCATTGAAACCCACTGCCTTCAAAGGAGAACTCTAATTAAGTTTTAAACTACTATGTTAATTGCACAATACTGAGATTCACCATGTATTGTAAGATTATTATCAATTTTCTGTCTTGAGTCATTTCAGAGAAGCAAATGCAACTTCTGGGACCCATGTTATGACATGGAAATGGACTTAATTAGCAGCAGGAAAACAATCTGTTGGATCAAACTACCTACAGATGGAATGTTTCTCATAGCCAGAAGGAATCAGGCAGGTAGCTTGATGGAATAACCTCTGGGCTGACATTTTCCATTCACAAAAAGAATCAGGTCATTTCATTAATGATTTGTAAAAATACAACTAAATTCACAGCTAATAAATAATTCAATCAGACC
Organism: Chaetura pelagica; assembly: GCF_000747805.2. Classification (NCBI taxonomy): domain Eukaryota; kingdom Metazoa; phylum Chordata; class Aves; order Apodiformes; family Apodidae; genus Chaetura; species Chaetura pelagica. Next base: position 60,149 of record NW_009953209.1, on the reverse strand, counting down.
TATTTTTATTTTTTTTTGCCTAAAAATCATAGCTATAAATAGCCTTCCTCTGAAACAATAGTTTTTCACCAAGAAAAGCACATTCAGGGAGTGCCAGATCTGCAAAATCTCTGTGAGAAATCCTGTTAAAAATGGACTGTTAATTCAGACATTTTCATGGCCTGTTTCTTTCATCCTAATTAAAACAGGGTAAAATTGATGTAAGTAGATTAATAGCTAAATATGTAAAATGTTAAGGATGTAAGTATCACACAGACTAATTACACATGTATCTCTGGAGGAGATCTAACCATCTCTTAAATTTTCACATAGTCAACAGGAGCTCTGTGCTGTGAGAGGATCAGATACTAAACACAAATACACTAGGACACCATCAGCACAGTCTCATTAATTCCTTATCTATTACTTCCCCTGAAATTGAGGGCATCTGATTTGCCAAGCTGTGACAATAAATGCTCATTTTTGTTATTTGGCACTTTATGAGGAAAACAAATAAATCAAGGAGGACAGCTAAATATTTTTTAAAGCCAAGCTTCTTTAAGAAAACCTTTTTGTATCAGGAAGAGTAAGAATATCTTAATTGTAGTTACTTTTGGGGCTGAACAGATACAAAGAGCTCCTGAAGCTATAAGACTGGAGAATAGAAATCACAGGTGTTTTGAATTTTGAATGGTTAAGGCTGGAAGATCCTTCAAGATCATCCAGTTCCAGCCCCCCTTCATGGGCAGGGACACCTCCCACCAGCCCAGGCTGCACAAGCCTCATCCAACCCAGCCTTGAACACTTCCAGGGATGGGGCAGCCACAGCTTCCCTGGGCAACCTGGGCCAGTGCCTCACTAACCTTATGGTAAAGAATTTCTTCCTAATAGCTAAGATGAGAAGCATGAGAAGTAAAAGCTCAGAAGGCAAACTCATTTTAAGAAGAGCCTACAACATTTTGAGGTTTTCCTGCACCCTTTGCTACCAGAGCAAGAAACAGATGCCACACATCACTTCCCAGATGTCTTCAACTACACACAGTGCACAGCCCAGAAGCACATCAGCTCTTGGATGTTTTCACAGGCGTGTAATTTTGCTTTTACACATGAAGGCTAAATAGAATTCCTTTTGTAATCCAGTAGTTCAAAATGCAAATCATAGGCTACTTTCCTGAAGTGACAGGTACCCTTCAATAGTTTTTCTTGTAACCAAAGCTTTCTGTTGCTTTATGAGGGCCTGGCCCTTTACCTAAAGATCCCTACCAGCACATACTTACTATTGATCATCCTCAGACCAGACTAGTAAGAACTCCTTTCCCATTTTAGAAGACTACACGGCCCATCGCTGTCAACAAACCATCATTCTTAGCCCTTATCATGCACATCCTGTTGCACGGGGGTTTTGCAGTGACTATAACAAATTTTTTACACAATTGTAGAATTAAAACAACCTACCCTGCAGTATTTCACATCCAGCTGAGGCTCTCCACAGTTCTAGAATTTTTAAAAGTTGTTTTTTAGGATGATAAAAGGTGGGAGCAAGTTATGAAGAACAACACACGCTATAGGATACACACACTGCACTGTCTACTAGGGGGATACTAATTGCTTCTCATGTGCTAGAGCAGTACTCATCTTCTAGATATTTCAGATTATTTGATCCCTTAGACAGGATAAACACCTCAGAAAGTTCCAATATTGAACAAACTGCCCTCCTCAGCATGATCCAGGAGACTGGGAAAGCCTGGAATCCATTGCTATTTAAGCAAAGGGGCAAGGCAGAGAAGGGAAAGATGCAGTAATGAATTAACAACATACTCAGTCCATTCTTGTCTCCAGGACCTGGAATGGTATCTTTCCCTCACAGAGGTTCAGACATCTCAGATTACACTGTCTGTGTAGCAAAGGCTGGAGCAGCTGACCCAGAAATATTGCATCTAGCCCGTAACATCAGATTAAGCTGTAGCAACACTGTCAGAAACATATCAGAAACTTCAGGCTGTGCAAGGGATGACTGCATCTCCTTGAGCATAGTCCTGCCTGTGCTCAGCAAACCACACAGGCCTGGTGGGGAGTTAATAGTCTTGCATTTGTAAGGCCTTTTTTTGTTGTTGTTTCCTTCACCTGTTATTCTGCAGCTTCCACATCAGCCCAGGTGTAAGGACTATGCACATATTTTGTCAAGATCTAAGAAGTTCTCCATTCTATTCATGTCTTAGTATTAATGCATCACAGAGCCAGAACAAACTGACAAGGACCCCTGCAGAGAGTGTCAGATGTGGTAGCAAATGACACCATACACAGAAGATGCCAGAGGGGACTACCTGACAAGGTCTTAAAAAAACCCAACCAAATAGCCAATTTTAACTCATTCTGACAAAAGAGACAATCATAGTTCATACAAAAGCAAGAGGAACTTCCTTTCACACACAAACACAACTTTCTAGGTCATGGTGCTGAACCAAGTGGGTGCCAATGTCAGCCATTCCTTTCCAAAATAACATGTCCTGAATGCAAACATCAACTCCAACCCTTCTATTTTAGACTGATCTGGCCCAAGAACCTGCAGAACCAGAGAGAAAGATGATGCAGCCACTTATGTTTCTGATCAAATGGCCAATATAAATTTTCCAACAGGCTGAACTTTCCAAGCAGTATTTCATTCAATTCAACCATCAACCTCTTGAGAGTCTCTTTTCTAGACAGAGTATTACTGGAGAGGGAGATACTTGGCACTTTTTGCCTTGTGTAACAATATACCAGAAAGGAACAAAATAACATAAGCACATACTCACAACACCAAGATAACTCCTGTAAAGCAATTCTACATTTTTTTTTAATGATTACACTTGCTGCTAAAAATCCTGAAAGCTTTTTGTAATCATCTTTTGACATCACAAGAGGAATTGTGAATTTTATACCAGTATCTCATGGTAATACATTATTATTTATTTCCTTCTTTCTGGTAGCCTTTACAGATCTGGAAAAGAAGTGGTAAAAACCCCCCCACACACTGTCTTATAGCCCCTGTAGTATATCCAGTGCTCCTTTTTATCCCAGTTTTTAGTCACAGCTCTTGACAAATGACAAACTTTATTTTTAGATACCTGATGGGCTTTCTTCAATAATAATTAATCATCCTTCTGTTGCCTTTGGGTATGTTCTCTATTCTTAGGCTCTAACTGTCCACATGCCACAAAAGATACTGAGTGTTCCTTCTGGTACTTGTGCATTCCTTTCTGCTATTCTTTCACAGAGAAGTTTATTTTGTTGTAGAGATCTTGTACAATAATAAATATTCTGTAAAAATGGACAAAACTCCTACACTTTCATTAGAACTTTGACCACACAAGTTTATTTTTGATGGCAGAGACACGTGGGATGCAATGTTTTGAATATGAGAATTAGAATCATTAGAACCACAGAAGGGTTTGGGTTGGAAGGGACCTTAAAGTTCCAACCTCCCTGCCACGGGTGGCACCACCTCCCCCTAGACCAGGTTGCTCAGAGCCCCATCCAACCTGCCTTTGAACACTTCCAGGGATGTGACATCTATGACTTTCCCTGAGCAACCTGGGCCAGGGTCTCAGCACCCTCACACTAAAAGAATTTCCTCCTAATGTCTAACCTAAATCTTCCCTCTTCCAGTTTTAATCCATTAGCCCTTATCCTCTTGCTTCAAGGCTTTGCAAAATGTCCTTCTCCAGCTTTCATGTAGATCTCTTCCAGGTACTGGGAGGCTGTTATAAGGTCTCCCTGGAGCCTTCTCTTCTCCAGGTTGAACACCCCAACTCTCCCAGCCTGTCTCCAGAGCAGAACTGCTCCAGCCCTCAGATCATCTTCTTAGCCCTCCTCTGGACTTGCTCCACTGGGACAGGCTGCCCAAAGAGATTGCAGAGTTTCCTTCTCTGGAGATATTCAAACCATTCCTGCATGCAATCCTTGTGCCACCTGCTCTAGATGAACCTGCCTTAGCACAAGGGTTAGATTAGATGATCTCCAGGGGCACCTTCCAACTCCTACCATTATATGAAGACCATGGAACCTGATAAGATGTCTTCTCAGTTCTAGAGGGAACTGGTAGCTGAAGTTGCTAAACCACTATTCATCATATCTGGGAAGTTGGGGCAGTGCTCTGTCACCCTCAAATGTTCTCTTTACTCAAGTTCTGATAGAACTTGTTGTGTTCCCATTTGTGCCCATCTGTAGCAGAGCACCACTGAAAGCAGTCTGGCCCCATCCTCTTGACATTTGACCTTTGGATATTTATAAGAACTCATCTCACTCTTCTCCAGCCTAAAACAACCCAGGATTCTCAGTCTTTTCTCATGAGAGATCCAGAGGTGTGTGCCACCTAGAACATACTAGGTTTGTCACATACTCTAGAGGTTAATGGAAATACTGAAGATGAGTAAAAGACTGAACAGAAGATTCATTAAAACTGGATATACTGGAAAATTCTCACTCTGAACTGAAGAGTCTGGAATCTTTGCCAGTAGGGCAATGAATGTGACTGCAGAAGAGTAGGACTGTGCATGCAGAAAAAAGAGAAGTCTCAAGATTCAAGTGGAATTGACATTCTCAATGTGTTTTTTTACTCTTAAGTTCTTGCCTCTACTAGTAATTGCAGATGAAGCTTTTCAAATGCCATGGCCCAGTTTTGATCTTATTTTCTTGTCTGTGCTTACGTCTTGACTTCAACAAGCAGCAAAAATGTGAATGACAGTTCAGGTTGCAGCATGCAAAAAAGAAACCTGAACACTAAGATAAGCAATTATTCTTTTTTAATAAATTTGTTCTATATTTTCATTAATTGATTTAATTTTTAGATGAAAAATAGAAAAGCACCAGGGTTATTTTTCCTAGATAAAGGGTGACAGTCTGGGGCTCTAAACTCAGTTTCTGACTTTGCCTCAGACTGACTAACATCCTGGCAAGTCTGCTGTTGTCTTGGAGTGCCACCTCTTCAGCAGCAGGGTTCAAATACTGCCTTGATCTCTTCTCCTTTGCCACTGAATCACTTGCAGGAGGACCCACTGCCCTCCACAGCAGCACACACCCCCCCAGGGATGTGCAGCATTGAGAAGCAGCTGGACTATGATACACAGAGCAGTGCCTGATCCACACCATTTCTGCCACTGCCCTCCACAGCAGCACACACCCCCCCCAGGGATGAGAAGGCATTGAGAAGCAGCTGGACTATGATACATAGACCAGTGCCTGATCCACACCATTTCTCTCCATGGGCACTGGAACACAGGTTGAATTACAAAACCTGACTGATAATCTGACAGGGAAGGAAGTTCCCATCAATTGTCTCAGAGATTTTGTCTCCAGATGAGAGTTGCATATTCGTCTGTCAAGAAGTGTTTATTTTTAACAAGTGGAGCTTCATTACCTTCATAACCCCCAAGATACTAGGAAGAAGCTGTCTAACCTTACTCTTTACCCAGTATGCAGTTGAGTGGAAATTAATGTAGGCTGGAAAGCCTTTTAACACTCTGCAGGGATGATGAAATTAGCTCTGTCTACATAGCCCCAGCTGCACTAATTGCCATGGTGCATTTGGCTTCTCTGACACCCCTGTCACCAGCACCAAATTGCTTCATTGATCAAGATCCAGAGCAGTAAAGGCAGGAGAGCAGATGTCACTGGAACAGGTGAGACTTTCAATCAGAAGAACTGAAAATGCACTGCCAAATAAGAACTGTCACACAACTCCAGTTGAAACAGGCAGAAATGTATTTTGCACAATGTTGACCTAATTCTTTTTTAAACTACCAGAACATTTCACCTTATTTAGTGACTAGATTTGATGTATTGCCTAAGTGAGCATAGATCTGTATTCATATGCAATATTAAACAGAACCCATTCATTATAGTATGTTGTGAAAGGAAATGTTACCATTACAGACCAAATGCAATAGAAACAGAGAAATTTCATTTTTTTTCTTCAACTAAACTCCAGTTTGAATATTTACTTGTGTATTTCTATGAAATGTGTTGATTTGGGTCCAACTACAAATGCTTGATGGAGAATCATCCAACTGTTTTCTAGAAGATCCAGCTATTGCACCTCATCTTTCTTCTTTAATCTACACTACAGAGAAAAAAAAACAACAAAAAAGTAAACTAAGTTCTGTCCAATTACCCCTTTTTTAGTTCTGTTGACACAGAAAGCTGTACATGGGTTTAATGATGTTCTTGAATCCCCCACATCCAGAAGCATTTCCAGATGTCTGTAAAACACCTCCATAGAGCCCAGTGGATTTGCACAACATCACCATTTGGAAGGCTGTACCTACAGAAAAGCATTTTAAGACAAACATGGAGCAAGGTTTTCTCTCTCCTCCCTTTGCTGCTTGTAAACTCTGATAATGGGAAAGAGACAGATCTTTCTTTTTGCTCAAGAGATGGCCAGAAGTTGGCACGATTGACCTCACTGTGAGAGGTCTGTGCTGACAAAAAGCAGCTGGATTCAGATTTCCTACACACCCTTCAGGCAGGTTATCCTGCTCATTATTTATTTGGAGGATCCCTAGCAAAGAATGATGGAGATAATGCAAAACACATACACCTCAGAGAGTAGGACAAAGACAAAATCTTTTGCTCTCTCTTACCAAGTGTTTTGCTACCCTGACAGATACAAAGACTAAATAAATTGCCCACAGAACCACAAAATCCTAGGGGTTAGAACGGACCTCAAAAGACCATCCAAGTCCAACACCCCTGCAGGGTCACCCAGAGCACATCACACAGGAACGTGTCCATGGGGGTTTGAATGTCTCCAGAGAAGGAGACTCCACAGACTCTCTGGGCAACCTGGTCCTCCTGTGCTCCAGTTTGCACCCACTGCCCCTTGTCCTGTCACTGGACATCACTGAACAAAGCCTGGCTCTGTCCTCCTGACACTCACCCTTTACAGATTTGTGCCCATGAATGAGGTCACCCCTCAGTCTCCTCCAAGCCCAACAGACTCAGCTCCCTCAGCCTTTCCTCAGCAGGGAGATGTTCCACTTCATCATCTCTGTGGCTCTGCCCTGGGCTCTTTCCAGCAGTTCCCTGTCCTTCAGGAACTGAGGGGTCCAGAACTGGACACAATATTCCAGGTGCAGCCTCACCAAAGTAGAACAGAGAGGGAGGAGAACCTTTCTTGACTGACTAACCACCCCCTTTCTAATGCACCCCAGGATGCCATTGGCCTTCTTGGCCACAAGGGCACATTGCTGGCTCATGCTCATCCTCCTGCCCACCAGGACCCTTTCTCCTATCCTGCTCTCCAGCAGCTCAGCCCCCAACCTGTACTGGTCCATGGGCTTGTTCTTCCCCAAATGCAAAACTCAATAATTCCAAAGTTAAACCAAAATACTAGAGAAGCCTGATTTAAAAAGTTAAAAATAATTTATACAGCCTCAGTGGAGGTGGATATGATTTTTTAGCTCTTATTTTACAAAATATAAAGAGTGGAACAAAGAGGTCCTAATGAGCTACAGAGAGACCCAGGAACAAAAATCTCATCTACTGCTCAATCCACTGGGTGACACAGCTCCTGAACAAAACTACTCATGTTGGGAATAATTGCATATACCTTTTAATTAACAGTTAAAATTGCCTATAGAAAAATCTTAGGAAGTCATGGTTTTGCTGAGGGCTCAAGAGCAACCTGAAGAATTTGATGAGGTCCCATAAAAGTAGAGATTATTTGCCCTTGTGCAAAACTGTACAGTACATACACCTGGTACTGCACTATCTGCCATCCCAGTCAGTGGAGAGACATCCTTCATTCCAGAGAAAGACAAAATGGGTCAGCTAAACTGCTCTTTTCAAGTGCTTTTTGACTTGGCATTAAGGATTAAGCATTAATTGTTAACTGCCTCAAAGACAGACACCAGCTCTGTAGCCATTGGAGCTTGAGTGACAAATTGTAATAGAAGTGGTGTCAAATAGAGGTTTCTAAGGACCTGCTTGTGGGAGTCACTGCAGCAAGTTAAGGAAATGAAAACCAGCTAGAATATGATGCATAAAAGAGGAGATGGCTTGAGAACATGAGAAGTGTATGGTTGAAGTGTTGGGAGCTGCTGGAAACTAGATGATGCCAAGAGCTCAACCTTCAGAAACCATCTGAGACAATAAGGACCCCACCCTTTAACTCTCAGTATAAACTGTTCAGATTTTGCCTTTTGGTTCTATCTGGTCTCTCCCATGTATCCCTGTCCCTCAGACTGTCCAATTATCCTTCTGTACACTATCCAGCTGATCACCATCCTTCCAACTGTCCAGCTGTTTGAATGAAAAGGGACAGAAAAATATGTCCTGATCCCTCTACAAAAAAAACCCAAACCAAATACAACCAAGCAAACCTTCAGACTGGCTCCTTATCCCAAAAACTGTTAAGCTTTTCAGAAGGAAATACAACTCCCAGTATTTCACAAACAAGAAGAGTAAGAAGAGTTCATCTTCTCCAAGTACAGCTGCTAGAAAGCTTTTGTTAGGTAGCAAAAGAAAATCCATTTCTGTAATCTGTCAGAAAATAAAAGTCTGGGAACAACAGCTGTTCTCCCTGAGTATGGTCTGAGGGGAACAAGCTGCTGCCTCTTGTGGGGGTGTGACAACTTCCTCCACCACAGGTAGTGAAGCACAACAAAAGCTTGTGAACCATGAGTCTTGAAACTGCTCCAGTCTCCAAGCAAAAGCTTAGGTAAAGCACCAACATGCATACCTAGCACAAATTTCCCTGAAGAGCTAGACATGCACCAGGTGGCAGCGCCTATTTCCATTCCCACTGAAGATAAAGTGTCACACATTTCCCTTTATTCAGAAAAAAAACCACGTGGAATCAAGTCCATGTCATATGCAAACTATATTCTTCTGGCCCTTAATTCCTTCCATTCATGCTTTGAATTGGTTCATAGTGGGTTTTTTAGAAGTCTGAAAGTAACTCCCAAATGAAGATCTGATTACAGCTGTTAAGAAATAGTCCTTGCTTATTATTTTCATTTCCTCTCATAATAATTTTCAGGATGCAGCCAAAGCAAAAGAAAACTGGACTAAACTGGCAGCACAGGAGTCACAAAGTGTGAGTCTGGAAGAACAAATGAGCTTGATAGAAGAGGAAATTATGTGTTTTCAACTGGGAATATTTTGACTCACTTTGGCACTGAATCCTCTACTGAAGCATTCTACACATTTTTCTGTAAGTGACCACAGTGGCAACTGTACTTGGTGTCTTTTATTGTTCATAAATATAATTGAAACTCTGAGTCTTTTTACAACAGGCCTTTCTAAAGATTTTTTAAAAATCCAACTAAATCAGATGGTCTCAAAATGCATTTGATCCTGAACTGGCCAAGTGTTTGGTTCTGGTATGAGAATTTGTAGGGGAGGAGGAGATTAAGGAAATTAGTAGGTTAATCAATATAAGTTAATATTGAAGTATCCCCACTGTGGAAAAGGGGAATGAGAGAAAAACAAAGAGAGGGGAAAGAAGGACATGAGTTAAGAACTAACTGTACCTGACACTATTCTCAAGTAATCCACAGCTGGAATCCTTTCACCCAGACAGAGCCAAGCCATGAGAAATTAAGAAGGGAAGCTTATTTCTTCCTCCATTGTAGCTGCTTGAAAAATCCCCTTTACCTAGAAGGTGTGAATTCAAGAAGTGCCAATAAAATCTGTGAGCACAAACCTAAAACAGTACCATATCACAAAGAGCTGCATCCAGAGGGAAAACTGCAAGCATCAATGCCAACAGGGGCTTAAAGAGCTTCAGCTTTTCAGTATTACCAGCTGTGTAGTCACCAGGGAACTATCTGGCTACTGGGCTTTGACACATCTTTCAGCAAAATTGGAATTCCAGCTGCAAATTGGACAGCTCAGGAAAGTCACATCCCCTAAAGGTCACAAACCCATGCACAGATTGAAACAAAACACAGAGAGCAACATTTCAAGGTATGATAAAGACAATTTAAGTCCTGGTTCATGCTGTATTTCATTCATTTTCTTCAGTACTCTGGGATTTCATAAGAAGAGAAGATCTACTTCACACTAATATATAGGAAATCCCACAGAGCAATTCAATTAAAAGGCAAAACTGCTAAGAAAACCTCAGTTAAAGGTGTGTTCTGTTCAACTATGATATCAGAAAGGATCATGATCAGAGGAGTTTTCTCAACTAAGAAGCACTATTAGCATTACTTGAGGATAAAGCAGTTGACTGTGTCAGATGAGCCATTTCCAGGGATATGGAAAAACTGACTTTACCAGACAGCTCCTTACTTGGAGCTTTGCTCCAAGGTCAGGAGAAATAACAGGCAGAGTTCTGTCCCCAGAAGTTATTGGATTTGGAACAGGGAGATTCATTCTCAAAGCTGACCAGTTTCAGTAAGACTTTCCACCCCTCTGAAGTTCAGCTTTCCCAGTAGACATGAATTCTGGGTTTGTTTACAAGGCTGGGGATTCCAAGAGGCATTGGAAAAACTTCAGTCACGTTGCCTTTCCAGAAAGGATTTAGTTGTATCAAACTTGCTTCTAACTCTTCATACAATCTCCACAACTGCTTCTTTCCTTACATTTAAAAAAAACCTGAACCTTGACTCTGAAAAAATGTATTCTGTGTTGAAAATTGAGACCTAAAACTTCAGTCTTCTTTTGTAGACCTCACTATCATGCTATTTCAATCAGTCAAACCTTATTTATTCATTTAATCTGAACAGTGGTTAAAGCAAATCAGGACTTAAAGATCCAGAGACTAACAGAACAACTGTCATGAGCTGATGAAACAAGAATGTGATGAGATCATGGAGCAAACAGTAAATAAATGACAGCATGAACTCCCCTTTGGCTCAAGACTCGAAGGCAGTGCAGCTCACTTCAGTAGCTGCCAAAGAACCATTGATTATGAGGGATCAAATCCTTTGCTAGCTCTCTGATACCAAAGCAGGGAGATTAATCATGGACTGCAATCCAGAAAAAAAAACTGTCCCAGGACCCATCACTACTTTCGATTATGAGGGATCAAATCCTTTGCTAGCTCTGATACCAAAGCAGGGAGATTAATGATAGACTGCAATCCAAAAAAAATTGTCCCAGGACCCATCACTACTTTTAATCTATGCTGATTAGAGTTACCTTGGGCAGCTCCAAACAATGAGGCTGGCAAAACACTTTGGACTCAAATTTTACCCACTGTGCTCTTACTACCACTCCTCCAAGAAATTTATCAAGTCCACAAAAGTTTTTTAAGCTTTTTTTTGCAAATACAAAATACTTTCCAGTCTGGATTTATCACGCTGATTAGAGTTACCTTGGGCAGCTCCAAACCATGAGGCTGGCAAAACACTTTGGACTCAGATTTTACCCACTGTGGTCTTACTACAACTCCAAGAAATTTATCAATTCCACAAAAGTATTTTAAGCTTTTTTTGCAAATACAAAGTACTTTCCAGTCTGGATTTATCATAATTCTATTGTTAGGAGAGGCAGTCAATTCACTGAAGTGAAATAGGATCAAGACTAATTATAGATTAGACACAGGGCTTCTGGAATAGCTTGAAAACAGTATTACTTGCATGCTGTGAAGCAAGATAAAAACAAACAACTGATGATTGTCATCTCCTATTGCACTGTCACGTTGAGCTGACTTGCCCCATCTTTGTGGCAGCAACATGACAAAGGTATACCCAGGATTTCCAAAGGATTATTCATTGTCATCAGGGAGTTCATGTCCATTAATTACTTATTCATAATGGCTTTCTGCAAAATAAGTTGGCTGAAGGGCTTACTGATAAAATTTTACTTTAGGCATCTCATGCAGAGATTTTCCAGTGGTAAAGAGAGTTAAGGCCCTCAGCAACACATAACTGACTGTCTCCAAGGTCCCCTAATCTGTAAAATTACAGCCACCACACACTGGGCTAATGACTTCGTGTCTCCTCAGAAAAGAAATATTTTAACTCATAACCAACTTGTCATGATGAGTTTGAGGCCCATTATTTTCTTTTAGATGAGATATCATGTGACATTATTTTAATCACCAAAACAGCACTGTTGTCCTGGGAAGTGAAGAGTTACCCTTTCCCATCTGCTGTGGAAACCAAGCTCCATTTTTTATTCACTCAACTCAAGACTTCCCTCCCATCAGCAACGTGCATTGTTGGACTTTGTTATTGATGTTTTCCTACTGGAAAGAGAAATAGTCTTCTTGAAAATATTAATTCTCCATGGGGAAAAAATAAAAGATACAGCACAACTAGTGCTGCTAGTGTCATGAAATTGTGAGATGTCTGCCATTCCATACACCACCTTCTTCAGAACTGCAGGAAAATTTTTACAGCCCCAGTCTATCATTTTTAATGAAAAAAATACCTCATCAATACTTCCGCTCCCAAGAAGAATATTTCTTGCAGTCATACCTCATTTCCTGTCTATTTTTCTAAGTCTGCAGGATTTTTTTTCTCCAAAACTAACACTCTTCAAAACCCCCAGTACCATCACTGTGTTTGGCATCCTGCACATTATTCTCTTCTATACAAGAAAATCTCTTGCAGAAAAAGAAGAAGTTATTCTTACTCATGTAGTTCCCTGGTGCTGAAGCCCTTCAAAATTCAGAAACCTTCCCAAAAGAGAAAAAAAAAACAAGAAAATTATCTACATCTTCAAAAAATCACCTTCAGAAACTGATGGCATATTAATTCAACTGTTTTCAGGAAGGATTAAGCTATTATTTCATTAAAAGTGTTTTAGATTGGACACCAAAGAAAACCAAGTCATCAAAAGTAATTTAAAAATAAAGTATCACAGCATTAAATCTACTTTTATTTTAATTTCCCCCACTGGACATTTCAGGATATCTTGTCAGACTAACCCAAGTACACCTTGTCAAAAAAAAATAGGGTTTTACTTGGAAAGAGTTTGGTCTAAGTAACAAAATAGTCACCTAAGAATAGAGCTAGAGATTCTGTACCTTCTGTTACCAAAACAATGGACACAAGCCTCAACCATGAAGTCTGTGTTCTCTTTCTAATTAAAATGCCGTATTTTTCTAAAAATTCATTTACAGTAAATATAATCACAAACATTGAGCATACAGGAATATTAAGCTTCTTCTTTTCTGTTCTTTTTAAGATCAACTCAACCAATGCAACAAAAAATGATGATTTACCAAGGTCATACTCTTATGCCCTAGACAACTTGCCAGTGATCCATCCAAATTCCCTTGTGCCTTTCAGGGAAAAGCCTTCAGAACACTCTGGGATAAATATTCTATTTCTATACAAAATAGAGAGCACAACTCCTCAACAGTAGAGGGACTCTGATTGCACATCTCGTATTAGACCATCTCAGCAGATTTTCAGAGAGACATTATTGACTTACTGTCCCTGTGTCTCAAACCAACAACTTGTAAATCATATGACAAAGTGGATCAGGAGTTTATTTCTCAGGCCAGACAGGGAGATAAAAAATAAAGATGCTCCTAAAAAGACTGAAACTCCAATAATTGATTTTGTGAGGCAAAATTAATAGAGGATTAGTTTTTTCTCATCCTCTACACTTATATTTCAGACTTTTCTCATGGTGAAAAGATTCCTGTTGGCTAAAAATGAAACATACCAAGTAAACCTTAAAGCTTCCTCTGTTAAACTCCTTAAATTTAAATATAACTCTTCGTGGCAGTTTCACTTTGTGGGCTTTTTTTGCTGTTTGTCCATAGTGAAAACTCATATCAAAACAAATCAGACTCATGTGGATATGAACTATAAGGAAGTGAAATCCATACTAAAAATATCACATGCATTTAGCATGCCCACTATTAATTGATTTTTTTGCTAAGAATTGCTTCATGAAACAAAAGTAACATCATACTTGGCAGAAATTCTACCTCAAAGAGCTGCAGTTCTTATTTCTTCTAGAAGAAATTCTAAATTAAGTCTCCTAATCCTGGTTGCCTGGGCTGTCTTGAGCTCTACCTGATAACTTAGCATCAGGCTATGAGTTTTCCTCAGAGATTTTTAATGCAAGCAGGATGCTAAAAGAGAAATTATTCTTAAGTGTTATTTTGAATTTAGGATGGCCATGTTCTCAATGATTCCATTACTTTACAGGTTCTTCAGGGGGACGTGTGGGAATGCTTACAGTGAACTTTAATCTCCTTGTTGTTCTCAGGTGCCTTTGATTATTTCAGTTCTATTAGATCAAGATTTTATACTTCCTATTGGTGTTTTGGGTTCTTGGTCCTTGTTCTTACAAGCCAAAGGCAGCCCAAGTCATGAAAGCCATACATCCTAGCTTGGGAGGGGGAGGATGTTTCCAGGCTGCAGAATGACTCTAGGTCTTTGACCTCACATCTGAATCCATCCCACAGTAAAAATGGTTGTCATTTAAAAAGCACTTAAATGTTTTTCACCTTACCCAGTGAAGGACACAAGCCATAACACTAAACACTTGTCAAAATTGAGGAGAGGGCCTTAGACATGAGAGCTGTGAGGAGTCACCAGTAAATGCTGGTGTTTCAGGCCCTTGCACAGGAACACCATGCTAAGTTCAGCTTACCTGAGAGCCAAAAAAGTCCACTCTGCAGTGACAAGAAAATTCAGGCTTTGGTGTAAATATGCCTAAAGACTGTCCACAGAATGTGGACATATCAGGAAACTGCCCCAAAAGAGGGTGGAAGAGACAGGCAGAGAAGAAAGGGATATTTTGCCTTCAAAATGAGCATGAATAAGAACAAACATCATAAATATAAATTAAAAGACAGATACTGAAAAGAAAGCAGATCTGAATATCTAAAAAAAATATTAAAAGAACTTGCAATGAAAGGCAAGTCTGACTAATTCAGACAACAAAGGAGAATTTTTTATCACAACATGTCAATAGAAGATTGTATTTTGCCATAGGATATAAATATATCCTTTATTCATATATATATACCTGAAGCCAAGAACTTAGCAGAGTGGGATGTTTCAAGGGACAGCAAAACCCTCCAGATTTCCTGTTGTGGCTACAATTTCCAAGAAGGGTATAAACCTCAGCAATTTGAGCCCTATAGACAAGTGAGACCTACTGTAGGAAAAGCACTGGGCTACCCTTGGACTCTATTCTATCTCTAGGGCTTTACTATTCCCTTCTGGAAAAGGCCACTGATGGGCAGAAGACAGTGAAAAAGATGGATCTAGGGTCCGATTCCATCTGGCAATTTCAGTCTCTCCATATTTTCCAGGCACAGCCTTAGCAAATATTTTCCAGTCCTAACACTAACATCCAGTAACACCCACAAGTCTTTTGAAGAAAACACTAAACATAGAAATAACTGCAAACTAACCTATTCCCTAGATGGTGGGGGTGCAGAACAGCAAAGCAAAAACCCTGTTACTTCTGTCTGAGCACCCATCCCCTGCCAAAGTACCCAGGAATTACAGGAATTGGAGAGAAACTAAGATGTTTTTTTAAAATACAAGAGCACCTCCTCAGACTAAGGCAGTTTAAGTTCAGAAGAAGTTGAAACCCAGTGGGCAACTGAAGGAAATCCTCAGTGCTACCAACAGCAACCAGCACTAACTGTTCATGGCTTCCACAGAGGGAGTGCCTAGGGTAGCACTGCTGCTTTTGGACTCTTGTCTCCTTTTTGAGGACAGAAAGCACATTTTTTGGCTTTCAATTTTTCTACTCAGTCTTTGTTACTTTCCAAGAACTTTCCTTCCAGGTCAGACAGTTCAGGCCTCAGTGTGCAACACACTGATCATCTCCCTCTTAAAAACCACTTCGCTTTCTTCTTGCATTGATTTTTTTGACCAGCTGAAGACTTGCCCCAATCTGTAACTGAGACAAAAGTACAAAGTTTCAAACAACAGACATGTTATCTCCATCAGACATAGGCCTGGCTGGAATTTGGGTCATCTGACATCAAGCAACAGGATTTTCCCAAAGTAAAAGGCAAAATGGGGGGTGCAAAGGCTCTACAAGTAGTTGCTATTGGGTGTAATTAAATCTGACCTGAAAATCTGCCTTTTCCCAGTCTTCATTCCTCCCCAGTCCAGCTCCTCCCTGGAGCTCCCCATGCCTCTCTTCCTTTCTACTCCAGTCTCATGAGACCCCACTGGGAATACTGCATCTATCACCAAAATGCAACAAAGACATGGAGCTGTGAGAGTGGGTTCAGATGAGGACCACCAAAAATCAGAGGGCTAAAACACCCCTCAAAAGACAGGAGTTGGGATTGTTTGGCCTGGAGAAGAGAGAGCTCCAGGGAGACCTTGCCACAGAAAGATGACAAGAATTTTCTCCAGGGCCTGTACTGACAGGACAAGGGACAAAATGCATGAACTGAAAGAGGGTAGATTTAGATTGGATATAACAAAGACATTGTTTATAGTGTGAGTGGTAAGACACTAGAACAAGTTGTGGTTGCCACTTTCACTGGAAGTGTTCAAAGTTAGGCTGGATGGGGCTTGGAGCAACCTGACCTAATGACAGATGTCATTAAGGGGAAAGATTTTGGAGAAAAGAAAGCTCTGGGGATTCTTAACATCAGCCCTCCAGTGCCTGAAGGAGCTCCAGGAAAGCTGGGGAGGGACTGTTTACTGGGGCTTGTAGTGAGAAGACAAGGGGGAATGGATTAAAACTGGAAGAGGGGAGATTGAGGTGAGACATGCAGAGGAAATTCTTGAGTGTGAGGGTGGTGAGAGCCTGGCCCAGGTTGCCCAGGGAAGCTGTGGCTGCCCCATCCCTGGCAGTGTTGAAGGGCAGGTTGGATGGGGCTTGAAGCAACCTGGGCTGCTGGGAGGTGTCCCTGCCCATGCAGGGAAGTCAAAACTAGATGATTATGAAACTCCCTTCCAAACCATTCCATGATTCTGTATTTCTATTCCTTTGTTTGGAAATATCCACTTCTCCCCTGCCTAAACATATAAACATGCACAGAGCTTAAGCTCAGTCCCATATCCTGCATGACTTCTTTTCCAGTTACACTGGCTGACTACCCAAATTATACCAGCAAGTGGCACCAGTCAAGTTCTCCTTGCTGTTCCCACAGGGAGGGCATCTGGCATCTACTCACCACTTCTCACACAACTTGTCAAAGAATAATATTTGAGATTCATTTGACTGAAATTAGATAATGAATTCAAGAGTGCTTGAAGAGGAAGATGGTGATGACCAGTTACCTGGAACATGGAATTAGTACTTCCTAGAAAAAAGCAGACTAACTGTAGAGGGTCATAGTATTGGATCATGACATATCATAACAAGTTAAAACAAGCTCCAAAATATCCCATAGATAAATATTTTAGAAGGGAAACAGGACCTATCAGTGCCAGATGCCAGGCTGGAGTAATATTTCTTCTATTATCATGTTAATGGCTATTTAACACCAGCAGGGTTAGGAATGGAAGCAAAAATAATTGTACTTTGATATGACACCAAAGGAATTGTATCATGGCAACAGAACATGAAGAAATTGTTATAACCAACTTTGCAGCCTTTTTCCAGCCTCATTTTGCTCCCCTCATCTCCTCTCCTTCCAGATTTCAAAACCAGAATTAATTATGCAAGTGTCATACATACAAAGAATTTAGACACTTCCTAATGAAAACAGATGTCTTGCCTTTATAATTATTGTCTAATCCAAGATAAAAACCTGGAAAGCTGCATGTAAACAGAAAAATATGATCATCATACCTCTTCTTCCACTCTATTTACTCTTCCTTTTGCTCTCACCTGGGGAAGACAGAGGTAGTGCCACCTGCAAATAAAATGACCTGATATCTCTGCAGTTCAATGGTTCATCTTCAATAAACAGAGATTTACCTAAGGAAAGTCTCCCACATTTTAAGAACAAGTCTAGATTTCTTAGGACACTGCTCAAAGAAGGAATGTCTGTCTCCTCCCAACTATTCACTGGGCATTGATGAAATCCTGCTCTGAAGGCAAAATTATTCATGTCCTCTAGGCTTCTTCTCTGTTACACTCATTGTATTATCTGACAGCTTTTTGAATATTGACTGCTTTTTGTTTCATTAAGCTTGTTTGAAGCTTGCAAGTGTTTTTTGCTACCTTAACAAGACATAAGGCAGGGAGAGTTGAAGTCAAAAGTATGGAAAATGAGCAGTTTCTTAACAAATGTCTAGTTTTTCATGATGTTCAGCACTGTACAGCCTTTCACACAGAAAACATGGACCTCCTAGCAGCTTTCATAGCAGTAATAACTGTTCAGAACCTCTTCTTGACAGACTTCATGCTTTCCAGATGGAAATATGACAGAAGTAAGAACTCAGAGTTCCCATTCATAAAAGGTTAAGTGACTTGCTCACTGACAAGAAAAGTCAGCCCAGGTCTTCTGAAGTGAACAACCAGCTCCAGTGCACTTGTGCAATGGATGAGTTAGAGACCAGTAAGAAATAAAAATACCATCTATGCCCTTGTTTTAAGTTTCATACTGTAGCGTTAAATACTTACATGACAAAGAGGCAAGTGAGGGTGTACAAACAACCTGAACTCTAACATATCCTGACATTGTCAAATACCTTCCTGACATTTGTATGTTTAATAGACTTCTTGTTTTGCATTCATATGCACACACCAAACCAGTGACAGTCTGCATGAAGTGCATATGATTTTTCTCCCCCCCAGCCATCAGCACAGATGAAAATAAATCCCTTAAATTCAATGAGGCTCAGTGACAAGAACATGATTTGTAAGAACTTGATGCAGAAACAGAATTTGTTATCTGGACTTACTGGGCTAGTGAACCCATGTGAAAGCCTAACAATATTTTCTGTGCAGTATTTTACAATTTGTTATCTGGACTTACTGGGCTAGTGAAACCATGTGAAAACCTATCTAACAATATTTTCTGTGCAGTATTTTATGTTACAATGCCACAAAACACCACATGCAACATGTACAGTGCTGTACTAAGATCTCGAGTTAAAGTGCATGACAAACCTTTTCCCCAAACAGTGCTTTTCTGCATTTACAGTTTCTTTTGATGTTCAGGATCTGACTTGCCAACTGAAAAGGTTCACTGCCATTTTTTTTTCAATGCTGATTGGCTGTTTTTCATGTTCTGTGGGACTGCAAAATCCCTGGAGATTCTTCTTCATCACAGGCATTGCTGAAAGATGCTAAGACCCTCAACTTGCACATAGAAATCCATTCTCAGCATGTGTCAAACTGTTCAGGATTAAGTAGCTATAAGTTTTAGGGGCTATCGACTATTCTGGCAACCCCCAGCTGGGCAAAGAGATCTCCAAACCAACAAGCCCACAACTGAAAAGCCAGTCGATCAAGTATGTGCAACAAATCCATCACGTCCCTAGGGCAACAGGAGGACAAAAAGGAAGTGCCTGCATTTCACTGCCTGCATGAGAATGACCACACAATGTTGACTTTCTTAAGCACCTCATTTCCAAACTGTTGGATGAAAGGAAACACAACAACACTTGAACATCAATGTTACTAGTGTGCAGGTGGTTTTATTTCCTGTGAGGGGACAGCATTTTAGACATGCCTGCACTCCCCCTTAGTAGCCAAACACTGAAAGGAAGGCTGGATACTTCTTGTCATCTACCTAAGTTTAAAAATCTGAATGAATACGAGTTCATGAATTTGAGCAACCTGGCCTAGTGGGGAGATAGGAACTAGATCATCTTCAAGGTCCCTCCCAACCAAAACTAGTCTATAATTCTATAATGAAAAACCTTAAGTCCAAGAACTCATCCAGCTCCAAATTTCTTCCCCCCCCCCTTTTTTTTTTTAATGAAACTCTTTATATGTGAGATGATTTGTGTAAACTTTCAAAACATGCAAGTTTACTGCTCTGAGGTGGAAAGGTCTAATAAGTGTAAGCCAGTTAGGCTTATTTGACAGTTACATGAGCTGTGGCTTTTTACATGAGTCTGAACACACAGTCACTGCCTTAGAATCATCTGAAAGCAGCTCTGATCTGTCAGATCCTAACAGGGATCTGCAGTACAGGGCTATGTGGGAAATATCACTGATAAGCTGCTGCATTTATTACCTAGAAAAATCAATTATCTGCTCTGGGGTAACACCAGTCTCCTGGAAAGATGAGCAAGAAATAGCTGCAAAAGAGGATTAATAGAGCAGTCAGGGTGCTATTGATAAGGACCTTGGCTTGTAGGGCTCAGTCTGGATTTGGCTACAAAGCAAATGTCAACCCTACCCAAGTAATGACTGAATAGGTTTTTTCTTCAGTGATAAGAAAAGAAACCACCACAGTGAGTGGGGGGGCTGTGATGTTTTGTGTAGCTCAGTCTCCCACAGTATTGGTTTTATGCAGAGCAAGTCATGCAACTGCATTCAATTCTTGTGCCATTATCCCTGCCTCTTTCCTCCATTAACATGAACCACACAGGAAGTCAGAACCTTATTCATTAGGCAAATGTTCAGGGTTGAAATTACCAGAACTAGAACTGTGAATCAGAGGTAGATGGGATCATTTCCCCAGACAAAAGGAACAACTTTGTAGCTGGTGTTCGGCTTTGAAAGGAATCTTCAGGTTCTTCGTGCTTTTGAGGAGCACAAAGGAAACCTACCCTCTAGCAATGGCTTCTAAACTCCAGGAATAAAGAGAACTTCATGCTTGCTAATAAAGTGGGTCAGGAAGTGACAAAGATAAGCTGTGGACTGTAGCTCCTTCTCAAAAATTGGAGGCTTTCTCATGTTTTGCACTAGGTCTGATGTTACTTCATATAGTCGTGTAACACCCAGAGATGGTCATAGAATCACAGACCTGTCAGGGTTGGAAGGGACCTCTAGAGATCATCTAGTCCCACTTCCCACCAAAGCAGGACAGCCCAGAGCACATTCCACAGGGCTGCATCCATGTGGGTTTGGAATATCTCCAGGGAAGAGGGCAACCAACCTCCCTGGGCAGCCTGTCCCAGGGCTCTGTCACCCTCACAGTAACAGCCTAAGCAAGGAGCTGGAGGAACACAGGTAACACAAAACTACTGGAGTTACTCAAAAATAGTTACCATAATAAAGAACACTTGAGGGGCTCAACATGCCATCTGATGACAGTTAAAAGAGATAGCAATTAAATATATATATATTACATATTCGATCCACCAAAACCCACAGGTTCCAATAATTCATCTCAACATCAACCCAAATCCTCTGTTTTGGTTCTTGCACAAGCAGATCTGTTCTACCCAGGGTAATAGTTACTTAAATAAACATCTCATTGTTAACTGATAACATGGCACAATGCAGAACAGGATACAACTCCTGGCTGCCCAGAACTCTGCATCCACTCCCCTCAGTAAAACAGGCCCACTCAAGGGAAAAGGATGTTTAAGCAACACAATTTACCTTCCTGCATATCCATTATAAATCCCCAAGGAATGTGCCCAGAAGTAAAATATTTAAGATCATAAACCTTTAACTGCTCTTTTTCAAAAGGGATTATAGAAACTTCTCACTCATGGAAAAAAAGAAAGATAAATGTCTCCCCCAGTATATTTTTTTATCATTCCCACCTAAATGTCACCCAACACTTTATTTAAATTCAAGGCTACATCCTTTAGAGACTTCAGTTTTTTAAACCACGTGTTGTTGAAGGCAGCTGCAACAGGAGGAGGCCAGGTCAAAAAAAAACCACAACCAAAAACCAAACAAACAACACCCTCCAAAATAAAAATAACAGTCCATGCACTATTTTCTTTCCAACATTGCAATCAATAGCTAAAACCATAAGCTCCTAAAAACAACATTCACTCAAAACTTTGATTTTTCAAATATGAGATTGATGTCAGTGAGGGAAGAGCCAGATCTACAGCCACATCCCCCTTAGCCAAGAGCAGGGTGCTCTCAGAAAGGATTGCTCAGCTCTACTTCCTGACTTTCCTCACACTTGCCTTTTTGTCCACAACAGAAAGTGACACATGAGCTTCCAATCACATCTGCCTGAGACCACCAGAGAGATGCACAAACCTGATCAGAAGGGCAAGAGGAAACAAGAAGACAGTCAGGGGTGACCACTTCTTTCAGTAGGAGCCTGTGCTTTTGTAGGCTAAGGTGAAGATGGAACTGCAGCCTCAGCTTTTTATACAACCTCATTTTTTGTATCACTGAGCTTTGGGTTGCCCTCTTTTTTTTAAGCTTACATGGACACACAACATGTGAGCACTCCATTCTGCACAGCACAAGGATGGATTTTGCCCAGCAATGATCCAGTGTAATTGCATCTGTGCAGTTATAACATGTAACAGATTTTAGGAAAATGCTTCTCACTTCTTTAAACATGGTACAACTATAACCCTCCAGCAGCTGCAACACATCAAGTGACTTCCCTATTGCTTATTAGAAACAAATTCCTAGTTGTGCTGGGTAACAGAAATGAGAACAAGATGTGTTTTTTAGTATTTGATTTCACATGGATCTAAGGAAATTTGGAATCATAGCATTTGTTAAACTCTTCCACCTGTTAGTAAACACTATGAGACTGTGAAATCCAGAGACAGAAAAAACTCTTGAAGTTTTAGAAGACAGGCACTCTTCATTGCAGCTTTGGGCTTCCCAGGCTTTGGGGCTTCATTGCAGCTCTGGATGGACTGGACAGGGGATCACTCATGCCACAAGCAGCAGCCAAAGCTGATTTACTTGTGAATATGCACATGTATTAGGCTCCCCACAATGACTATGCATATTCATTTTCACAATGGTTACACCTTTGTAACAAGTGAGAACAGCTGCATCAGTGTGGAAAGCACCTCTTGGCACCCAGTGTTACAGGCCCCCAACTTGCAAGCCTCACTGCTTGCAGGTTTCAGCCCACAGGCATCAACTCCCAGGCCAGGCACAGTGAGGAATGTGCCCTGGTCACCTATCAGTGCAGGCCCCCACCTTGCAGTCATTCCTGTTTCAGCCCACAGGTGCAACCAGCACCAGAACAGCATGCAGTGAACTGCAGCAGAGGACCAAGAGGTGCAATGATACAGCCAGTGAGCCCACAAACCACAAAAATGAAGCAACATTGGACAGCAGCAGCAGCAACTGACCCACATCAGAAAAAGCTCAAACTACATCTGAAGTGCAGCAGTTAGTACAAAAGCCTCTGAAGGAATATAGACCTCATGCTGTACACACAGGGCCAAGAACAGCAAAACTTCCCAGACAATCTTGTAGGACCCAGACACTCTGATTCCAGGTCTCAAACATGTGGTTCACTCCAATGCTATTTAGCACTGCTCCCCAACTTGTACATTGCATCTCAGTGATGTTTGATGCTTCTGGACTGTTCCTGGAAGAATTGTTCCCAGGAAAAGGTAATACACTAGACAGACAGGAGCTAGCTTTGGAGCACTGGCTGCCAGTGAGACAAAACTACTTAAATTTGAGTTTCCTTCCCAAAGATCCAAGGCAGTTCAGCTGCAGTCTTGAGAAAACAAGTCTGAGTCTGCTTACCCTGCTCCATCAGTCTACAAACAACATTTCAATAATTATCTCTCCTGATTTCCTATTTATGTATTGATATGTGAATGACCCTCTCAAGCAAACCACATAAAGGATAAAGTAGTTCAGAAAAATATTCATCTGAAGTGTTAGAGTACAATCTAAAATTAAGTGCAAATCCCACCCCATACAAAATTATTTCTTAGCCTCAATTTCACTTTTACATAACAAAATTACAATAAAAAAACAACCAAGAACATGAAACAAGGTAACAGCAGTGATGAAAACTTCAGGCCAGGTGACTCTGTAGAAATCTATTCAATTGCAGCACTGAAATGGAACTATGGCAATAAATGACATACTGAATTGTCTGGATAAAGCACAGAAGTAGGCATTTTGCTATATTCAGGTGAAAACAATCATAAGCAAGAGCTTATACCAAACCAACTTTGGTCAAAGTTGATAATAAAAAAACCTAGACAATTCCCTGAAATGGCCAAGTTTCAGCATTCAAAACAGTATTACATGCTACAGCCTTCTATTATACTGAAATTACTTAGGAGATCACATGTAAGAGACTAGTTTATTTAGCCCTGTCCACTGCCTAGTCATATCTCTGACACTTCAAGCACTTAAGTCCAGAAGCAGACACTCAGAAGTGACTCCTTTATATACTCCATGGTACTGGAGGGCCTGGGAACAAGGCTCAAAGCATCTATTTCATGCTGTGTGTTGTTTTATTTAAGTGAAACCCTGTCCCAGCCACTCATAAATTACTGATGCCTTGTATCCTCCAGTCCATCTGTTCCTGCAGAGCTGAGAGAGGGGAGGTGTTCATTGATTCATAGGCCTTTCAGCTTTTCCATAACACACCTTGGATATTTATCTGCTGCCTTTATCACATAGACCTGCTGTTTCTGGGGAGGCAAGAATGGATGTGGATTTTTAAAGGGAACACAGGTCTGTGTTAGAGCCTTAGGAAACCTTTCAGCATAGTATGACTATGGAATCCATATCCTAATTATCATCAGCTATAGGCCCAAATACTACAACAGGATTTGTTACTGTTACCTTGAGCATCTAAACAAATCCCTGGAGTCCTGGTAAGACCTACCACAGAATCAAGATCATGCTGAAGACCACAGGGGTGTGAGAAGGTGAGAAAACCCACTTTATTCCAAGCATCCCCATTACCTTTCCTTCCACAGAAGAAATGCAAAGAGGTAGATCTTGATATAAACCAGCATTAGTTATGTGAAACAAACATCTCACAAGTCCCTTGAACTACCAGGGAAAATGTTAATTGTACAGAAAACAACTAATTTCTTTGTAATGCAGAGAGTTAAGTTTTGCCAGGCCCAGCTGAGGGGCCAAGTGTGTTCCTCTCAGGAGTGGGGGACAGAAGGGACAGTTGCTGCTCACTTTTCATCACCCAGAACAGTCTGAAAACAGCAAGAGTTGGGAAGACAGGTTGGCTGAAGTGCAAGTCAGCAGAGCTTGGAGATTTGAAGCAACCACACCTTCAGGAATTCCTGCCTGACAAACGAGCACGAATAGCAAAAAAAAGAACAACATCTCATCTCAAATTCATCCTTCAGTCTCATGGGGCAGAGAGGTTTCATCTTCAGCAGCAGCCAAACCCACAGCTGCTGATTCAAGACACCTCACAGTTAAACTTCCTTAATGTCTTCAAAATTAAAAGGAACAACAGTGACCAATATTTAAGGAACGCTGAAGCCTCAGAAGATCACAGAGATATGATTATAAAGGCAATCCATGTGTGGTAACTGTGCTGGGCATCTAATAAAAGTCTTTTATTTCTCCCACCTGTGACTTCAAAGAGGTAGTGTTGTCCCAAAAACTAGTGGGATCCTTTAACAATAACAAACAGAGTCAAGGTATTAGTTCCTGTTTGTGAAGTCTAGTTGCTCCCTTATCTAATTGTTTAGCCTGAAATTAATAACACTTAAGTAGTCAAGCAATAAACTATCAATTCCTTATTTAAACCTATACAATGTCAACTAAATCCTTTCAAGGTTTCAACATCAATAGGAGAGTGGAGCTGTTAAGAATAGGTCTATTTTAATTATTTGCAATGATGTTACAGGCACAAACTAGAGACAGTCCCACAAACAATCAGCTCACTTGACTATTCACCTGTGATCTTAAATAATTTCAGAGCTTTTCAAGACATGC
Source organism: Chaetura pelagica (assembly GCF_000747805.2). NCBI lineage: Eukaryota > Metazoa > Chordata > Aves > Apodiformes > Apodidae > Chaetura > Chaetura pelagica. Next base: position 34,565 of record NW_009953209.1, on the reverse strand, counting down.
TGAACTGATGGCAGCAAAGGCAGATCAACAAATGAAGTTTCAGTCAAATTCCAAGCTTGCTTTGCTTTCTGATGCAGCATCCCTCCTGCTGCCCATGTTGGAGGGGGGGCACAGGGAGAGGCAATGGCAACACAGTCATGGTTACACTTCCCAGCAGTTACCTCAGGCAGCTTTCTTGAAAAAACCTGCTGCCTTCATCAAGTATCTTAAACAAATCCCCTGGTCTACGGAAGAATAACAAACCCGTTTTTCTCTTGTCCTCCTGTGCAGTAACTGCCTCCCATCTCAAAGCTTTCAAGATTCTCAAACATCCCATTCTGACAACTTCAATACACATTTTCCTCATCCTCCCAACCAAGAGAATGACAAAACACAGCTGCTGGGAAATGGGACAGTGACAATACCACTGCACAAACAGCTCAACACCAGTTAAGGTCAAGTGCCTACCTTTTCTACCAGCTATTCTTAGCAGCTGCTTTCAGGCATAGAACTACCTCACAATAAATACAAAGCATTTCATCTCTCATGACAGACTTCCCATGAGCGTGGTTACTACACAGCACTTCAACTCTTCTCAAGCCAGTGGTAGTTTGCTTCTCTGACATGTTGCAGAAATAAACCATCCCCTGAAATCCAAGCCTGTAATCTGCAGCAATGAGAGAAAAAAAGAAGACAAACCCACAGTCCATGTAGGAGTTTCTCAAAATCCAGTGAAATGGTTAAACTACCAAACCCCTGGCTCCAAAAAAATAATCAAGAAGAGGATTATCACTACTTGTATATTTATCAGTTATACTTTGGCCTAAGGATTTTAATTCCTGAGGAATTGTTTGGTTTTAGACAACACCTGCCTGTATTTCTGTATAAGGTTTTTGCCATGTGTCTACAGAGCCCTTGGGAGCCAAATGAGAGCTTGTTCTCACTGAATTTTAAGCTGACCAAAGACTTGCTAATTTTAGTGAGAAGCCACGCAGACAGGTAGTGCAAACACCAGATTCCACCTAGTAAACAAGCCAAACCACTTGTCTGAAAGCAAATTACCCTGCTTCTAGATCCAGGCTTCAAATCTGAGTGGAAAAATTCCTATGCTTGCCTGCCAAAAGTTGCAGTCACTAGGACAGTCACCTCATTAAAAAGCCAAATTCTCACTAATAGATGAAAAAAAAACCAGGTGCTAGGATTCCATCCCAATTTTCAGCAATATTTCCTAAATTAGTCTGAGTAACACCATCTTCATTGATCAACTTGATAACACACTAGAGTATAAAACAAAACAATAGTCTAGATGATAGTCTAAAAGGCCAGTTGTTTTTAAGGAGTGGAAAAACCAATTTCTGTTTGTTCAAACTACAGCTCATCTGACTTCTAGATAAAGTTCTGCCCTGTAGAGCAAGAAATTCACAGTGTGCCTGCAAATTCATAAAACAAGCAGGCTCACCCCATGCTCCAGCTCCCCAAGACAACAGCTCTGGTCCCCCCAGGCTTCTGGGGCAATCCCATAAGAAGCTTTAAGGAGTGTTTGGAGCCTAGTGAGAACAAGGCAGGAGCTGAAGGATGAAATAACCTCCCAAGTGGTGGCTAGAATTTGGCATAAGCAGCCAGCCTGCAAGTAGGAAATCACATGTTTTGCTCCCCAAAACATGTTGCAGGCAATTTCCATGCTTGAACAGGGACTAATAGAAGCTTCAGAGAACTGCTTTGTAGTTACTAGGAGTAACTGGATCAGAAGCCAACACATGATGGTGAGGTGAACCTAATTCTTGTTGTGGGGGTTTGGATAAGGACACGGGATGGGAGCAAAACCCTTCACTGATGACCTAGAACAAGCCAAGGCAGTGACACATGATCATGCACTGTCCCCTGCACAGAGCACTACATCTCAGGAAGGTTCAAGAGGAGTGGGTGAAGCATGACCAGAACTGTCTTCATCTATCTCCCTTCTTTGTGAAGCTGAGAACCTCAGGCTCATTTGCATCAATGGAATAAAATGTGTGGTGCTAAAACCAAAAATATTACACCAAAACCTAAAGTACTTCCTATCACAAAGTTCCCAGAAAGAAACATGTCACAGTATAAATAAACAGTACAAAGTACTGTTTGTTTGTCATAGAATCATAAAATGGTTTGAGCTGGAAGGGACCTTAAAAATCATCTAGCTCCAACCCCCCTGCAAGGGCAGGGACACCTCCCACTAGACCACTTTGCTGAAAGCTCCAACCAAGCTGCCCTTGAACACTTCCAGGGATGGGGCAGCCACAGCTTCCCTGGGCAACCACCCTCACACTCAAGAATTTCCTCCTGATGTCTCACCTCAATCTCCCCTCTTCCAGTTTTAATCCATTCCCTCTTCTCCCTCTCACTACAAGCCCTTGTCCCAAGCCCCTCCCCAGATTTCCTGGAGCCCCTTCAGGCACTGGAAGCTGCTCTAAGGTCTCCCTGGAGCCTTCTCTTCTCCAGGCTGAACACCCCAACTCTCCCAGCCTCTTTCCATAGCAGAGCTGCTCCAGCCCTCTGATCATCTTCGTGGTCCTCTTCTTGACTCACTCCAGGAAAGAAAATCAAGAAAAAAGGACACTCAAAGGGTCTTTTTCTGGGTATCAGCAGCACTAAATTATACTGTCATTACACTTTAGGGGAACAAGTGGTGACTACCTTCCTTAGCCCTCCAACAGTGCAACATTTGGGGAAATTGATAAGAACTGCAGCAAAAGAACTATTTAGTTAATGGGGTGATTTCTTTTTTAACCAGAAGACTCAAAAAGCACTTAGGAATGCTTATTCTTTAGCAATTGACCCAACAAGCTCAGTGAAAATCCTCTGATAGGAAGAGAACTACAAAGAACAGCCATGGTTGTAAGATGAGGTGCTGTGTACACAGAATTCAGCTGAACTTCTGCATGCACTAACAGAAGGGATGGAAGGGAAACCCACACTTACCTTGTACCCAACTGGGACTTCACCCTGTCTCTGCTGGCAGAGCAGCAGTCATTGGCTACAAGGATTAACCATGTGCCCCAGAAACATCCTTTATCCAAGCCAAGCACAAATGCTACAGAAAAGGAGTACTCTAGGAAGGGAGAGTTTTCTCACTGGTATTTCCCAGGTGATTCTCAGCTCCTTCTCAAGGCTTTCATCTCCTAATGCAGATTCCAGTTTAGGAAGTGCTAGTTCTCCAAGTCACCTTAACTCCACCAGTTCCAGTGCAAACTTTCTCTTATTGGTCCATACATCAGAGTAATCTGTACATCAAATGCTTTCTGCTGCCCTTACTAAGCAGTTGATATGAAAGGACCAAATTCATGAAAAATATTAGTTTTAAACCTCAATCCTAAACCTCACAGACCTCCCTAAACAAGCAAAACCAGTGGCCACATCTGAGGTCTTGTCAACTACATTTTTCAGTCCTTTTCTTTAGGCAGCTTCCTGAGATCATGACCAACACTACTCCTAGCAGGAAAAAGGATCTAAAATAAGGCCAAACATTTAGTATTTGCAGGTAAGCTCTGACAAAAGCTCAACCAACTATCAGAAAGCAACTTGAAACAAGTTCCATGTTAAAGCAAGGTGCTCTCATGAATCCTTTTCTTCGTATGTTTGCTTCACTTGTTTCACTTCAAAAGAGGTTCAATTCATGGGAGATCTCTAAGTCAAACAAGAAGGGGTAAAAGATGCATTTTAAATGTGCTTTAGTTTATGCCTTCAAACACCCTTCATTTTCTTTTTACATCTTGTAGAAAACTCCTTACAGGTGATATAACAGCAGCAGCAGAGGAAGAGGCAGAATTCAACAACAGGCACATAATTTGAGTCTCCTTCAAATAACAGAAGCAGAGTGAAAAAAAAACCAACAGAAACAAACCTGTGCCAAGAGATCAAAATGTTCTAACTTGGGTGGAGAATAGCCTGTTTGCATTATAAAGACAGATTTCAAATGTAACAGGAAAAAAACACAAAAAATCACATTTGAATTCAAGCAGTCTCAGCAGTGCCACAGCACTCAGAAGTACCCAAGCCCTGGATATCATAGTCCCCCTGATCCCTATATAATTGCCAACTTCACCTTTGGAATTATCAACAGCTCTCAGAACTTGTTGCTCCCTACTTTCTTAATAAGCACCTGCAATCACTAACCTTGCTACTGAGCAAGCAGCAACCAGCCAGCCCAACACAGGGTGTCAATGTTGCAGAAGGGATTTTTACAGGGGATATGAATGACAAGATGACTGGGCTAGTGGGAGAGGCAAGTAGTAAAGACAATCTGGAAAATCTGCTTGCTGGAACATATAGATTCTCTGCCATGGGAAAATGATGTGTCTGCAGAGGGGAAATCTTTACCCTTGAGAAGACAACCTTAAGTTCTCAAGGATTTTTTTTCTGAGATGGCAATCACCATAACCAGGTTTTTATGTCTTAACATCAACACCAAACCCTGAGCATGTTTGCAGCCTCCTTATTTCATGGAAATGCAGCTTCACACAACCTCTGCACTTATGGATCACATGGATTTACATGCAAATTTCAGAATTAGTGTCACTTGTCTGACAATGGTTTAAACACTAATATGCATAAAAAGCCCCACCTTCCATTTTATCAACTTCTACTCATTCATTAAACACCAGAACAGAAAAACATCCACTGCTATCTGAGATTCACTTCTTAAGTATGACAAAACCAACTGACCCAGTTTCCCACAAATTAAATCAAGTTTTCAGAAGAGCCATGTTTTCCAAAGAGTTCAATACTCACTTTGTTCTATTTCCCAAGGAGTTCAACTCTTGCTTAACCAGCACAACTAAAGTGTGGAATTCAAAATGTCCTTCTGTAAAATAGTGATAGTTTCCCTTCATACTCCACAAGAGCTGCAGGCACCAGGCTCTTCAAAATCCACCTCCTATTTAGGCATATGGATGAATTTCTCCAGGAAATACTCAGCACTTTGGAAAACATTCTTGTTCCATTGATATGTCTAAATGGATGGTTGGCTTTCTGTTTGTTTTGTTATTCAGCCTGAAGACTCCTTAATCAAGTGTGGAAATTGGGATGAATCATAGTGGCAAAACTCTTATTGTTTAGATGCAACATCACAAGTACTGTAACCATCTCATGAAACGTAGTAACTCTCCCCTAAAATTTAAGTCTGTGGTTCTTTGGTGATTACAGTGAATAGGAAGTTGAAAATTCCATCAATTATTCAAATACACAAGAGGTGTCAAGAAAAAAGTATATTTATCCATGTTTTTAAGGCTGTTTTTGAATTCACAACACCCCTGTGGTAAAGGCAGAGTTTGATCCACAGGGACACATGACAAAGTCATGGAAAGCAGTATTGAATTCCTAACTGAATTTTACCTTTATGATGTTTGCCATCAGCTAACATTTGTTTTTATGGCAGGTGCTTAATTTAAGCGTTTTATATTGCTCAATTTTTCAATGGGCTCTTGATTTTTAATCTTGACTCTTGAGATATTTGAAATAGAAGGATAATGTACATTCATTTCACAAGGAAAACCCAGCTAGAGACAAGAAGTTTTCAGGAAAACATCCACAGCAGCCTGTTCTGTAACTCCATCAGTGCCAAGGCTCCAAATCACCACCTATTTCCTATTAATCCTATTTGCAGACAACTCAAGGTTCAGTGCCTATATAGTTTTATTTCTTTTTCCTCTTCCCCTCATGTTAGCCACAATATCCAGTGTCACTTCATATACAGCTTGGTCACTGTTTAAGCCATAACCCAGGCAAGAGTTGGGTTGTTTTGAGGTAAGTATGGAAAGAGATAACACAGCTGCTCCAGAGCTTGCAATGGGGGATTTAAAGACATTTGAACACCAGGATTGAAAATATATCATAAAACTGCTATTTGGTTCCCAATCCAGAGCCACCAATTTATCAACCAACAAGAAAGAAATTAATGGCCAACAGTGAAATTGCCTCAGCTATTTTCCAAACAAACTGACAGCTTCACAGTTGATGTATTAAAATAAGAGTGATTACTTATTGTAAACAAATTTCAGTCCACCTACCCCCACAGCTCTTAAATTTCAGGGACAGTGCATCTTTTTTGTGTCTGCTGGACAACCTTCAGCTCTGCATTAGCTAATTAATCCAAAGGAGGGAGAATATCTTCTGCACAGAATCATCAGTATAACTAATACTCTTGACATTCATCCATAAGTAATATAGGGAAGAGATGTTCCTAGGGATGCTTGCTCTCACTTTAACCCTATATACATCCCTCGAGGATCAAGAAAACAATGATAGTAACTGGCATCATCAGTAACAAGAGGACCTTGTAGGCATCCAGGTCAAACATGATTTCAGAAGGAAAAAGGCAGAGAAGGCACATGCATACAAGATAGGAGAAGGAAAGATCGGGCAAATCCACATCAGGAGGACATGGGAGAACCTTAAAATAAAGGGACACTTGGCTGTGTTGCAAAGGCATAGAAGAACTATGGATGAAGACTTGAAAACAGAGGAAGAAATGACATAGGTGAATAAAACCACTGAAAGGGCAACACTTGCTCATTCACAGAAGGCCATATTTTTGCTTCTGTGACCACTTGTCCTACTCTGAAGAAGTCTTCATAGAACCATAAAATGGTTTGAGCTGGAAGGAACCTTAAAGATCATCTCATTCCAACCCCCCTACATGGGCAGGGACACCTCCCACCAGCCCAGGTTGCTCCAAGCCATATCCAACCTGCCCTTCAGCACTTCCAGGGATGGGGCAGCCACAGCTTCTCTGGGCAACCTGGGCCAGGCTCTCACCACCCTCACACTCAAGAATTTCCTCCTGATGTCTCACCTCAATCTCCCCTCTTCCAGTTTTAATCCATTCCCCTTTGTCCTCTCACCACAATCCCTTGTCCCAAGTCCCTCCCCAGCTTTCCTGGAGCCCCTTCAGGCACTGGAAGGTGCCCTAAGGTCTCCCCAGAGCCTCTTCTCTCTTCTCCAGGCTGAACAACCACAACAACAACTCTTCAAGAGATTGAAAAGGTGACTTCAACAGGTCTTTCCTGAAAACATGCCACAGGGCTTTACAAGAGAGCATGTAAAACCAAGGCAGAAAGGTTGAACAACAGAAAGGAGGAAGAAAGCAGTCTAGAACTGAAAGCTGCTCTGCTCACACAGTGGTGCTACCTCTGTGAGAAGCAGGACTCATGTCAAACTGAAGCGAACATTTCCAACATTCCACAGCTTTAAATACCCACTTTTAACCTTCCAAATGTGCACTTACATGAGTAACTGAACTTAGCAGCACACACTTCAGAGGACTCACTAATTAAAAGACCCTGTAAAATCCAATCTTATTTCCTAAAATTTAAGTCTTTGTTGAGTTCATGTGTCAAGATTTTGGTAGCAGGAGGAGGCTACAGTTTAATATGATGCAAGACCTGAATTCTGGAACCCTGGGTTCTAATTTTTCCTGCTCAACAGCAGTGACTGCTTGTGTGGGTGCAAAATTCAGCTCAATTACCAGTGCTATGCAAGCAACTGGGCTCTGTTGTCAGAAAGAGAAACAGCTGTATATGAAGTTAACATTTCCAACATTCAACAGCTTTAAATGCCCACTTTTAACCTTCCAAACGTGCACTTACACTGACAAAAGAAGATCCAAAACTGTACTGGGGAAATCACAAGCCTCACTCCCAACATCTCAAGTTGAAAGACACTTGCACTCTGTCACAAGATCTTGCAGCTTTCTCTTTTTTCACTACCCCTTGCATTGACTTGCAAAAGAAATGTAACAGTAGCCCAAAAGCCTTGTGTTTTGGTCATAATGAGAATTGCAATCAGCTAATGGCAACTCGTTTCCCTGTAGTTAATTGGCAAAGTTCTGACCCTTTTCCTCAGCCTTCTGATTTACCATGATCAAAAGCAGTAATTGTTCTGTGTGATGGTTTCAACCCAGCAGGCAGCTCAAGAACATGCAGCCACTCACTCACTCCCCTCACAGTGGGGTGGGGGAGAGAATCAGAAGGATAGAAGTGAGAAAACCCATACATTGAGAAAAAAGACAGTTAAATAGGTAAAGAAAAAGCTGCACCCCCAAGCAAAGCAGAGCAAGGAATGAATTCAGTACTCCCCGTAGGCAGGCAGGTGTTCAGCCTTCTCAGGAAAGCAGGACTCCATCACACACAGCTGTTACTTAGGAAGGCAAATGCCATCACTCCAAACATTCCCCTCTTTCTTCTTCCCCCAGCTTTAAATACTGAGTGTGACATCACATGGCATCAAAAACTCCACTGGCCAATTTGGATTCCTAGTTCTGGTTTCTTGTTCACCCACACACTAACAATACTTTGGGTTCTTGATGTCTTAGCAACAACTAAACCCACATCATTTTATTATGAAAATTCTCCTCATACTAAATCACATAATAAAGCAAAAACTTAGCACTATTCTAGCTAGTGAGAAGAAAATTAGATCTATCCCAGCCAAAACCAGGACACTATGTCCCTGGGATGCTCTGAGGTGCAAAGTTCATTAAATACACAGATTCTGCCATAATCAAGATCATGCAAACAGATTTGCAGACATCATATTTATTCATTCATGGTACAGGTTTTGGCTGGGAAGGTCAATTTTCTTCATAGTTGCTTGTGCAGGATGAAAAGGGTGTGGACAACATGGGGATGTTTGAGTTCCTGCTGAGCAGTGCCCTGATGGCACCAGGGCCTTTTGTGCTTCTCACACTGCCCAGCTGGTGAGCAGGCTGGGGGTGCACAGATGGCAGGAGACACAGCCAGGAGAGCTGGTCCCAGCTGAGCAAGGAGAGGAGGAGGGATCTAGGGAGTCCTGGTGTGTGTGTTTGTCTTCCCAAGTAACCCTCACATCTGATGGAGCCCTGCTTTCCCAGGGGTGGCTGAACACCTGCCTGCTGCTAGGAAGCAGGGAATGAACTCCTTGTTTTGCTTGAGCATGCAGCTTTTGCTTTCACTCTTCAACTGTCTTCATCTCAACCCATCAGTTTTCACACTTTTCCCCTTCAAATTCTTCCCCTCAATCCCACTCTGGGCAGGGAGAAGACTGAGTCAGTGGCTGCACTGGGCTCATCTGCCTACTGGTGTTCAACCACAACCAAAAGCAATTATCTCATCTTTTCCATTAACTACTGATGCAATTCCAATAAATAACAAACTGCTCTTGACCACAGACTGTTATTTTCCTGATTTCATGTGGCTTGCTTAATTAAATTACCAACATCATTTGCATTTCTTGGATACAATGGGTTCCAAGCTCCTGCCAAAAGGAAAATAGTAGCAAGTTGAACCTTTTGCAGTGGGGACAGCAAAGACTCCATATTTTGATTTCACCTTGACTCAGTGTGAGAAGTTCTCCCCAGCAATCCTGCCAATTCAGCCAAGGTTTAGAGGTGAGAAAACTCTAGCAGTCCCAAATTCTGTTGCAGCACTTCTATGCAATGCTGGTCACACTCTTCTTTCCCTTCCATCCTGCAATAACAGTCCTTGAAACCAATGGAAAGCTTTCTGCCTGTGTCCAGCAATGTTTTCTTCCAGGCATCTGAAATCTATTCATAGAAGAGGTTACTTTTTCTGAGTTTCCCTACAAGTCACTGCAACTGTGGGTACCTTTGTCCTACAGCTTTTAAAATGGTCTGTTGCATTAAAAGAACACCAAAAATCCTACATGTTCCATCACATGATTTTGACATCTAGTCATCTCCTAACATTTTCTCCTGGAAATGAGGACTTCAAGGAACCCACACTGTGTCCCCCAGTCAGGCCAACATGGCCAAGGATCTGCCTCAACCCCATAAACCATAGGTGTAAATTAATCTTATGTCCTGTATCCCAGCTTCAAGGCACTAATAGCAAACAATTGTGTGTTACCACAACCAGAGGAGCTTAGCTATGGACACCTTCTCTTCTGCTGTGCAACTGTAATGGTTTGGAAGTCAGGAAAGTGTATCATCTCCAGCAGCCAGCACAAAGCCAGTCCAAAACCTGCAACCCCTGATTTTGTGCTCAACTTCACTGTTACTTGCACACTCAATTAGAGCACAGGGTAAGTGAATTTCCAAGCCTCTCACTAGTACATCCCTACTTCTGCTTCAGACCTGCTTATTTGCTGTGAATTTTTTTCTCTTTCCCAGTATTTCTACAGCTCTTTTGGCAAATGTGTCTGAATGCTCTGTAACCTGTTATGTATTTACCCTTACAGCACCCCTGAGGGCAGTAGAAGACAATTATCCCTATTTTAGTGATAGGAAACTGCAGCATAAAATAGATTAAACTGTCCACACAAGGACCAAGAGCTCTTTGTTCCACTTCCTGGGAGCAGGTTACCCTGCTGCTAATTTTCCATCCCAGCTGGCAGCTGATGACCACATCCAGCTTACAACTCTGCTCCAAGAAATGACCAAAGCAGCTCAAACCTGAATATAATGTTAGTCAAGTCATCATTCAGTTCTGGGTCTATTTACACAGGTGTGAGCACCCTCTATCTCCATGACACCCACTGCCATAGGGAAGATCATCATACCTCCCCATCTTGAAACCCATATCATGGCCTTGGCAAGATGGCACAATTTCACACTAGTTCTGATGCAATGCTTGCAAGATTTGCTTTTTCATGGCTACATTTTCCCTCCACACCTTTCCAGCAGGCCAGTTATCTCCCTTCTGCTTTGAAGAAAAAGAAAATGACTGCTTGTGTCTCATAACATGTTACTGTTGGTGTTTTGACATTAGTTCCTAGTGAATGAGATAACTTGGCCCTTAGTTTTAAGTCACCCTGTGTGAATAACTGATCCTTGATTCTTTTAAGAGACTGGATTGAAGAGGACATCATACAGAAGACAGCCCACTCCCCTCCTCCTGCTTCTACAGAGCAGAATCTAACAGGACAAGCAAGAAGACAGGTGACCTGATTTCAACCCCCTCAAAAATGTTTTCTTGCTCTCTGAATTCCTCCTTTCTGCTATTATTTTCCTCTTTAGACATCCTGTTTTGAAACAGGGATAAATATTTCCTAGGTGTGTTGACCTGGGGCTTCCATCTGAGTTTTAAGCCTGAAGTCTCTATTAAAATCTAAGTAATAGCAAGAGGGCATTCAGAGGAAGAGCTAAGTCCTACCACTAACATCTTCACACAGCAGCATCAAGGCCAGGCAAACAATAACCTGCATCTTAAAAAGAAACACCAGCACCAAAACCAAAGAAAAAACAACCTCACCAAATTTTATACAGTTGGTTTTTTTTCTCTGAGAGGTTTGGCTTTCTCAAGAACATTCCCTTTAGTTGATGATGGTGAACTACTTCAGGTTGAGCTGTTAAGATTTTTAGACACAGCACCTTCCAGAATCCTTTAAAACCCTGGGGAACCAAGGGAGAAGAAAAAAAATTACTTTAAACTAATACAGATAAAAGAGCAGCCTTTGCATGTTACTCAGACATGTGTCTTATGCCTGCAAACCCAACAGTCTGAGCAACATTTAAAGAAGCTGGTTTGAACTCCTTTGCTTTACCTTATCCCTCTCTAAACCAGGAAATCTTGACACTTCCAAGTGTCTGTGGCCACAATGTCACTCCTTCCCAGATCTTACAGAGGACATAAGGGTACAACACAGATTCCATGTGGTCTTTTTTGTCAGAAAGGTAAATGCTGTCTTCCAGCTCCTGTTTAGCTAGTGTCAGACAAAGTAGCTTTCAGCTCAACTCCTCTTCAGACAATGGGTTGAAAGCAGGGAAGTGAAATGAATCTATTAAGATGTTTAGAACAAACTATAAAAGACATAAATAGCTCTGAGTTGAATAAAGGAAGCAAAGGCTGCATCTTCTTCACTGTGAACATGTACAGTTCACAGAAGGCAACTGGATCACACTAGAAGCTTCCAGAAGAATTTGGTTTCAATCTGTACAACAAAAATAAGGAGTCAGAAGGTGCCATAAAGCAGAACTTCCCTTGACACATTCCTTCATGTGACCTTGTATTAGTTGTTTTCCTCTGATGCCTGCCTGTCTTTCCCATCAGATGAAAACCCATTTAAGCAAGTTTTGAAATCTTGGTGGAAATAGGCCCATTTTTTCTGAATCATGATGTTCAAAGGCATATTTTGCACATCAGTTCCTATACAGCAGTCACTCGAGAACGGATTCTTCTTAGTGACAAGTGAAATATGAGCCCTAGGAAAGCAAAAGGTGGATTCCCCAGTGCATAAAGCTTGCTTTGCAACAAAAGAAGGAAATTACAGTAGGTGTGGCAGGTGAAAGAGCAAAGCCTCATGCTACCATCCGCTTCAGATCTCCAACACAGACCTACCACCTTCAACAGCAGCAGAAAATGACAGCCTCAGCTCAGTATCTCCTATCTGCCCCTACAAAAGGCAGAGCACAGATGGTAAGATGAAGTTTCCAAGGGAGACCACAGCCAAGCCTCAGAGTACAGCCTTGTCCTTGCACCACTGGTGACCCGTGTCCAGGAGGACACAACTGTAGGATAAGTTAGAGAATGGACTTGTTTCAAGTGGAAAACAGAATCCCTGAGAACCAACAGCAGCACATTGGTCAGCACACTCATACACATGCAGGAAACTCCACTGAGCTGCTTTCTAGTCTCTGTCAGAACAACATAGTTGGTGTATTTAAGAGGTAGATTAAATTTTATGTTGAAAGGCTAAAGCCCATCTCAACAACCAGGATTCTGTGTAGTACAAGGCAGAGATTCTGCTCTGAGGTTCTAATGTCTCCCTCTAAAAGATTCCATATGGGCCTTGGGGAGAGTTTGCTTTTCTTGAGAGTATAGTGCTGACTCTGTGACAGTTGGGGAATTTCTTCTGCTTACTCTTAACATTTTGATCCAAACTCTTGAAAGTCAGAACTTCATGGACCAGCAATGTAGAATCATCCTGAAAACACTTAATTCAATTTTTTTGGTCAAGCTTGTCTATTTCATCTTGTGATCCAGTAGGTTTTATTGCCTGTTGCTCCCATTGGAAGACTGTTCTAGGATTGCCTGTTTCAAGTTTCTTTCCAACATCCTGTCTAAAAACATTTTTCCATTTCCATTTTTTCCTAGTTTGTTAGGTTAAATATTTTCTTCATTTCCACTGCTTGAAAAGAATATGAATATGAATATTTGGGGGTGAGGGAATCAGGATTATTTTATATACTGTAATCATAAGAGTGGTCCCAGGAAAGTCAGGAAAAAAGTCAATTACAGAGTTGAGAAAAGACCTACTGACTAATTCTCATTTGCTAAATAAAATACAAGAAATAGCAAAAAAAAAAGAGCCAACAGGGCTCCAAAAGCCTGCCAACCCTTCCAAAAGAGTTGGAATCAATTCCCTCAAAATAACATCATGAAAACTCCACTTAAGTACTATTAAGCAGCTTAGAAGGAACCCTTCAAAGGGAAAAGCAGATTTTGCACAAGGAGGAAAGCCTATCTGTGTTCTTCTCCAGTGACAACATCCTACCATCTGCCACTGCAAACACCACAAAGTCAAGCAACCCACACTAGGGATTTTAGACACCAGCAATTCATGATCCAGATGCAATAAAAACTGGGATGTCCCCCCCAAAAAGCATTGTTATACTCACTAGTGTGACCTACTACTGGAGCCTGCATGAACATAACTAATATTTCTGTCAAAAAAGGAACCTGTTTTAACTCCAAGTCTCCAAGCCATACAGAAGCTGCTCTTTTCATTGTTTCAAAGTTAAATTTGCACTCTCTATAAAAGAACACATCTATAATATAAGGGTAACACTTCACCAGGCTTGGAACACTCTAGAAACACAAGGTTATGTTGTCCAATGCTTTCAGGCTTCTTGTTCCTTTTGTTCATTGATCTCTCCCCAAGGCACTGTAGTTCTTCTATAGATGCTGAAATCTCAGCAGCTTAACCACTGAAAATCATGATAGGAAACAGTTTTGTCTTACCCCTATGGTTTTTATTATGCAATTGATATAATTGCTATTACTTTGTCGTATATAGAACCAACAGCTTTGGAAATTAATAGGCAAATTGAATCTAAGACATTAAATCAGTCTTAGAACTTCTAAAGCAACAGAAATAGTCCCATAAACTTAGTAAGTGCTGTAGTTAGTGACAGTAAACTACCCAGTTGGGAGTGAACAAAAGAAAACTTTCCTGTCCAGATGAGCTTCATCACATGCTCTGAGATATATATATATAGATATATATATATTAGAAGTGTTGAAAAGGTGCACCCATGTTGACATACAGGAAAAACTGGGGAAAAAACCCCCAACTTAAAATTCCAGAGGGAAAATAAGTTAGGAAGGTGTTTATTATTAATCAGTAGAGGAATTTGGTGCTGAACAAATTTTGGTGCATGATATTGCAAGCAGAGAATTCTGTGAAATATGTCAGTTAGGACATATAGCTTTTATTTTTTGAAGATACTGCAAATATTGCAGTTGATTAGGCTGCCAGGGGGATGGACATGGACACAGGGAAGTTGCCCCTATCTGTTCAAATTTGGTTTTATTCAGATCAAATAATGGTAGGCAAGAACCTCTGATTTAAGGCTCTGAAAATGTGTCTCAGGGAATGTAAATTTCAATTAAAAAAATGACTGCCAGTGTAATTCCAGAGAGCTTGTCAGACAGGTAGTGTCTTTGTTTGTCACTTTGCACTCTTTTTTAAAAAAGATGTTCCACTTCGCTTAAAGGATTAAGTTGAAAAGATTTTGAACCAATACCAAATTGAATCCCTTAATATCCAAGAAATTTAATTTAGAAGGCTTCATTCATTACTAATGCAAACAATAAGTTCAGGTGATTATTGCACAAAGCAAAGGCAGTTGTTACTTTGTCTGATTTTTGCTTCTCAACCAATTATCTCTTCTCTTCCCCCCCAAAAAAAATCCAATAAAAATACCTCAGGCTTGATTTTGACCTCTTACTGTATCAGCCATGACCCTACATCTGAAACTCAGGAGGATTTACCAACATATTGTACTTTTATGAAGGCATAGCTGTCATTTTTGGCATTATACAATTATTAAAATAAAGCAACAGTGACTGGGAGTACATTAACATCACTAGAGTGACTAACAGTGAAATTCCTGTCATTGGTACAAAACCACTGGTCCCAAGTTCAAAATTCAAGTGGTGGCTACCAAGAAAGCATCAAGACTGGTCCAAGTAAGTACTATATAAATTACTATGTTAACTACATTAAAACACTCCTTCCATCTGAGTTTTGAGCCTTTGCATCCAGGTGTGTGTGGTGGGGCACTGGTAGTGATGGAGGGGCCTGTGAGAAGCTGCAAGAAGGTTCTCCAGCTCCCAAATCCAGTCCCCCACAAGCCCATGAGTGATGGCAATGCTGTGTCTGCAATTCATGTATTTAATAAGAAGATAAAGGAAACTACTGGAATTCCTGTAGGACAAAGAAAAGGGGGAGGTGAGAGCAACACCTGAGCAGAGATACTGAGGTCAACCAGGAAGGAAAGGGAACAGGGTCCCCTGCAACCTGTGGAGGAACACAGCCCAGCAGGTGTGGACCTGCAGCAGGGGAGTGTCCCAAGCCAGAGGAGGTGCCTGTGATTTTGGGAACTCCTTGTCACCCTGTAGGGGCAAGCTAGAAAAATGGGGAACACCACCATTTGGGCCCAGGAAGAGGAGAGGAGGTGGGAAAAGGGTTTAAGATTTGGTTTGTCTTTTGTCATTGTCCTGCTCCAACTTTTTTACTACCCTAGGTCAAGTCTGTTTTGCCAGTAACCATAATTGGTGAGTGAACCCTCCCTGTCCTTGTGTCAGCCCATGAGCTTTTCCTTTGCTTTTCCCATCCCACAGGGGGGAGCAGCCCTGAGCCAGTGGCTGCACAGGATTTGGTTGCCAGCTGGGCAATCTTACCAGATTTCTCCCTGCATGAATGAGGGACAGGAATAACAAACTGTAAGAAGCCTCCAAGGATCACTGAATCTAAATCCCTACAATTGCTGTGTAATTCCTTGCCCAAAATTACAACACTGAATCTTCCATGAAGGAGTTTTATGCCCTTGCCCTCCCCCAGGGAGGCTGGTTTAGTCCTGTAGATGAAGTTTTAAAGCAAAGCAATGATTCTGTAATTATTACCTCTGAATTATTACCTTACTCTATGAACTTGGACTTCAAGGAAGGAATAAAATATTGGGAGCCACTTCCTAGCATTCCTTAGCATTCAGTGACAGTCCTAAACCAGGCAGTATAGAAGTTTGGATCACTGACACTTGGGCCAAGTACCACAACAAATCATTCTAACAGTTCATAAAATTTAAATCCATGTAAGGACATCTCTACATATAAACAGATGCACATGAAGGAATTGTCAGAGGATATGGGAATTTTCAGCTTTCTGTGACTGATATGCAGCTAAATTCAGAATTCTGGAAAATCCTACTCCACCTGGGGACCACAAGGGAGATATTAAGCCAGGTAAACTAGCTCTCAGGGCTCACACTTATGGGTTTTTTTAAAAAAGACCCAGTGACAAGTTTCAGAAATGAAAGCATCTGCTTCTCTTGACTTCAGAGGTCACAGATATTTACTCCCTCTCCATATTGGTGACTGGTAAGCAGAATTTTCTTTGCCTTACCTTTAAAAATAAAGCTTTCCCTTCTAGGATTTCTCATTATAGTGACAGTAACTTTCCCAGGAGCAGACATTAATTTTTATTTATCAATATCATGGACATAGGATAAAAGATTCACATAAACCTAAGAAATTATCTTATTTTGTATTATTTCTGTAGGGTTTTTTCTCTTCCTGCCCTTAATGTAATGCTACTTAACCCAAAGGCATCCATCTGTGAAGGACTTTTGTAGCTGGCCTAAATGAGCAGGGAAAGATTAGCTTAGATGGATTAGTAAAAAATTAATCTCAATCTGCTTCAGTAGAGAGTTAAACTAAGGGTTGTGACACTTTTCATGTCACAAAGATGACATTTTCCTTTGGCATCCCAGACATTTCAATATTGCACATCTTCTCACCACTTGGTGTCAGTCACTCAAGGTACCATCATGGATTAGATCACCAGGTTATTACTGTGTGACAGATGCTGGTGAATAGACTTGCTACTAGCCCTTCCCCTAGAGAAAAAAAAACAAAACATGTTTTTACTCTTCCAAAATGTGTGTCAATCTAGGACTGTAGTTCTTTTTTCACCTGACAACATCTGTAGCCCACAGCCTCATTTGGATTCCTCTTCCTCCTTTTGTTCACTCTCACCATTTCCCCTCTTTCATGAAGAGGGCTTCATGCCTTGCAGGAGTCAACTATTCACAATGCCTGTTACAGACATGAAGCACATGTGGTCTTGCTGGGCCCTTGGAAGTCATCAAGTATTTGCCACCTTTTCCTCAAGTGACAGTTTTGTACAAGTTCACCAAGTTGGTGCTCACATGCTTTCCTCAATAGGACAGATGTACCAAGTACTCAGCTGCTTTCCTGGTTCAAGGTCTCTGATGGCAGGAGGCAGCCACATGCCCAGTCTAAAAACTCATCAGCAAAGAGTTTTCTTGTGAAATTCTCTTTCTTGTGGCTAGCTTCAAATCCTCACACCTGATACAAATTCCTTTGGGAATTGCACAGATCAGTATTTCTTCTACGAGTTTCTTGGCACCCAGCAAGTGTTCTCCTTCCCAGTACCCAAGCACAATTAGATTGCAGACACACCAATACTATTCTTCTCTTTCAGGTCAGCTATCAAATGTGGTCAAGCTAATTGAAAGGCAGCACATCCAACTTTTCAAACCATCATTGTATTCTAGATCTAAAGATTAGCATCTCTGTCCTTGCCCTGCTGCCAACTTGCATGCAGCAGCTTTTCTCAGTGACCATTAACACAGCTACACGTGCTACTTAAATAACCACAGTCATGCCCTTGCTCTCTCTCTCCTATTCAACTAAAAACCTGTTTTTCTGCTAAAAGGGATCCATCACTTCTCAACAGACCACAGGGACAGCTCCTGTTGCTCTTTCCACTCTATAATCAGTGAGGAGCAGGATAAAGCTCATTGAGCAGGACAAACATCTCTATAATCAGTGAGGAGCAGGATAAAGCTCTCTGAGCAGGACACAATTGTTTGCTTCCTAAGAGGCATGTGTGTGACTAGTTAAGAGCTTGCCCAGGGCCTGCATGTTTTTCACCAGTGAGAGAAAGGGTAAATATGTATGTGCATGCATGTGTCTATGCTAAGAGTTTTGTTTTTCAGCCTCCAATATCACAGAACCAACTAATTTGAAACTAAATTCTGACCTTTGGTGCACCTGTCCCTAAACACACCAACCCCCACCTCTATTTTGTGTCATCAGGGGCTCATTCTCTTAAATGTTTAGGCACTGTTAATTTAGAACTGCATTTGTAAACATTAGACTCAATACTAACTGAAATCTGAGCTTCTGTAACAGTCTAAGGTGCTGTATAAAGAGCAAACAAATAAGTCTTAAGTGTGTAAAACTAGAATATCTAGAATAAGATACAACACTGAAAATGAATAGGCACAGTATCAGCTCTTAAGCTGTAAACAGAACAAGGAAACATGACTGCAAACCACAAGGTACAAGAATAAGAGTGATACTGTTCATGCCTTCAGATACACAATTCTTTTCCTCTACATCCCAGATATAGAAAATAGGCCAAGTTTGTCTAGCAGGCCCTGAGCTAAGCTTCAGTCTCTTATAAACATGAAATGGATTTCTAAAATATATATATTTAAAAATTACTGGTTTTAGAAGTTTACAAATCTCAACCCTTCCAAATAACAGATTTTGGAAAAGGGACTATGCATGAAGAGGGTAAATCTGACATTACCAAAGAAAAATTTCAAGATAGACATTTCAGAGTGGAAAATACTTTTTAATCCCAGCAGTTAGACCAGCTGATACATCACTGAAATGGTGTCCTCATCCTTATGGAAGTCTAGTCATTTCCAAGCTTCTGTTGAATTCTTGCATGAATTTGACTCTGCTCAGGAAAGAGGCAAAAAACCAGGGCAAACAACACCAAACAATGCCTCTGGCAGAGGTACATGTGTGCCAATCCACATCTTAAATTCACTGTATTTATTTTAAGAGAAACTCAACCAATTCAATCTCCTTATCTATACACTAAGGAAAAGACCAGTTCACCAGAAAGGACCCAAACCCAACACACAGGCAGCAACACTTGCCCTAAGATGTGAAGCTTGCTGAGCAGGACCATAGCATCTGGGATAGATTCCCTAAGCAGCACTACAGAGGGCACAACTGGTACATGGCCCAGCACTGACACCCATTCCCACCACCAGGAATCAAAGTTCACAGAACTCCATGTTTGAGAACATGAGACCTAAATATTTGATCTGCTTTTAAAAAAAATAATCAGTCCTCCCATTTTTTGTGCTACAGAAAAAGTTTTCCCTTCACTTGAAGTTGAAACAGGGAATTTAGGTTTTTCTTCAATGATTTATTATTAGAGGTATCTAACACCTTTCAAGTTAAGGTCTCAGGACAAAACAGGGTGTTCATTCTAATCAACTAATAGAAGTAATTTTAAACTGCACTTTTGTATTAATTGAATTCCAGTTTTTACAGAAATTTCATTTGACACAGACCATTAATAAAAAGTTAATTATCTAATAAATACTAAATAAATAATTTCTTAACATAATGGGGAAATGCAAAAGCTAGAGATCTGAATACATGTATATTAAAGCAATGCAAAACACCAAAAAAAGTGTGTTTACTCCTCCTGGTTAGGAAGAAGCAATGACAAAACCACCATAAACACTATTTAGTGACAAATATTACTCAGCCCAATACAATGGCTATAGCAGTTTATGAGAACAATTATTTTGACAATGGATTCCTTGCAGAATGCAGGAAAGGAAACAATAATTAAAAGAATTAATAAAAGAATTTACATGCCCTGCTGTGGCTGACAGTGTTACCAGGACATCTGTCTAAAGATGGGAGGCACCCAACAGCAGCTCAGCATTAAACCAAGGTGCATAAACTACTGTTAAGTTTGTAAATAAAAGAAGCATGAACATCTCCAAGCACTTGTTCCAGCTGATTAAGAGCCTGTCTCAAATGTAGTGATCCTAGGCTGACCTACTTTTCTTCAGCTGCTAATTAGAAAAGACAAAACCAACAACTCAACCCCCTAAGATGCACAACAATTCAGCTGCTTCAGGTAAAGAGATGGCCACATGCTGCATGCACCACTTCTCCCTTCTGCAGGGTGCCCTGCCTGGCTGGTGTGTTGCCAGATGAAGCCCATCAACTGATTTGTGCCCAAGAAAGAGATCTATCCTCACATATTTGGCATCAAGACATAACAACAAGAGAAGCTTCACACCAGGTTTGCACAGCTCACACAGCAGAGTTTCTTCATGGACAAAGACTGTTTTCTATGACTCCCAGTGGCACTGGAACTCCTCCTACTTTTGAAGAAGTGTCTTCCAAATCCTAAACAGTCAACAACAATCGCTTAGAGTTCTTAATCCAATACACTTAAAAGAGCATGTTGGCAGTCAGCTCTCAGATGCAACTGCTCCATTTTGCAGCCCTCCTTTCAGAGTCTTCCATAGCTCATCTGCAACAGACTTCTGATTTCAGTTGTCCAAGTCTGTTATTATGCCACTTAAGGAACAAAAGAGGATTTTTCTTCACACTAGAAGGATTAATTTTCAGTCTGCATTCTCCTGCAGCATCCCACACCCCAAAATTCACATCTGGATAGGAAGGTCAATGCTCCTAAAATATTCCTAGACCATTTTCAAGGGGTGAAGAACTTAGTTAAGAATGATTAAAGGACCTATGACCCAATAGCAGCTGCAATAGTGTCCTGAAATACATCACCACATGGTGTTGCTTTACATCAACCAGTGCCATCATTCCTGAAGGGTATCCCTGCATACAATAAGGTCCCCAAAGCAGATGGATAGAATGGTTATATAAGTATTACATGAATTCACTTCAGGTAGCTGAAAGCATCTCATAAGTTGGTCACAAGCACTTCATTTTCCACTTGTTACAAGCACCCACCCACATGACAGGTAACAAAATTCAGGTTTGCACTGATCAACAGCCAACTAATTTTCCAAGCTCAGCTGATTGTGTAGCCTTTAGGGTTTTTTAATGGGAAATATAGCAAAAGGTCCTGGAGCTGCAACTTTGAGATCTTGCAATAAGAAGCTCAAGACAGGGAACAACTTTGCTCCTTTAACTGGAACCAGCTCCTCCATGTGCTCAGTTTCAGGCCAATACTAACCAAGTTTTTCAAAAAGCAGAAAGTACAAATACTCTAATTGCCCTTCTCTCTTGACTCCACGAGACATGAGAGTGAAATCTTAGTTTCTCAATTGCTGATTCCCAGAGCCCAAATCCCCCTAGTTCCCAAGCCAAAACCATTTGCCACAGACTTATTAACAATATTACCATGACAATGACTGAAGTGATGATTTATCTAGGAGGTTAGAACACAGCCTGCCAGGTCACTACATAGTTGACACTTGGGCAGATAAAAATCTAGATGAAATGCACACAGCAAGTATACAAATCACATTAGCCTGATGAGATTTTTAAAGGCTGATCAGTAAAAATGTCATTAGCTCTAATTGCAGCTCAAAACATGGAAGACATAAGAGTTTGTACTTCAGACTCTACTTTGAATTCCAAGGACAGCTCAACCACAAAGTCCTCCTTTTAAAAATTCTCTGCATTGTTAACCATATTCCTTCCTTGAGGAAGTTTTGTAGAAGTAGCTTATAAAACTGGTTGAGATCTTCTGGGCTCTGCAATGACTGATCAGTCTTTTCCATCCTTTGCTGACTTCAGCTCCATTCTTCAAATGTAATCCCGAGGGGCTCTGTAGTTAGGTCTGAGGTTGACCCAGCCTTGATCACTTCTTTATCTCACTGGTAATCACATAAAATGAAAGAAATCCAACCAGAGCAGTCCTCTCAGGCCAGCTGCCTAACTTTTTAAATCACTAACAAGTACAGAAAAAGAGAAATAATGCCTAAATAGACTCCTGAAGGAGTTCAGAAGAACCTGAAGTGCATTTAAAAACAAGTAGGTCAGTGCCAATCTAAGCTACAAATTACACTGCAGAAGAGGAAAAGCAACTCCTATGATTTGGGTTAGCTGAGGAAAATTTTGGAACAGAAGAACAGACAGAACTTCAGTTGAAAGCAGTAGAACACACCTTGGTTTACACTGGGACTTCTATAAAGTCATAGTAATAATGAAATTAAATGGTTTGGGTTGGAAGGGACCTTCAAGATCATCTAGATTCAACCCCCTGGCACTGGCAGGGACACCTCCCACTAGATCAGGTTGCTCACCTGTTCCTGTCTTCCCTTTAACCCTGACACAATCTCTCAGCCAGCTGCTCATCCAAGCCCAGGCAGAGCTCCATGGATTCTAGCTGCTCATTGATGTAGAGGACATCACACCCTCCTCTTCTCCCCTTCCTGACCTGCATCTCATCTTCCCTTCTGCATTCAGTGCAGACACACTCTTGCACACTGTCAGGTGTTATCACTGTAGCTGGACAAAAAAAACCCACAACAATTACCTTTAGGGTTTTTCTCTTTTCTGAAAGACCCTGTTGTGCATGTCTGGCAGGGGTCTTGGTTTTGACACAACCTTTTTACCCCAGGGCAATGAAATGAACCACATGTATCTGGGGCTTCCCAAGGTTTAAGTGATGATCAAGACTGTTAAACATTGATCATCTTTTATGCTTCCTATGACTGTCAACTGCTTTAAGTGACTGAATTATTCCTTTTCATTCATAATTCGATCTAGTGCTTTCTATTTTCTTCCTGATCCCCCTTTGAGGTAGGATTTTATTGTGTTGGGGGGTATTTCAGATTGTTGGAAGATGAGGATGAAGTGGCAAGAAATATGAACAACTCCTCCTACAGGAACCTTGCTAATTCCTTTTATTGCTACAACATGGTTTATATGAAAAGACCACTTGGGGCATCACTGTCTTAAACAAAAAAATACTTGAAAATGACAATTGCTCTGCAAGGTGATACAATACTTCACATGTAAATCCCTTTGTTTATCTTTTCTTGAGGGTGTTGTGGGTTTTTTATATATATAAATCTCAGAGAAAATATTCTGCTTCTCCCAAAGCACTTAAAACATATCATGAATCTCTTTAAATTACTTATCCAGCTCACTCCCATCTTGACAACTTTTTCTATCTGAAAGGTTTGGTGAGATCTTAAGGAGCAAAGTATGAATTTCCCAACAGAAGGGAATGAAAAACATTGAATTTAAAAGCTGGGGAAAGCAGGACCACTCTTTTCCTATTCCATTTCTCTTTAATAATCTAGAAAATGGACATAAAGGAAAAGCTGGAGATTCTTCAGAAGGGTTCTAAGGAAGTAAATGCTGGATCTGGATTTAAGTTTAAGCTGGTTTCTAATAATAAAAATATTCACACCTGCAGCCTTTGCATAACCAATAACTCTTCTGGCTTGTCATACCAGGGCTGTGTAAGAAATATAGATATGATAGTGGAGCTTTGAGAGATTAACACTATAACTTCAGTTTGTTTTGCCTGTGACCATAATTGGTGAGGAAACCCTGCCTGTCCTTGTGACAAACCACAAGCTTTTAGTTGGATTTCTTCCTCCCCATCCCCCAGTGGGCAGAGGGGTGAGAGAGCAGATGGGTGGTTCCTTGTTGCCAACTGGGCCTAAACCATGAGAGTATGCACAAATTTAGCACAAGATATGAGAAGTTCCCAGGTTTGAGGGGAGGAAAGGGGCTGTTTTATAACTTATAGTGACTTTTTTATAGTAACATGGGTCAAAACAACCAACAGAGAAGGAGACATGACACTTTGCAGGAATAGGCTTTATGCACTTCCAAGTTGTCATCATCTTCAAGTGTTATTGCCAGTTCAGGGGAGTTTTAGATGCAATTGACTCTGATTTGGGAAAAGCAACTGCCAAAATGCTTTCTGGCATGACATCTCTGCCATCAGGTGCTACTTCTTCCAGAAATCCCTGTACCAGTGGTGACTTAAAATACCCTATTCCCTCCTCCCTCAGCCTGCCTTGCCCTTTTGGTGTGAGAGGGTGCATTGAATTGATGTCAGGATGGAGTCATGTCCTTTGCCTCAGCCTGCCAGCCCATCATATTTGGCTGGGCATGACGAAATGGAGAAAGAAGGGGATAACAATTCCCAGCATCCATGGTCCCCTCCCACACAGCAGGCACTGGTGCCTTTCCTCTGACTGCAGCCCTGCCACATCCACACCTCCTGTGGGATTGCTCAACTCCTGCTATGCAAGCATTAGCAAAGCAGAAGTCTGAACAACATGCTAATGGAAACAAACAGGTGTCAGAGAAAAACTTACCCTTGTTTCAGGACACACATACAGATTTCAATTCCCAAACAGGCATGAAACACTTGAAAACTTAAGTCCAAGAGCACATCACTGAAGCCAGACATGTAAATAGTTCCATAACAGGAAAATGAGATCAATGCTATATTTCCTGGTGCTTAAATCTTCAGCTGCCAAAGATCATCTGCAGCCAACTAAAACCTTCAGCAATACTCTAGTAACACAGCACTACACAGTTATATGTACAGCACTTCATGAGCAGTGAAAGGGAGAGCACTAGGAAGGAAACAGGAGGTGGATGGTAGATGGACAATAAACTGTTTTCCTGGTTTTTGACAAGCTGTCCAATTCAGCATTACAAAAAAATAAATTGTTTTTCACTATTGAAGAGCCAACATAAAAACTCCAGACAAGATAAATCAGTACTATTTGTTAGAATTCAAGTACTAAGAGCTTTAAAGCCTTTTTTTTTTTCTTGCAACAAACTATTGCTCAGCTGTTACATTATTTGTCATAAATGTGGAACAAAGATGACTGGGGGGCTGGAGCATCTTCCTGATGAGGAAAGGCTGAGAAAGCTGGGAATGTTCAACCTGGAGAAGAGAAGGCTGAGGGGAGACCTTATCAATGCCTGTAAGTGTCTGAAGGGTGGGTGCAAGGAGGATGGAGCCAGACTCTGCTCAGTAGTTCCCAGGGACAGGACGAGGGGCAACAGGCACAAGCTGGAACATGGGAAGTGCCATTGAAATATAAGGAAAAACTGCTTTACTGTGAGGGTGACAGAGCCCTGGGACAGGCTGCCCAGGGAGGTTGTGGAGCCCCCTTCTCTGGAGGTATTCAAGAATCCCCTGGATGCAGCCCTTTGGGATGTGCTCTGGGCCATCCTGCTTTAGCAGAGTTGGACTAGATGATCCCTAGAGGTCCCTTCCAACCCTGACAGGTCTGTGATTCCATGGCGACAAACTCTAAAAATACATTTTTAGATCCCTGTTTTTAAACATTACTTGGAAGTTCATTCACTACTACATTCATCCTATGAATAAAATCTTGCACAGTTTCCCTTAGCAGTGCTTGGGAGGTTAGTATCTTCCCACTGTGTTCAAACTGATACTACAAATGTATTATAGAGCACTTAATTACAGACTTAAGTTTGTCCTGTAGAACCTGTTCATGGCCTTTGATCATGATAGCACATGATTTGTAGGGCTAAGAAATGTCCAGGAGATTTTTTCTGAATGACTCTGTGGAAATGCAATTTAAAAAAAACAATCATGCATTTAGTAGAATTAATCAATTGCTTTGTTCACACCAAGTTTTTAACCTGAATATTTCCATTTATTTTTCAACATGCACTGCATTTTACACATGACACAAGTCATAGAAAGACCTGGGTAGTATTTATTTCATGAGACACAGTTTTTAAGTCCTTTCAAGCCCTTAAGTTCATTGAAAACTTATCCATAACTTGATTATCTGCAGCTGCAGAACCACATAGCATTTCTAAACAACATTTTCTACCCTTCAGGATAACAAGAGGAACCATCTCAACACCTAGCTTGCTTCATCACCAAGGTTGTCATCTTCCTTGCTCATCTTGAGCTTTGCTTCCACTCAGTTGCTCATATGAATATAGAAGAAGACAAAGTAACAAGTCCTACTGTGTTATAATGGGTCAAACCTTTATTAATATGCAGTTAAGTGCAAAAGCTCAAGAAAAGTTCCACTAACAACTCAGTGAGCATGCTGGTCTCTGTCCACTTTTGTAGAGGACAGTTCACAAAAAAGTAACATTACCCTACAAACCTAGACCATCTGTTTAACACCAAAAAGGCTTTCAGGTGAGGCTCTAAACATCCAGAGGTGACAGACTGTAAAATAACAATATATAAAAGCATGTTCCTTACAAAAACATAATAGGCACCATTAACTTTCACTCTACATATTCCCCAATATACTGGTAAATGTGAGCCCTTGTCAACCTAACTGGTTTGACAATTAGAGCTAAGAAAAATAAAGAAAACCTTGATTTATTTTTTTTTTTTTCCCTAATAAACCTAGATTTGTCTTGCAGGTATAGAAACCAGCTGACATGAAATCCAGTATTTTGCTTTGCAAAAACTGGATGCACATCTGTATTCATATATATTCATGTTTAACTAGACAGAACAGCTCCTAAAACTGCTTGTCCTTCCATTTCCAGTAAAGAAAACCATTATTTTTTTAAGATTTATCAGCAACAGCTAAGCATCTCAGTCTACATGTGCTCACAAATTCCCATCTTTCCTTTTAAATATACACATTATGAACTTAAGTTCTTCTCTGTTCCTTGAAATCATGAGCTACATGTCTTGAATTTAAAAAAAAAAACAACCAAAAAAACCCCAACAACACAACATCAAAATTAAAAGGTCTAATTCAAAAGCATCAAATACCATGATATCACCATCTTTCAAGAGTGGAAAGGATTAAAACAAGAGAACACAGCCAGGATCAGACATGGTTACTTCTCAAAATTCTGGATTGTTCTTACAGGTCAGAAAAAACTGGCACAGCCCAAGTTCCCTAAAAACTCAATTTGCTGTATATACAATTTACTGTATATTTGCAGAGCCACAGAGATACTGAAGGGAGTGGAACATCTCCCTGCTGAGGAAAGGCTGAGGGAGCTGGGTCTGTTGGGCTTGGAGAAGAGGAGACTGAAGGGTGAGCTCATCCATGGGCACAAATCTGTAAGGGGTGAGTGTCAGGAGGACAGAGCCAGGCTTTGTGCAGTGATGTCCAGTGACAGGACAAGGGGCAATGGGTGCAAACTGGAGCACAGGAGGTTCCATGTGAATCTCAGGAAGAACTTCTTTGCTGTGAGAGTGACAGAGCCCTGGGCCAGGCTGCCCAGAGAGGCTGTGGAGTCTCCTTCTCTGGAGACATTCCAACCCCCCTGGCCACGTTCCTGTGTGATGTGCTCTGGGTGCTCCTGCTCTGGCAGGGGGGTTGGGCTGGGTGAGCTTTTGAGGTCCTTTCCAACCCCTGGGATCCTGTGATTCTGTGAATTACAGAAGGACCAATCATGCCTCTAGTGAAGCTTGCAACAGACTGTTCTACACACATGATAACATTTCACTCCTTGATGGGACAGCAACCACTTCTGAAATGTCCCATACAGACAGCTGGAACTAAAGTCATTAGTGAGCTTACTCTATAGGCTCACCTCATATGGAAAAAATAGCTTGATATTTTAATATCCAGACACTTTTTAGAACAGACCACTCCAATTTGAGAAAGTTTTGTTGCCTTGGCAATTAATCAGAAGAAACCCAACTTGATATAGTGCTACACATTTCATGCAGCAGAGGCAAAACTCCAAGGTTAGGCCACCTGATACAGCAGCTCCAACCAGACAGTTTTTCAGTTAGTGTTCTGTCCTAAATTCATGCAAAAAGCAGAACAATTCTGTTGAGGCACAGTTTAAGGATTTTTAGCTCTTGGTGCAATTACATAAAACAAATGGACCACTAAGGAGAAAGTGGTAGTTGAGCTCTACCAATAGAGAAGAGGACAACCTGCTAGCTCCTCTTTGAAAGATGAAAAGCAGCATAAAAATTGCTGTGAGTGATAAAAATAGTATCCCAGCTCACAATTGTATAGAACTTGGTTATGAATTTGTGGTCTAAGACTGGCTTTTCCAAGTGTTTTCCATGACTTCTCACCCAGAAGTTTTTCCTAAAATATCCTAGTCTATGAGAGAAAGATAACATGGCCATTTTAAACTGGTACTTCTACATTAAGAAACTCAAGGCCCACCTTTATTAGATGGAATAATGAGACCAAAAACCCTCAGGGGCAAAAAAATGGGTACTATCAAATGCCATCATGAAAACCAGAGACAAAGTACAAAATCGTTTGGTTATCTAAAAAAAGAGAATCAAACCTTAATTACAACCCCAACTTATCAGCTCACAAAACAAAGATCCTTTTAGGAAAAGATCCTAAGGACTCCAACACAGCAAGGCAGAAAATCAGAAATATTGATGCAACAGAATATCTGCAGCTGTTTTATACCATTTCACTGTTTATGGCTGCTTAAAGACAAATCAGGCTGCTCGAAGAAATAACTTCATTACCTTGCAGGACAAAAACACACCTAGATGGGGCTCCAACAAATGCCATAACCTCCTCAATTTATAGCCAAGAAAGCACAAGACATCTTCCAAGAACAGAAAACCCTTTTCAGAGCAAGTTTTTAAAAAGCCAGAGAAGAGATGGTGTTTTACAGTAAGGACACAGTTCAAGCCAGTCAGATTATAAAATTATTTCACCAGAAGCAGAAGACACTCTGCAATTAACCACATCACCTTGGCCAAGAGACAAAAAAACACATTCAACAAAAAAGAGAGCTCAATAACACAGTTTCCCTGTATTTTGTTGATTTCTAAGTAATGAGATGTAGCCACTACTGTTCTTTTGAGTATTTTTAAGCTCCATCCTCAAATGGATACAAGATGCCAAAAAATACCAGAGCTAACATCTTCATTTGAACTCATGATCTATATTGGAAACCCACCCAAAATAAGGATGCACAGAAAAACAGAAAAAAAAGTAACACTTTAAAATATAATTTTAAAGTATATAATATAATATATAATATATATATCATATTTTAAAATATAAATTTTAAATATATCCTTTATCTCAGTGACTGTTAAGCCTATATCTGGGGGTAAACTGAAGCAGTTGGTTCCCTCACTGGATAACCCCATCCCAGCTGAGAAGAACAATCAGGAAGAGAAGCCCCTTAAGTTGAAATACAAATAGATTCAATGAAACCACAAAACCAACATCAGCATATTAAAAAAGAAGCTCATACTCAGGCTAGTCCTCAAGAGCAGCAGAAGGATCAGCAGGCAAAACCAGAGGAGCTCTGCCAAACCTCTCCCTTTTATAGTGAGCACAATTAAGTGGGCTGGGATACACCTGATTGTAAACTTGGCTGAGCTGCTCTGATTGAAGTTCCCAGCTGACCTGGGGCTGCTAGTGGCCTCCTCTCCATGGCTGGCCTGTAGTTCTGCCCCAGTGAAACGAGGACATCATTCCAGCCCTTATTCCATAGCATTTAATTATGCACAAGTCACTACTCTTCTCATTTCTTCATACGTTTACACACATATAAGTAGGTGTCCTCCCCTAAGACTTGTCTGGATTTTGAACACACATGATTATGATCCCTGTAGAAGTCTCATAAAAAAGCCCTGGCTGCTCATGGCCTGGATGAGCACATGGTCTGTTGGGTCAAGCACTGGCTGGATGGTCTGGCCCAAAGAGTGGTGGTCAGTGGGGTCAAGTCCATCTGGGGCCACTCACAAGTGTCCTCAGGGCTCAGTGTTGGGATTGTTTCTGTTTAACATCTTTACTGATGATCTTGGTAAGGACATAGAGTGTGTTAGCAGTAAGTTCACAGGTGACACCAGGCTGGGTGGGAGTGTTGGTCTGTGTGAGGACAGGGAGGCTCTACAGAGGGACTTGGATAGATTGGATCCTTGGGCTGATGTCAGTGGTCTGGGCTTCAACAAGGCCAAGTGCTGGGTCCTGCACTTGGGCCACAGCAACCCCAGGGAATGCTCCAGGCTTGGGAAGTGTGGCTGGGAAGTGTCTGGCAGGAAAGGACCTGGGGGTTCTCACTGACATGAGCCAGGTGGCCAAGGAAGCCAGTGGCATCCTGGCTTGTATCGTGTGACCAGCAGAAGTAGAGAGGTGATTGTCCCCCTGTGCTCAGCACCGGGGAGGCCACACCTGGAGTGTTGGGTCCAGTTTTGGGCACCTCAATTCCAGAGAGATCTCGAGGTGCTGGAGTGAGGACAGAGGAGGCAATGAAGTTGGTGAAGGGCCTGGAGAATCAATCTGGTGAAGAACGTTGAAGGTGCTGGGAATGTTTAGTGTGAGGAAGAGGAGGCTGAGGGGAGACCTCATCAGTCTCTACACCTGCCTGAGAGGTCACTGTAGAGAGGTTGGTGCTGGTCTCTTCTCACAGGTGATCACAGAACAGGAGGGAAGGGCCTCAAGCTGCACCAGGGCAGGTTCAGACTGGGCAGCAGGAACAGTTTTTCCACAAGAGAGGTCCGACACTGGAACAGGCTGCCCAGGGAGGTGGTGGAGTCACCATCCCTGGATGTGTTGAAGGGCGGTTTGGATGTGGTGTTGGTGGAGATGGTTTAGGGGAGAACTTGGTAGAGTAGGGATGGGGGTCGGACTCGGGGATCCCGAGGGACTTTTCCAACCTGAAGGCTTCTGTGATCCTGTGATTTGTATCAAATGCCTGCAAAGGAGATGCACACTGTTGTAGCAGCAGTGCTCTAACTGGTCTTGAAACTTCAGGCATCACATGCTGGACTCTTGAAGCTCCTCATTTTGCTTCTTGTAGCCACACAGACACAGCTTGCTGTCCCTCATACCTCTTTGCCATTCTGAACCCTAAGAGGACCATGGTCCATCCCCCAGAGAGAAGGGCATGCAAAAAGTAGCTGCTAACTTATCAGAAAAAAAAATATTTCAAGGCACCACTAGAGGCAGACATGAATAATCTATCCTCTTAATGAAAAAAGTGCTGGCAATATTTCAAGTCTAGCAGTGGTTTTACTTTGTCAAGGCTGTCTTCAGAAAAAAAAGAAAAAGGAGAGGGTTTGAAACTTAGGCCAAAGTGTTCCAACTTGTATGCCTTAAGTTGTCATTGACATCAATCTTTATTTTGGCACTTAAGTCCAAGTGGCTTTAATTTATCACCCATAGCTACTAAAGGCTTTGACAGGAGACAGATACAAGATTCAACACCTCTATAAATCACTTGTGTTTTTATTTATTTATTTATTTATTTACACACCTACTTTTAGTATAAAGCCTTAAGGAAAAACAAAAGCTTCTGAAACAGGAAAGTGCAATTGTTCTCAGCAAAGTTTGTCTCCAGTCACAGGCTGCAGTTAAAAGAGAAAAAAAACCTCATGAACACTTCTTGAAGGTATTTCATAGTTCTCACAAAATTGCTTCAGAGACAAATGCAGAAGTCATTTCTCTAGGTGAAAAATGGCAGAGTGAGATGACTGTCATCCAGATACTTCAAGACAGATCACAGTTTGGGAGATATAAAACAATCTCTTTGAAAGAGAGTGGATTTTATTTTTTTAGAACTGAAAACATAATAAGAATAAGCAAAAGTATGGACCAATAGATAAAAACTTGCAACATCTATTTTTTAACAATAAGAGGAGCATTTATGCAAGTAGGGATTCATCTAGTTGTACCCTGATGTTTGTTAGTATTTAGTAAAAATTCAGATATCTGCATTGACATACATTTAATTTCCAAGTGGTGTGTCTAAGTAGAGATCCACAAGAAACGGGTTCACTGAATTTCAGTCTCAGTTACAGCAGACAAGTTAAAGCAAGTTGGGAAGGGAGACCTGAGCCTCCCTGCCATCCTTCAGCTACAAATCAAAACTAGTTTTTCCCTTAAAGTGCCAGAAGCAGTGGGCTCTCCCACAGCCCAGCTGTAGAGCACAACTACCAGTAAAAGAAAACACACCCAGGTAGAGTGTCTCTGTGTTGCTTTTGAACCAAGCCTCTGTGGGCAGAAGCTAAGAACAAAAAAGAACCACCACTGTGGGGATAAAAAAACCAACAACTTAGGGAAGTCTCTGAAATCTGTGGCAGGCACAGAAAGTGACAGCAGGTTGGAGCAGTCCCTGTAGCCTCTGAACTGCAAAGTCAGGCTGCCCTGCAAACTACACCTGCCAGGAAGGTAGTTGCCCAGACATGAGGAGTCAGGGGGAAGGCAACACCAGAAGCAAATCTTCCCTTAAGCAGAGGTCTTTGGAAGCAGTCACCTCGTAAAGGGCACCTCTTTCAAGCACCTTAGACAGGTGTGATGTTATTTATAACTACTACATGTGCTTCCAATCTGCTTTGAATAAATGAGAAATTCAGTTAACTTGTACAGGATTAGTTCTTCAAATCCATGCTTTGTGTATGAGCAGAAGTAAAAGCTCTGACATCTCAGGGTTCTTTCAGCTGCACAGAAAAGAGCAAGTAGGAGAAGCATTTTGCTTGGTTTTGCATTCCAAGGAGATCTAGATACCTATCTATCCAAACATGTAAGTGCCTTGGAACCATACCCTGAGAATGGCTGGTACATCTCCCTGCATTAATCAGAATGCAGATTTTAACATTCACCCATTTGCAAGGAGCATAATTGATACAATAGAACATCTTTGTTTAAAATGCTGCCTTGGCTGAACATGTTGAAATTTAACCTCACATTCAGTTCCTGCAGTTGATTCTTTCATTTACATTTCACATGAGACTTAGATCACTTGTCAGAAGTTAGAGAAGCTGTGTGTGTACCTTCATTTTTTTAAAAAAGCTTTCAGTGTTCAGGGTTTTCTCCCAAATTTCAGACTAGGCAAGCAGTTGCAGGACTCTCAGTGATTTCCTCCTTGTCCTTCTCTTTATTCAATGTGTCATTTAATTTGCAAATCTTTATTATTGCTTCACCTGCTTTTAAGTGGAAACTCCGTGCACTTGAAAGCTGTGCAAAACAGCATCTGCAAACACCTGTGTAACCCCTGTTGAAATTCCCTTCTGAAATTCCTTACCACGAAATTTCTTCAGGTACCATAGCTGATATTCTTGTAACTTCTTTAGTAACAACTCCTTTAATGGAATAATTGTTCTTTGCCCCTCCCAGCTCAGAAGCATAGACAGAATGAAGACTTCAATGCCACAGACAATCTTCTAGCAATCAAGTTATTGGACAGTAAAAGAGTAGGTCTCCTATCTTAACCTGAATTTCCATCTCAGATCAGAAAAGATTTTGCCCCTGAAAGTTTAATCAAGACAAGTAAAGCCTTTTTAGCCACATAGCTCAAAAAGATTTGGCATTTTTAAATAGGAACACTATTAAACTCCTCAGTTGTGCTCACAGTGACACTGCTCCACAGTTGCAGCTCTGTAATGAAATCCAACTAGTTTAGGTTGGAAGGGTCATTAGAGATCCTCTAGTTCCAAATCCCCTTCATGGGCAGGGACACTTCCCACTAGACCAGGTTTCTCAAAGCCCCATCCAACCTGAGCTTGAACACTTCCAGGGATGTGGGATCTACCACCCAGGGATTCACAAGCCTCCCTGAGAAACCTGTTCCAGTGTCTCACCACCCTCACATCTAATTAAACACGGGCAGGTTATGGCCTAGGTCCTCTACACGTGTTCTTTGAACATCTTTCTTTGTAGCTCCACCCACTTCAGCATTTCTAGGAGCCCCTCACAGCACTTAGACTGGATTTCCCAACCTAGATGAATCTACAGGAGAGTGGGCTAGAGAACCCTCTGACATCCTGGTGGCCCCATCTTTTGCAATGTGTCATTTCTCTTAAGTTCAGGCTTAGTTTTTTTCCAAGTTTACTAACAAATTAACAACATGGCAGAGAAGTAAATTAAAATTCTTATTTAGAATGCTTTTTTTTCAGGCAATAGTCACCTTCAAAAGGAGCTAGGATTACCAGAGGAATTAAAGAATCACCCATAATATCATTAGAGGGACTAAGAAGAGATTTTATTCTAAACCCTTTTCAAGACACTAAAGGAGAATTAATCATATGCTACTCAAAGTGTTACTGAATGGAGACAGATTTCAGGACACAGTCAAGTCCATTTTTGGGCCCATATATTTAAATACTTGTTATTTTTACTTTGACATTTCCCAGAAGAAATGCTACCACAAATCACATGCACTGACAAGGTTAACATCTTCCTAAAAGCCTCATTATTACAAAATTCTTACATGATATTCAGTTTTTCAACTCTTACCAAACTTCTGGCAACCCTGAACGTCCCCTATATAGCTGACAAGATATTCTGTGCTCTCAGTTTCCCTTTCCTACAGTCATTCTACTATGGTCTGTTCAGCTTCCATGGACATTAACACAGTCATCATTGGGTTTTACATCTCCCAAGCTGCCTTCACACGGGTTAGATATGTGCAAAAGTTTAAATTGAAGTTGCATGGTCTGTGACTAGAAGCATCTTCCTTTCCATACCATTTGGTTTTTTTCTAAAATCTGCCTGAACACACTCTTGGAAGCAGATTCCATTCACACATATTCATCTAAGCTAATAGCATTCAAATGAAAAAGCACATGAAGGCCTATAAGCTGCATACACAATAGATGCTTTTCTTAATGGGGCAGAATCT
>NW_009953208.1:0-812 GCF_000747805.2 Chaetura pelagica | reverse complement strand
CAAAGTTGCATCCGAACCTGAGGAAAATCTTTTCTGTAAGGATGACAAAGCACTGCAACTGGCTGCCCAGGGAGCTTGTGCATTCTCCTTCACCTCTGCTGTGAAGAAGGGCTGTTAAGCCTGGAGAAGAGAAAGCTTCAGGGGTACCTTAGAGCACCTTCCAGTACTTGAAGGGGGCCTACAGGAAAGCTGAGGAGGGGCTTTTCATCAGAGAAGATAGTGATAGGACAAGGGGTAATGGTTCTAAACTGAGAGAGGGGAGATTTAGGTGAGATATTAGGAAGAAATTCTTCCCTATAAGGTTGCTGAGGAACTGGGATGGGTTACCCAGGGAGGCTGTTGATGCCCCATCCCTGGAGGTTTTTAAGGCCAGGTTGGATGAGGTTTTGTGCAACCTGATCTAGTGGTTCCCTGCTCATGGCAAGGGGGTTGGAACTTGGTGATCTTTAAGGTTCCTTCCAGCCTTAATGATTCTATGATTCTTTGGAGACAGTAACAACCCCCTGTGCAGCCTGCTCTAGGTGAACCTGCTCTGGCAGGGAGGCAGGACTAGATGATCTCTAGATAATCTTCCAACTCTGACAATTCTGTGATTCTGTGATCTCTGGGCCCTCCCATACACAGACCCCATCTCTGCTCACACTTTCCTCCCTGGCCCTTGCTTTGGCTTCCTTTGTACCTTCATTTGGTGTTCCTGAGCTTGTCACCATGGGCATTCCTACCTGAGCCACAAATTGCAAAAAAACTGGTGCCTTCACCTAGGATATGTAGTGTTCAGCACTTCCTCATGCTCTGATCTTGCCAGAGGCCCC
>NW_009953207.1:1446270-1446522 GCF_000747805.2 Chaetura pelagica | reverse complement strand
GAGCCGGGCGCCTCGGTACATACACATCCGAGGGCTTCAGGAGAGCACCCACAGCTATACGGGCGCTTTGCCCGTATAGACACACGTGTATTTGCCTCGAGTGAGGAGCTTTTTCCGCCCCGAGTGGGTCAGGATCCCTTTATTATTGTTATAATGATTGTTGTTGTTATTATTATAGGAAGCGCCGAGATCCGCGCGTTAATAATTGCAAGGAAGCGGCGGAAACCGAAGTGCGATTTGAGGGATCAGGCG
>NW_009953207.1:1443040-1444656 GCF_000747805.2 Chaetura pelagica | reverse complement strand
CACACACCCCCCCACACACACACACCCCCCAAACCCTGCAAATGGGTAGGTTTGTGTCTGTTTGAATCCTGCCTGGAAGTGCCCGCGGAGCCGGGCGCCTCGGTACATACACATCCGAGGGCTTCAGGAGAGCACCCACAGCTATACGGGCGCTTTGCCCGTATAGACACACGTGTATTTGCCTCGAGTGAGGAGCTTTTTCCGCCCCGAGTGGGTCAGGATCCCTTTATTATT
This sequence comes from Chaetura pelagica, assembly GCF_000747805.2. Lineage (NCBI taxonomy): Eukaryota > Metazoa > Chordata > Aves > Apodiformes > Apodidae > Chaetura > Chaetura pelagica. Next base: position 1,444,422 of record NW_009953207.1, on the reverse strand, counting down.
GTTATAATGATTGTTGTTGTTATTATTATAGGAAGCGCCGAGATCCGCGCGTTAATAATTGCAAGGAAGCGGCGGGAAACGAAGGGCGGTTTGGGGGATTAGGGGCGCCCACCCCCCGATCCCCTTCTCCGAGGGGCGAGGAAATCAAATAGATATTTAAAATAATAATAATAAAATGGAAAAAAAAAAAATATAGACAAGAGAGAGACGTGTGAGAAAGCAATCTGTTTTGCTGGTGTTGGGGGTTAATGACTATTGCCAAAGATAAGTGAATTATCAAAGCTGTTGCTCTACCCGATCTCAAAATCCATTACATTGCTGGCCGTCTAATTAAATACGTAAGTATAATAAAATCATATTTTATGACTATTTGAGGGTAATGAGATTAGTCTTTAGAAGCGATCGCCACATATTAAAGATGCCACTGTCTATAGAATGTTAATAACCTTAAATCAAAGTGCATGGAAACTATGCGCGAGAAATTAAAGGAAAATTCCCGGATTCAGGATCAGCCCGGAGGTGCAGGAGAGCGGATCCCAAACCCCAAACCCACTTCTTTTCTACCTCGGAGGGAAGAGCGAACCCAAAGTTCCCCAACAATGCGGTGCTGAGGGGGGAGGGAAGGGCAGTTGGTGGCACAGACACACTGAGGGACCCCGGGAGGGGGCTGGGGGGGCTGCCTGTGTGTGTGTCCCCCCCAAACCAGCCCTCCAAACCAGGTAAAAAAAAACACCCGACAACCCTATAATTGTAACGTGTTCCCTCCAACAACGCCCGAGTCGCTCCTTCCTTCTGCTAACGAAAGCGCAGCGCTTAAAATCATTTACAGTATCTTTAATTCAGATTACACGCGCCAGGGCGGTTTAAATCTGATTACCAAATTAGAAGGTTTTAAAACAAATCCTTTTCAATCTGATACTGTTGACTGAGGGAGGGGGGGGGAAAAAAAAAAAGAGAAAGTTCCATAAAGCCCCATCGCATAAGGTAACGATCCTGCCCCAGAAAGAAAGGGAGTTTTAAACCTTTTTGACAACAAATGCAGCTGCCCCGCTATTTCGGACGATATTAAGCGAAAATGAATGCAAATCTGTGCTCAGAAGCCATCTGGCCAGAGATGGGGGAATCAGCTGCTCCTCACAACAGGCTCTGAGGCTGAATCTATTTCGGCTCATTTTCTAGATCATCTGGTCCTGCACCCAAAGCGTGGAAAATACGGTCTTTATCATTCACCAACTTTATCTTTTTATTTCCTCACCCCCCCCTCTTTCCTCTTTGTGTGTGTGTGTGTGTGCGTGTGCGTATGTGTCTGTGTGTGTGTGTGTGTGTGCGCGTGTGTGTGTGTGTGCGTGTGTGTGTGTGTGTCTGTGTCTGTGTGTGTGTGT
>NW_009953207.1:1439949-1440564 GCF_000747805.2 Chaetura pelagica | reverse complement strand
GGAACCACATAAACTGCCTCCAACTGAACAAACAAGGATCGATCAGATAATTTCGGATATTATAATTGGCTTTAATTAAACACACTTCGTTCTAATTAACTCTGAAATTTTAGCATGCTCTGGGACGCCGGTGTCTGGTTTGATATTGTCAGTCCAGATGTCCTAATAAAATTCAATCCTCCACTCAAGGCTTCAATATTCGCTAAGAACAAAATGCAAATTAAATGTAAAACCTAAAGTACCGCCAAAGGTGTCATCAAGAAAGGTGTCTCAAAACTTCTCGCTTTTTTATTACGCGGGAGTTAGAAAATGCAGATTACAGCCTGACAAGACCTCTCCTGAATCACAGAAACCTTAACTCTTTCCTGCTCAGGGCTGGCTCTCCCCGACGCTCTGCCCTGCAGGGAACCGTGACCACCCTGCGGCCTCCGACCGCCCCCCAACCTCCGCGGGACCCCGCGGAACGGGCGCCGCACGCGCGGAGCCAAACTTTCCGCTTGAACCAAAGTACTTTTCTCCCCGGGGCGGGCAGAGGTGGGTGCCCCCGGGACGGGGATGCTCAACGAGATGCTCGGCGGGGGAAAAAACCTGGAGGCGGCAGCGGGTGCGGGGCAG
>NW_009953207.1:1438051-1438755 GCF_000747805.2 Chaetura pelagica | reverse complement strand
GGCAGTTCAGCCCTGGCCAAGCCGCAGAGCTCGAAGCGTGGGGACGTTGTGCCATCTACAGGACACTGCGCGGGAGGCCGCGCAACCCGCGCCCGCCGGCCCCTCCGCCCGCGGGGCATCACCCGGCACCCGGGAGCCCAACTTTGCCTTCATTTATTTCCAAAAAAACATCGCATTTTAAAACTTCACGGGGGGGGATCGAGGCGACGGCGCCGCCCGGCCCGTTGGGTTTTTTTTTGATTTCCATTATAAACACTCTAGTGTTGAGGGTTTATAACTCAGCTATAAAAATTTCCTCCAGGATGAAACTTGATAAGCAAAGTCTTAGTCCAACAACACTTTTTTTTTTTTTTTTTTTCCCCCCCCTTTTATTTATTTTTATTAAAACATCAATCTACTCCGGAGCTGGGTGAACTCGGTTTCACCTAGAGAACATAAAATTCCCCATACCGAGGAAATAAGCACCTTTCATAAATCAACAGTATTCCTGACAGATCGATCAATTTTTGGGGGGTTGTTAATCCGAAAGGAGGAGTTTTATTTCCTTCCTGCCTTTTTAGCCCGGGCACCTCGGGCCCGGCAGCGCCCGGCTCTTCGTTTGGGTTTTGTGGGGTTGGTTTGGGGTTTGGTTTTGTCGTTTTTGGTTTTTTTGTGCCCGGGAGAGGAACAGAAAAAGCCCTGGAGACCCGCGCAGGGGCAGCGCC
>NW_009953207.1:1434550-1435694 GCF_000747805.2 Chaetura pelagica | reverse complement strand
GGTGCAGGTACCGGGCTGCAGGTACAGGTACCGGGTGCAGGTACAGGTACTGGGCTGCAGGTACAGGGACCGGGCTGCAGGTACAGGTACCGGGTGCAGGTACCGGGCTGCAGGTACCGGGCTGCAGGTACAGGTACTGGGCTGCAGGTACAGGCACCGGGGTGCAGGTACCGGGCTGCAGGTACAGGTACCGGGTGCAGGTACAGGTACTGGGCTGCAGGTACAGGTACCGGGCTGCAGGTACAGGTACCGGGTGCAGGTACAGGTACTGGGTGCAGGTACAGGTACCGGGTCCGGGCGAGGCGGAGCAGCTCGGGGCGCCTCTGGCTGCAACAGGTTTGTTTATTTCCGCGCTTCTCCTCCCTCCCCCAGCTCAGGAGAGCAGCCCTTGCGGAGCTGGTGCATCCTGGAGGAGGGGGTAAGTGCTGCCCTGCCCGGAGAGCTCTCCTGCCTTCCCAGCCATCCAGCAGCATCCTGCCCAGTGATGTCCGGTTGGGAGAGGTAAAGAAAAGAAGGTATTTAGGAAAAAAAAAGGCAAGCAAGCAGCAGTTTCCAAGTCAGGCAGATTCCTGCAGCGAAGTGAAGCCGCAGTTCAGGAACGGAGCCACATCTGGTAACGAATAAGCCTGTTGGTGTTGAACCTCGGTGATAAATCCACGTCACAGTCGCCTTCAGGTTTGTTGGAGCAGCCACTGTCTGGTTTGGCTTTGAGCTTTGGGCCGTGGGGAGAGAAGTGGGGCTGCAGATGCTGGGCGAGGTGCTGTCAGGGTTGGTTTGGAGGACACCAGCCCCGTGTGTGGGGTGGGCACGGGTGGTGGCCTCCCCTGGCAGCAAGTGTCCCTTGCTGAGCTCTCAGCTTGTCCTGGGCAGAGGGACCTCACGGGGTTGTTTCTGCTGCCTTCACCCCATGGAGGAGCTCAGCTGCTGCTTACACCTGGGTAAGCACTTGGAAAACAGCTGTCCAGATGTGCTGAAGGTGGGTTGAGACCTGGAGAAGGCAACACAACTCTGGTCCTGCTCTCCCATGTCCTGGCGTGTCCCTGCCACAGGTACAGCCAGTGGAGGTGATTTCCCTTAGTGCTTCCTGGAAGGTTTTCCACGCCTAGCCTGGGGGACTGACCTGAGACTTGTTGAGCCAGCAGGA
>NW_009953207.1:1424548-1434514 GCF_000747805.2 Chaetura pelagica | reverse complement strand
GACCTTTATTGTGTTACAACATCCTCGGTGAGCGGGTTGGAAACATTCTGGGGGGTTCATTCAAGGGCAGTTGAAGCAGCTGTAAAACTGTGAGAAACGCACACATTTTAAAAAGTGTTCCTGCCTGGAAGGATTAAAAAAAAAAAAAAAAGGTCTTTGTCAGCTTTGTGAAGTCAGCACGGATGGAACTGGGAGGCAGGTACCCAGGGAGAGCTGGTGCTCCCAAGCCTGAGCCCTGCTGACCCTGCCCAACCCAGAACCTCCCCATCAACCAAACCCAAACCCACCCTGCTGAAAGGCAGCGGCGGGGTTGCTTCATTATGCAGCAGCTCCTCTTTGCAGGGAGGCTGAGCCAGCCTTATTAAGACAGATAAGGTGTTCACCAAATATTTATCAAGCAGGTTCCTCCGCAGCCACAGGCTGTCCCTGGGGCAGGTGGTCTGCTGTGGGGCTGGCCTGTGCTCCCCCTCAAACCTCCCCCCTTCCCACCCCTGCACAAGGCACTGCCTTTGGTCACGGCCCACGGCAGGGCTGTGAGCTGGGGAAGGCTTGGAAATTAATTGTGCCACTTGCCTTCTGCTGCAAGGAGCTTTACCCATCCACTTGTTAAAATTTAAAAAGATCATATATTTTTCACGTGCTCGTTGTGCTCCTCAGCAAAGCAAGCCTGATTGTGCTCCAGCCTTTTAAATCAACAGCGTGCATGCAAACTAGTAGGGGACTGAATAGCAGCAGGTATTTAAACCATCCAAAACCCTGTTCTTTCTCAAGGCTTTGGACCACCTGGCTGGGACACAGCCCCACGGAGTCAGAGGGCTGCTCACAGGCAGGCAGTTGTCCCTTTTACTTTGACACCATGTGTATTCTTGGCGTCCTTCACTCCTAGATTAAATTAAGGAGCTCTGGGACCGCTGTCTGACGGCAGCTACTTAAGTTATTAGAGTAGAACCGTGACAACATCTTGGTGCTCCTTATCTCTTTCTTCTTAGCTCACTTTTTAGTGCACCGTGCTCTCTATCAGCAGTTTTCATTCCTCCTCCTTTAATCTTACCTCCAGCCTCCAGTGTGCTGGAATGGCTCCTTTCAGCAGCCAGGCACTGAAACTCCCAACTCCAGCTCTGCGGGGATGCTGCAGCGGAGACGTTTCCCCACAGTATAAGCATGTTACCTCTGCAGTTTCACTCTTCCATCAGCCTGGGGCATCTTGTCTGCTCCCAAATCAGGGTGTTCCTCACGGCAGCACGCGCTTGCAGCTCTTTTTGGAGTGGACCTGCTGCCACCTTGTCTCGACACGTCTCCAACGGGCGACTCAACGCTTGCGGTTCGCTCAGCCCGTCGCGCACGTGGGAGGCTGAGCCTGGGCACCCAGGGTCCCCTGTGCCACGTCAGCTCTAGGGCTGCCAGTGAAGGGACTGCCCTTGGGAGTGCACAGCCCTGATCCCTACACACCTACACCTCAGGGTAAGTCCTGCTCCACTTTCCCTCCGTGCCAGGACTCAACTGGGCACCGGCACGAGGACGCACCTCCGAGCGCCTTTGGGATACAGCCCAGCAAGACCCAGTGCATCAGTGAAACTGCTCCTTCAAAGGGGGATGTGCTTCCAGCTCCTGGGTGATTTTTAACAGCCTCAGGTGAAGGCTCTCTCTGTTTTTAGTAATCGCAGAATCGTTTTCCTTATGTTCTGAAATCTCTCCCAGTTTTGGTGTTTGGTGTTTGGTTTTTTTCCCCCACAGAAGGGGAAGGAAGTGAAGTACAGAGATGGGAAAGGTCATCATCTCCAAACCATAAAACAAAAAAAGTAATGTCATCCCCTCTAGTGCTGGAGGTTAAATACTTCAGTGGGAAATGTCAGAGATGTAAGAGGACATGGACTGATGTGGTGACCCCTTCCTGAAGCAACTGTCTTTGTGCTCTGCCTGGAAGCCCCCGGCTCAGAGAAGAGGGGTCGGGGGGCGGGAGGTCACCTGTCTGTGGCACCGGTTGGAGCAAGAATGTGGCAGCAGGACTCACCAGGGACCACGCCAGCCAAAATCACAGCAATCCCCCCACCCTCCGAGCTGGAGAGGCCTGTCAGGAGGGTGGAAAACGCAGCTGCTTGTCCCTCTGTGTCAGGAATTCAAAGGGAAACCGGCAGCGACAGGGAACGTTTGCCTGCAGGCCTGCTCGCTGGTGCAGGAGTGGTGCGACCTGCTGATGGAGGCAGGTGGAATGAGGGAGGAAAACGTGAAGAAACAAACAACGGCAAGGAGAACACTGAATTTAAATGTTGCTAGCAGAGACCTCCACCAGCAGACTCTGCTGGAAATTGTCTCAGGCACCGCGACGCGAAACTGCTTCCTTCTTAGAAGGGAAACGGTCTAATCAAGATGTATGTGCATGGCAATGTACTCGCAGGGAGAGTAAGCTGGAGTCATCTGCTTCAATTATGTGCACTTACTGTGCTCCTGTCCTGGCAAAGGATGCAAATGATAAATATAAAACTGTGTTTTCCAAATCTGTGTCTTAGTTGAGTAACTCGGTGCGTGTGAAATGTGAGAAGTTACAAGGTAAAAATATTGTGAATGTTTCTGAGTAAATATGTACACAAGCTGCTGTCTTGCAGCTGCTGGTAGCTTGGTACCTGGAGGGATTGCTGGGGTGTGCCTGGCAGGGGAAATTGTTTTGTGATCCCTTGGTACAAGAAGGGGAACTGGAGAGGCTTTGGGACCCCTGAGCCAGTGAGGTTAAGTCCTACCTGTGCCCACTGAAAGCTAACGTAGAAATGATGGGACTGGCAACAAAAAATCACTTATTCACCCTCTGTGCCCTGTGACAGGTCTGGTCAGGGCTTGGACACCCCAAGGCACAGACCATCACTTCCGCATCTAGAAGAATGAACGAGGTTGAAATCCCAGCAGACCAGGGACCACGTTTTGCAGTCACAAGCCCCAAGCAGAAGAGCACCCGGGCGCATCTTGCTGCTCGAGTGGCCATTTGTTCCCCTTCAGATTATGTATTTTTATAGCATAAATTATGAAAAGGGCTGGTATTGCTGCTTGAGCAGCTCTGTGAAAAATGAACTTTGGCTGAACACAAACAGCAAAGAAAGCAGGAAGCGAGTTAAAAAATGATACAGGCCTTCATTTCTTTTAAGGTAAAGTGACTGGTCCCAGGTGTCAACACCTCGTAGACCTGCCTGGATATGTTTTGAACCCACTAAATAATAGATTTTAGTGTGGTTTTATTCGTCTGCTTTGTTTGGGGTGGAATTATACCCACAGTCTGCTGCTCTCTGTTGCATTTCCAGCAGAAGTTGTGTTTTGCTGACTGAATTTACTTCCCAATCAGATGCTCAATTTTTATAATGCATGAGTGTTTAACTGCTCCTTCATTAAGAGAAATTATTGAAGATTAAGAGCTTGTTTATTGTTTTTATTTTAGTGTAATAGATGTGAGATTTGGACATGAATTAAGACACAAGTTTTTCAAACTAACCCCTTATGCCCTGTTCAGTGCAGGGAGCTGAAGCTGCCCATCATGATCTGAGAAAGCAAGAATTTGGGGGATAATTAAATACATTTGTTAATGCATCTTGAATATTAGCAGCATCAGAAGCTCTTTGCTGCCTGCAAGTCTCCATTCCAGGGCTCTGTTAAAAAGTAACACTGAAAAAAATGCTTGTCTACCTCCTTTTTTAAAATATATATATATATATTTTTAAGTGATAGATTTATCTCCTAATTTTGCTCTTGTTTCACAGTCTTTTATAGGACTCTTGGACAGTTTCTAGATGCCAGCTGACACCTGTAAAGTTCACCTGAAGCTGTCCAGCAATTAAAAACACGGCGGTGCAATTTATCTGCAACTCTTAGTGCACAAAAAAAGGGAGGAGATTGATCAGAGAGGATCACAAACTCCCCTGTTCTCCATGATGTGGATCTAAACCTGTCAGGTTTCACAACCACCTCAATTCAACACAGTTTTTGAGGGGAGATGGTGCATTTCTCTCCCATTTCTCCCCCCGAGCTGGGCTGGAGGGTCTGGGCAGGGACAGGGCACGAGGCAGCACCAGCAGCTCCTCCAGAGAAAGGTACCAAGGGCCCATGTGTGGTTAAGGGCTGCTTTTTGGTTTTACTGAACTCAGTGAATTCAAATTAGCAAAGGAATAACAGAAATGGGAGGGAGGGGAGTGGGGTTTTTATCCCTTCAAGAGGCTTTTGCCTGTGCTGGGCTGTCTCGTGGTTTGTCCAGCCTAGCTCAGGTGCTGCAGGCAGTGGGGTTGGATGCCTTCCCCTGACACAGGGCCCCCCAGAGCACATTTCTGAGGTTCACTGTTTTTTTTAATCACCTTCAAACTTCCTTTGCCAAGCTCAGATACTCCAAATAAAAGGACAAAAAGAAAAAAAAAAATTAAAACAAAATAAATTGCAATTCTTTCCCTGTCCTGTGGTGTTTCTCCTTGATTTTCAAACCAACCTAAATATCCAGGAAGGCCTTGTAATTTTATGTTGATTTCAGGGGAAAGCTGCTCAGCTCTTGCAAGCAGAGGGTTGCAGCCTGGGTGGCTCTGAGCACAGCACTGGGTCTGGAGCTCATCCTGCCCCTCTCAATTAGGCCAAGTTGGATCGTCAGGAAAAAAAAAACCCACAACAAAATAGAAGCTGCCTCCTTGCTTGGTATTTATCATCTTTCAGACAGTAGCAGACAGTGATCTTTTACTCCCTCATGCAACATTTCAGCAAGTGTTATACATTTCAGAGACATTTCCCTGTATGTATATGCTAGGAATTGTGTGCTATATCCCTGAGTGGTGCCACCAGTAGCGCACAGGGAAACATTACAGCATTAACCACCCCTCACCTCGCCTGTGCTGCTTCTCCTAACATCCTGCAGCATAAGGAGCAGCTGATTTCCTGTTGAAGTGCCATAGAATCACTAGTCAGGTCCTGGGAGCTGGGATTTCTGTGAGCTGTTGTGCCCAGCAGAGCTGGTCCCAGGAACGAGACAGCCCGTGGGGCTGAGCTGGAGCCCTCCTTGAACATGGACACAACACACATCATTGGTTAAAGAAAAAAAACAAACAGTGGGTAATAGAGAATGCACAAAACTTCTTGAGAAGTTTTTCCCAGGGATTATTACTCCTATTGATGTGATTTATTTTTTTTCCCCCCTTGTTTTCTATACAAACGCACCAAGCGGCCACTGTTGGGACCAGGACCTGGTGCTCCCGACCTCCTGGGGCAGTGGGGTTTGCTGCTGGGTGGATTCCTGGCAGAGTCTGGATCCCAGCAGAGAACAGAGAGGCTGCCAAAGGCCTGAACAGCCCCAGCATCAGCTGAGGGTGGCTGGAGCTGGTGCAGCGGGGCTGGGACCCACAGTGGCAGCAGCTGGTGGATGGGCAGGATTTTGGGGGGGTTGTTCCCCACCCTGCTCTGCCATGGCCAACCTCCCTGACCGGTGTCTGTCCTGAACCCCATTGGCCCCAGGCTGAGCTTGGCCAGAGGAGGCAGAGCCACAGAATGGTTTGGGTTGGACAGGACCTTTCATGGCTTCTAGTCCAGTCCCCCTGCAGTGAGCAGGGACATCTCCAACCAGACCAGACCTCTTCCCCACCAGGCTGGAGTTTGCTCTAGAGGGTATGGGTCTGTGGCCACAGCAGCACATTGCAGAGATGTCCTGGGGATCCTCTAAACGAGAGGTCAATGCTGTGACTGCAGGGGGGTGTGGGAGATGTGACAGTCCCTCCAGCACTGCACTTCCATGTGCCAGGGTTTCCCAGACAGGAGTGAATGTGCCTGTAACGGTGGGTGAGCAGGGGGGTGCCAGGACAAGGCTTTGCAATACAGATTCAGGGAAGCCTGGCAGTGTGTGGCTGGTTCTGGAGGAGCTCCTGGCCATGGAGCATCACAGCACCGTGCCTGGGAAGGGGCAACGTGTCCAAGCAAACTGGCTCCCCCAGACCCAAATGCTCAGCTGGGGAGGCTTTGATTGGGTAGGAAATGCCCAGGGGGTTGGTTCCCTGCCCTCCTGGGGAGGCTGGGGCTGTGCCATGTGCTGCCAATTGCTGCGTCAGGCTGAGTTGGCTCAGGTGGGAGCAATAATCCCAGCAGGATTTATTGGGTGGCTCCCACAGCTCCCAACCCTTTGGGGATTGTCCCAGCCAGGGGCTGGCTCTCAGAGCTGGTTTTTCCCTCATGCATGAGGGAGCCTGTGTGGATGAGCTGGTTCTGGTGGCAATGGACAGGGATCTGCTGCATTCCTCCTGGTGAGTGAACTGAGGAACCACTGGAGTGTTGGTCTCACGTGTTTTAAAAACACTGTTACCTCTAAGATTTGGGATACTGTGTGTGTGAAGGAGCTCTTGGTTTTTTAATTGTCTTGAGGGGAAGGTGTGATTTGGCAGGGTGGCTTTAATTGCCCCAGCTTTGTGGTGAAATGCCCTCCCTGAAGGTGGTGGAAGCTGAACTGCTCCCTTAGAGGGGCAGGCTGAACCTTTGGGTGCTCAGAGCTGGGGGAGACCCTTCTTTTGGGAGCAGGAGGCACTGCACCTGCAGGCTTACACAGTCCTGAGGTGAGCATCTTGCTTGAGTGCCCAAAAGTGAGCATAAGCATGAGAAGTCTTTTCTCCAGCATGGATATTGGCCAGTGAGACCAAGGGTAGGTTAATGTTGCCTGCTTTGAGGCAAGTAGCCCATGAGCATAAAATCATGTGCTGTCTTTTAATCAGTTTGCTCCAAGTTACTGCTTTGAGGGTGATACAAAGCTGAGAGGGGGGTGCTGGAAAGGCAGGGGAGGATTTCTGGGTGGCTGGTTGGTGCCCCAGGTGAGGAGCAGAGCTGCAGCCCTCCCAGAGGGGAGTACAAACCCCCCAGTGCCCCTGCTTGTACTTGTTGCAGGGATTTAACCCTTGCTCAGACCCAGAGGTTAAATGTGGAGTAATGCACACACACAAAGGCAAGTGGGGCAGGGAAATCAGAGGCTTTGGGGCTGGCCATGTAGCACAGTGCTCCTCAGGGGTTTGTTCCAGTCTGTGGCCCCAAATGCTGACTGGTAGCTGCTCCTTCCAGCTGGAATGCCTCAGGGATGTCATCTTGGGGCTGTAATTTCATGGTGACGAGGCCAAAGTCAAAAAATACCTTTTCTGAGCAGTGTAAGAAAACCAAACTGCCCATTATGGTTCTTTTCTGGCAGTGCTCACAGGAGGGCTGATACCCCCAAGGCACTCTGAGGGACAGCAGCCTGGGACACTGCTGCTGTCACACCTCCTGCCCTGGCCAGGCTCTTGGGGGCAAACCCCTCCTGGATCCTTGGGCTCTGCAGGTAAAGAGAGGGGAAGGAGCTTCTTGGGCAGCTGGCAAACCAGTAAAATACACCCATGAACACTGGTGAAACAGGCTGATACAAAAATCAGCTGTATGGACTTAAAAGCAGCACTCTAAATTGCCCCCATGTTCAAAATAAGATTTCCATGAATCACAAAAAATTGGGTAGATGTGACAGCACAGGAGGAAGTCTGGCTTGAAACGTTTGAGAGAGGAGTGTCCACGTGTGTCCCCAGGCCACTGCTCCCTTATCCACGGGACCATTCCCTGGTGCTGCTCAGCCCTGGGTTTGCCCCACAGAGAGAGAGCAGCTTGGGTTGTTCCCTGGGAAAGACAATGCTTTAAAACCCCTGGAATATTTGCAAAGGGTGTTTTGTTTTGCCAGTGATGTGGTGGGATCCCGGCTTCACAGAGCACCCCTGGGGAGGTGCTGTGTGACTGGTCTGGGCAAGGGGCAGGATTCAGCTTATGGAAAAGGTAGGAATAGGATCTGCTCCTGTGGGGGCTGGAAGCAGGCACTGGTACCTGCTTGTGTTCCCAGTATGGCTTTCTCTAACAAACGTGTTGATGGCAACAGTCCTAAATTGACTTGGCCGGTGCCTGAAATGAGCTGGGTGTTGCTGTAGAGAAATTATCTGCACTTTATTAGATGCTCTTCTTTGGAAAAGGAGCTTTGACTTGAATGGATCTTCCTGATCTGGGCTGTTTGGTGCACTGATTGTAATCCTGTAGCTATAACTCTTTAAAATATCTCTACAGGTGTGCTAATAGATCCTGTTAGGGTTGTTACAGTATAAAAACGTTTGTCTTCAGAACACCGTTCTGCCTGTTCCTGCAGAAGTGAAGGAACCCGGGCGATGTTATCAGGCTTTGCAGGGCTGCCATCTGCTGGCTGCTGCTCTGCAAGGAGCTCCCCCACTCCTCCCAGAAGTGCCTTAAACTCCTCTAACTGAGCTACCTGCTCCAGGACCAGGCACCCTGCTGAGGATGGAGGCTGCAGCTGGTGTGCGTGTGCCAGGCAGGGCTGGCCCAGCAGCCTCTGCCCAATTCCTGCCCTTTCCCGGCACTGTCCAGCTGAGATGTTGGGAGTCCAGCCCAGGCAGGTGCCAGGACTCTCCCAGCCTGGCTCCCCCTGCCCTGGCAGAGCAGGGAACAGTTGTTCTCTGGGGCTATTTTTAAAGCTGGGTGCCAGGGGGCCCAGGCAGCTGCTCCCTCAGATCTCCAGGCACTGCTGCCCCTGCAAAGGGCAGCAGGGACAGGTCGTACCCATATGCAAGAGGCTGGAGACCCAGCTGGAAAGGTGACACTTCCAGCTCACCAGCAGGAGCTTCTCGATGTGTTGTGTGCCTGGTGTTCCCCCTTTTTTTTGACTTTTGTTGCTGTTTTCCCAGTGATGAATGTCAATTGGCCCCACACTGTCTCACAGGTGCTGCTCTAAGGCTTGGGAACTCAGTGGGTGCTTTGCAAGAGCAAAGATCCCACCAGACTGTGATAGGATTTATGGAAAAGGAGTTTAAGGCAGAGGAAACTGAGCTGTGCTCTGCAGTGAGTGTCTGCACAAGGTGCCCAGGTGAACCATCCCCTCCTGGAGCACTTTACTGAATGTGCCCTCTGCTTTGACATGTTTCTGCTCAGTTCCAAGCAAGAGATTGTTGGTGCTTCAAGGAGGAGCCATCCCAGCACATCAAAGTCCTTGCTGAAGGGAGGAAGCAATAATTCTTTATTTAAAAGAGCTGATAGCTTACTGCTGTAAATGACCCCGTGTCTTTACTTGCTCATGCAGCTAATGGCTCTGTGAAGGCTTCATGACAACTGGAGCCTTCTGCTGTGTGGGAGGCTGAGAGCTCAGGGCTGAGCCATGGCTGGGGTCAGGGGCTTGTGTTGAGTGTGGGTGTGGGCTCGTTATGCTCAAATTAAGATTCACAGGTAGGAAGCAGAGCTGGGGCTCTGTGCAGCAGCATGGGAGGGTCTGATCCTGCAGCTGCCCCTTGGCTGTGGAGCAGCTCATTCAACTCTGCTTCCTTTCCACTCTCCTCTCTCAACACTAGATACTGCTGAGTACTTAGTTTTCCTTCTTTTTGCTTCTATCATAGATTGTGGAGTGATAGCTTGTAAGTGAAGGCCTTTAACAGGCCTGTCTTCCAGCAGTAGGTGTTTAACCTTCTGGGCACCAAGGATGACTTTGTGGTTCCTCTGTCTTTTCTCCTAGACATCAGCCTGTAGGGGAAATTCCTGGGAAGTCTAAGATGGACTATGCTTAGAAATGGGCAACACTTTGATATCTTCTGCCTGGTCCCTGTGGTCTTGGCACTGCTGGGTTCCTCATGGGAAAGGCTTCCCTGGGAGCTCTTGGCTCCTGGATGCTCCCTGTTAACTTGGCTCTTACTGGAACAACTGAGCCAAACCCTGGTCCCACCCTGTAGGGGAAATTCCTGGGAAGTCTAAGATGGACTATGCTTAGAAATGGGCAACACTTTGATATCTTCTGCCTGGTCCCTGTGGTCTTGGCACTGCTGGGTTCCTCATGGGAAAGGCTTCCCTGGGAGCTCTTGGCTCCTGGATGCTCCCTGTTAACTTGGCTCTTACTGGAACAACTGAGCCAAACCCTGGTCCCACCAAAATCAATGCTATTGACTTTGCAGCTCCTGATGGATTAGTCCTGCT
>NW_009953207.1:1392680-1424054 GCF_000747805.2 Chaetura pelagica | reverse complement strand
CTTTACACTGATAGATGTGATGGAAAAAGCTTTTAGTGTCCACCCCAGCCTGAATTCCTGCCTCAGCCCAGTTCTTGTCCTGCTGCACCAGATATGTGCCCAAACCTGAGTCAGCTCTTGAGCTATGACTCTGCATGGCAGGGCAGATCCAAACTGCTTAAGAAGATCAAGCCCTTGCTTGTAAAGTTTTAAAAATAACCTCTCACCAAGCTGCAATTTCCTGGGTCTTTTGGGCAAGGATGCTCAGCCTCAGGAAAGGTGATGGTGCCACAGGAGCTTGGCCTAGTGTTTGCTAGAGAGTGTTGTCTGCAAACTGCCCTGAGTTGTGCAGGCACCATCCCAAAGGTGCCCTGCAGGGGCTGTTGGCATCAGCTTTGGCCATATCCTGCCCTGCTTCCTTGCAAGGAAACATCCTCCATTGCAGCTCTTGGCTATCTCTGCTGGCAGGTAGCAGAGCTGCTGGGGGCTTTACTGACAACTTCTGTGGCCTTGGTAAAGATGCATCCACTCCAACCTGCTTGTTCTGTGCTCTTCTGTGTGGAACTGGGGCTGGAGGACAGTGAAGGGCACTGCCAGTTGGTCGGGGTAGGTGTTTTTTTGGAGTAAGTAAAAAATAAACAAACCCACAAAACCACAACAAAGCAGATGATTGTCCACTCAGAAGGCTGAGGAGTTCTCCATTTCAGAAGTTAAGGTTTTGGTTTTCCAAGTTTTATGTGCAGCTTGCTGTGAAAACTCTGTGCAGGCTGGACTGAAGGGCTGGGGGGGCCTGGAGAGAAGCTGGGGGGCAGGGAAGGGGGGGCTTCCCTGGGGCACATCCCGGCATCTCCTGCTGCCACGGGGAGTCTGTGGATGCGCTCGCTGCCTCGTGGCAGCCTGGTGGCTGCACCCGTGTTTTGTTACTTGGTTCTAGGGGACACGAGTGCCCTCCTGGCTGTGTTGAGCTGCGTGGTGGGTCTGTCTGGCCCTGGGAAGGCTGTGGGATGGGAGGGCTGTGCTGGAGGGAGCTGCTGCCCCTCCGCAGCGCCTGACCTCCCGCAGCCATTCCCGTAAACATCTGTCAATATTAGTCACATATTCTAGCTTTTTAATTGATCATGCTGCCTCCTTGTACATGATGCTTTTTCCAGGGTTTTACCATAATAACGACTTCTAATGAAGCTGATTATGTCTCCCATAAGGAACATTAATAGATGGATGCACTGTTCTTAAGGTAGAGCTCTTCATGGACTGAGCTGTAAGGAGCGAGGGGTGATGCTGCATGGAGCATGGAGTGCCCAGTGCTGTGTGCACACCATGTACCTCAGGAAGGTTTTAACTTCTAGGCTGGATTTACAAGGGGAAGGAGTCAAGTGTCTGCAGAGGTGAGCAGTGTCAGAGGTGGCTGCCAGGTTTAGGGAAGGAAACAAACCCTTCCATGCCCTGATGCGTGGCTATTGCAGGATTATTTTGCTCTCAAGATTGAAGATCTCTCTTTCAAGAGAGACACTGATGTGCTTCACTACTGCAAGGTGCAAACTGGGACATCAAATGAGGAATATGCAACACATAGTGGTTATTTCTACTTATTCTATAGGTCAAAGAAAGGCACAGGTATTGTGTTCCCCTCCTTGGTGCTCTCTCCCCAAGTGAACTGCCAAGTACTGTTCTTTGGGCTCTGAAAGCAAATAGTCTGCACTACACCCTGTGCATGTTCAGACTCTGAATCCTTGTGAAGTGAGGCTAATTTTCCTGCTTCAGTGCAGGGAGTGTTAACAAAGTATCCTATCTAAACAGTGCTGTGAAATGCAAATCACTGCTTCCGTAGTAGTTTGCTTATTACAAACTCATTAAAATGCGTAACCCAAAAACTCTCTGCTCATTATGGAGCTCTGGCTGGATCACTCCATGCTGTAAAGCAGCTGCATGTTGGCTCTTTGATATCGGAAACCCTATTGTCATTAACCTCATTATGACAACACTTCTTTGCCATGTTTGAGATGCCTGCCTTTCCAGGAGGATGCTGGAACGGGGAGAATACATCGTGTGTTTTGCATAACGCAAACCGAGGGGAAACGGGGCAGGAGCTGAGGAGACCTGGATTATTTATTAGCATCCCCAGGAACCACTGTGATTCTGTAAGATTAGGCACCAGTAAATGCTTGTGCCTTTGGCAGTGATCTCTTGGCGAGTGGAAAAAGTGGCTCACATCAGAGTTGTTACCCTTGAACTCTTGGGTTGCTGAGGGTGAGTAGCCCAGCACAGGTAGGAGACCTGAGGTGTTTGCAGGGGGGAGTTGGGATGTCACAGTGCCAGCCCCACGTGGGCTCCTCTCCCCATCATGCTTGTCATGCTCTGCATCCAAGGAACATCCCTTGAAGTTACTGAGCTCCTCGAGCCATGGAAGCTCTTACGGTTTTACTGGTTTTGTACTTTTCTTCTGGGTTTTTTCGTGTTGACTTTGAGCCTGGAGGGAAGTGGAGTTGCAGGTGGTGCCTGATGGGCAGATGTAGCCTGGATCTACACAACTGCCAGGTTTTCTGTTGGCATTTCACTTTCTTGCCATGGAAGCCTCAATACTCCATTTGCTACTGAGCTGAATTCTTTCTAGAATTACAATGATTATTTTGATAAAGGGCGATAGGTCAGAAACCTTTGTTGTAACAGTGTGAACTGAGTAGAATCTCAAGGTTCCTTCTTGGCCCTTTGGGTTGCATGGAGGAGGGCTGGAGGGGAGATGGAGGTGGTGGCAGGAATCAGAGAACCCCAGACTGGGTTGGAAGGGTCCTTAAATATAATTTAGTCCCACTCCTGCCGTGGGCAGGGACATTTCTCACCAGACCAGGCTGCTCCAAGCTTCATCCAACCTGCTCTTGGACACATTCAGGTGTGGAGCAGCCACAGCTGCTCTGGGCAACCTGGGCCAGTGTCTCACCACCCTCACAGGGAACAATTTCTTCATAAATGCCTAACCTAAATCTCCCCTCTTTCAGCTGGAAACCCTTTTCCCTCATCCCACTCCTCTCTGCCCTTCTCCCAAGCCCCTCCCCAGCTTTCCTGGAGCCCCTTCAGGCACTGGAAGGTGCTCTAAGGTCTCCTTGGAGCCTTCTCTCCAGGCTGAACACCCCAACTCTCCCAGCCTGTCCCCAGAGCAGAGCTGCTCCAGCCTTCAGCTCATCTTTGCATACAGAGGAGAGAAGGGCAGGGTGCTGGCAGTCCTGGCGTGGGGGCTGGTGCATCCCTCTCTTCTGCCTTCCTCACTGTTTGTCAGAAGCTAAATATGACAAGTGACAAAATGACTGGAGCAGGATCCAGAGCCAGGACCTGCCCTGGGATTGCACTGGGTGGGTGCCTGTGACACTGAGCTTCTCTGCCCCAGGTGAGAGCAAGGGCAGCAAACCCCAACCAAGCTATGGACCAGCCCTTCCAGTTCCTGGGTGGTGGGGAGAGCTGAGGCTGGAACTTCAGGAAGTTTTGTATATGCTGCATCATTAACACTCAATCTGTCTGAGTGGGAGTACCTTTTTTTTTTCATCTGAGTGCACTCCTTTTTGGTGGGCACATCTCTGGGGTGGAAAACAAAGAGGATGCCAGTTGTCTGGAGGAGAGGGGGGTTTCTGCCTCACAAAAGAGCACACCTCATGTGAAAGTCTGCTGATGTGCAGCCCTTCTGTGAATGAAACCCTGTGTGACCAGCTGGAACTTTGAAACGTTTATTAGAGGCCATGGGGACAATTAATCATCATAGAGTCAACTTCCCTGCAATTTTCAGAAGTGGCCTGAAATTCCATCATTTATACAAGGGAAAACAGGGTTGGGGAATGGTTTAGGGGGGGTTTGGTTTATGGACTTGGCAAAGTGTTACTATGTCCAATGAACTGCTGCCCAGGGCAGGGAAAACAGTGTATGCAGTTCCTGTTGGTAACCTCAGCTCAGGCTAAAGGGGATTACTCTGGGATGCATCTTCCAGAAAAGTTTGGAGCAAACACATGGGAACTTCTGACAGGAGCTGCACTGCACAGCAGGACTAGATCAGTGGGTTTTGTAAGTGCTACAAATATTGGCATTCATTCTGTTCAGAACAGAGTCTCCTAATGACCACCTTGCCAAACAACCAGCTTCCTAATTTTGCCAGATCAGGCATTCCCTGTTTCACTGTGTGTGGCAGAAGTGCCTCACCATGCTGCTCCTCAGAAGGGTCACTCAATCATTTCTCTATTGGGGTGTTACAGGATGGAGAGAGCTATGGGCAGGACCAACAAGGGTCTCAGCCCTTGGGCTGTCCCTTCCCCATCCCTCTGATCTTGAGAAGAACAGGTTTTTGTGGATCCTGCGATATCTGCTGGTGTTTGACAGATCTGGCTCTTGCCAGGCTGTGGGTTATTGACCTGCATTTCATAGGTGAACCATTGCCATAGGATCCCAGACTGGTTTGGGTTGGAAGGGACCTTAAAGATCATCTAGTTCCAACCTCCCTGCATGGGCAGGGACACCTCCCACCAGCCCAGGCTGCTCCAAGCCCCATCCAACCTGCCCTTCAACATTTCCAGGGATGGGGTCACAAGCTGCCCAAAAGCATCCCTCTGCTAATTCATCTTGTATAAAATCACCTGTTGGTGTAAGTGCTGGTGTTTGTCTCCAAGCCCTGGGTTCTGCAAAGGGGGGAAGGTGGGATGGGAGGGCTGGCTCCTCCCTGGGGAAGCACTGAGCCTGTTTTTTTTTCATTTCCTACATGAAGGTTAAATCCTGGCATTTCAAGTCTTGTCTTTCTTCCCTCTTTCCTTTTTAGCAAAATCTGCTTAAATTTTGAAATAGGTTCTTGAACAACTCCCAAGTCTGTCCCTGGTGAATTCCCCCACCATTAAGGCTGCTCTTTACTGATGTTTCCCGTTCGTTTGGGTGGAATGAAATGGCAGTCTGGCTCTTACATGATGGGTAAAAGCAGCAGTAAACTGAAACTGAAACAGAAGTACAATCCACACGGGAAGCACTACTACAGGTTTAATGTATTCCCATCAGAAATCACTAAAGTCTTTCAGGGTCTTATGTGTTTATTGGTAAACTTCTGCAGCGCTGGGATGGCTGAGGGCACCGGGATATTTTACATTCTGTTGTGGCATGTAGATGGTTTATAAGCAGGTGCTGGGATGGCAAGAACCACTTTGCTTTTACCAGCTTTGAGCTGGAAGTGTTGGTGTTGCTGGGGAGGGACTCGGGCACCTGCTGAGCTGGTTTCCCAGGCTCTGGGCTGGATTTCCCAGGGCAGGTTGCAGCGCTGCACCCTGAGTGCCTGTGCTTCTTGGGGATGCAAGTGCTGCTGGAACAGCCTGTGCCACGGTACCAGGGCTTATTTCCTTGTGCACACTTCATTACACAAAACAATTATTTATTTCAATCTGTCTATAGCTCAGAATCCTCTTTCCAAGGAACAGTCTGTGAGGATGTGAGCCCGGGCTGTGGCTCACTCTGTGTGCAGCATCTGTGGGGGCATCAGCAGTACCTGCTCTCTGCCTTGCCTGGGAAATGCAATTAGAAGTGGTTATATCTGTGTATCCTTCAGGAGTCCAAGTCTTCAGATTGCTGAGGAGTTTTTCCTTGTTTGATTTTCTTTTTTTCCTTTCCTTCAGCACTGGAGTGTCTATGAAGTAGCCAAGTGATGAACCTTGAACTAGAAAGCAGGGAAGCAGCGAGGACTGCCTGAAAGTGAGCTGGTAATTCAGGCTCAGTATTAAAAGAGGATTAAGAAATGTCAGAGTAAGGCAATGGGCAGTATGGTGGGCTCAGGCACTCAATCAGGTGAGCTGGGGAAAGGAGAGTTGATTCCTCCAGCAGATACCAACAGTTGGGGTGCAGGGTTTCAGGTCTGGTACCCTCAGTTCGGTGCCTTTGCTCCAGTTTATTTGTTGTCTTGCACTAAAAATGTGTCACTGAGTCTGCAATGGAAATCCTGCCGTAATTGCCCATGTTATATGGATCATTGCCCCTCAACAGTGGAGCTGCTGAAGCAACTGTCCATTTATCTGGAAAATTACCACATGCCAAGATGACATTAAGCTGTTTTACTCCTTCTCCTCCAGCAAGTGCCTGGGTGCTGTGAGCTGCTGGGCCACAAACCTCTGCACTTGGTTACCAGCTGCACCTTTGGTGGTTAAATGCAGAAGGAAAAGGAGGTGAGGCTGCCCATGCCTCGTCTTGGTCTGGTTTCACATCCTCAGAGAGCCAGCAGGTACTGGTGGAGGTGGTCTGGGAGCTCTGGTACCCTCTGTGTGAGATGGAAGGGATCCATCCTCCAGCTGTTCTAGTTTCATCAGGGACGAGGAGCTTGGCAGCAAACAGGGGAAACTTCAGTGCAAAGTCTAGACTCTGCTGCTGCCTGCAAAGGGAAGCCTGGAGTACAAGTTAGAGTATTCTGGAGGGGGACTTTGCATGTATTTATGTATTTTTTATTTCTGTGGCTGTTATCTGCTGCTTTGAAGTTGTATTGGTGCATGAGATCTTTCCTGTGAATCAGAGATGGACACAGGGTGACTGCTGGATAGATCTGGGGCTATTTTAATGAGTTTGGGACAGACTCAACTAAAACCCATGTATGGCTTGTTCAGACAACTGTATTTATGGGAATTGACTTATTTAAAGAACTTCAGGTAAAGAGGGGGAAGGAAAACAAACTTTTCAGTGACAGTTTCATGGAGCCACGGCAAATTTACTAAAATGAAATGCACTCTGTAGTAAATGAAAATCTATTCTTTCCTTCCCAGGCATAGCTGCAGCTCCCAGCTATGCCTTTGTTAGTTAGTGTTTACCAGGCAAAACAAAGGATAAAATTAGCTGCTCACTTCAGTCACACTGGCCTTATCTTGTAAATCTGTATGAGGGTTTAAAATAACAGGAATAATGAGCTCAGTGCCACGTGCTGCAGATGCTGTGGCTCCTGGGGCAGCACATCCTTCTGCCTGCTCTGTTTCTGCCTCTAACACTGAGTACTTAAAAACCTTCCTGATATCAGGAAATTTCCTAAAGATGCAGTTTTATTGCACCTACCTCAAGCATTGACAAAAACTGGAGTTTTAGGCCCCTGTACATGAATAATCCATTTAAAAAGAAGTAATCCCCGTTTATCTTGGCTCTTGCACAGTCCTGGATTGGCCATTGTTGGGACCATCCAGCTAGGTTATTCCTTTGCTTTATCCCACAGTTTGCAGGACTCTCCCAGAAGAACAGCACCCCATAATAAATCCCTCAAATCTCCTGGGCTATTTTCTCCTGTAAATACTTCTATCTTTGCCCCTGCCACTTGCTGGTGGGAAAGGTACTGGAGGAATAAGAAGGGATGGATCAGAAACCTTCCTCTCCATTTCGTCCTTCTGGAAACTTTCACCATTTTCATTTTTTTCCTTCCCAATTGAAATTTTACCTTAGAAACTCAAAATTTTAGGTCTCTGGTGGAAGATAACCTGCTGACCCATGAGCTCCCAGGCAGAACAGGAGCAGGTCCTCTGAACTTGTACATGTGTATTTTCTTTTTTAATCCTGTACTTCAGCTTTGTGCCTGGATCCCAGAAGTTCAGCTCTGCCAAAAAGAAAATCCATCTGGCTTTTAAATGCTGAAGGGGATGTTTTCAAGGGGCTCTTTCCTAACTTGTATAGAAACTTTGGAGACTTATTCTTAAATATTGTAATTAGCTTCAATTTAATCTACCCCCTAAGCAAATGCCTCTAAACACATCTCTATTTCCCAGAGTTTCTTACCCTGATGATGTGCCAGGATCAGGTATGGAGCAACCTCCAAGCAGGGCTGTTACCTGCAGGCTCCTTTGCAGCCCCCAGAGATTTACCTGGTGCTTTACTGTGACTTTGCTGCTACAAAACATCACGTTATCCATTTTGATATTCTTTTTCATACTCTCCCATGTCTTAGCACAAGCTCCCTTCCCTGTGGTGTCCCACTTACCTCTGCTGAATCCCCTGCTGGAGGCACAACATGGGAAGCCTGGAGAGAGGAGGGACTGAGCCCAGGGGTGCTCGAGGGCTCCTTGGTGGGGCTGGGACTCAGGATGATACAGGACCCAGGGCTTGGGTGCTGGGAGACACAGAGGCAGAAAGAGGGCTGTGAGAAAGCATTTATCTGAAATGTTGTGCAGAATGTGGAGCAAAAGGAAAATATTCACAGGATAAACTTGTCAGTGAAGAACTGAGGGTGCTGGGAAGGAGGTGGCATTGAGCTGGAATGAGGGCACGGGTGGCTCCAAGTCATGGAAGAGATGGGCCAACTGGCAGATGGGGGCTGAATTTTTTGTTCCAGTGGACAAACAAAGCTGATGTCCTATGGGCAAGTCTGGTATTTTCAGACTTGCCTCAGAATGACCAGCCCCTCTCAGCTGATGGAGGTGTCTGGGCCAGGAGATGGGGTGGGTTCTTGGCTGCCTGGCCAAGGACTGCAGGAACCAGAAAAGGGACTTAAAGCCACCCTGCCTTGCTGTACTGTGGTGTTTTATGGCTGTCAGGCCAAACCTGGTGAGCTGCAAAAACCTGGAGTACTTTAAAATATGCCTGTACTTGAGAATCTATGGAAAACTGCCATTGATGTATAACATGGGATCTCTAAATATTTGCATTTTACTCTGTAGCTGCACAGCAAATGCTGAGAGCAGGATCAAGCCACAGTCTTTGTTTTGTTAGCAAGAGGAGTTTCTAACAGGCTTCATTTTCACTACATAAGCCACTCTGTGATCTTTCTTATGCATCTGTTTCCCCTTGATCTGGCTGAGTGAGTGAGAGCTGCTTTGCACTGGCATTACCTGTCAAAACATTATTTAACTGGAATACCTTCTAGAACAAGTTTTTTGTTATTATTAGAAATAAAAATGCAGCGATAATTGAATCCCTTTATATTCCCTGTGTAATGCAAGGAGTGAGACATATTCACACCTAAGGGAAAACACATCTGGATTCCCTCTTTGCCCCCAGCCCGGGAGCTCTCCCTCCCACTGTAACTGCTGTGATTCACTGCACCTTGGAGGGAGATGAAATTTGCAGTGTATGCATATCATCTAAGGAAAACAATAGCATACATCCATATATTTTTTTTTTGCTATAGGAATGGCATTAAATAAATATATAGCAAGCTGCAGTGTCACAACAAGTAGATGTACAATTATGAAGACAAAATACCCCAAGGAAATCAACACAAGGCTTATTAATATCCAGGCCTGCAGAAGACAACTGTCAGACAATTGGTCAACAAGGTACATGGTATCTGTTAGATACTGACTAACCCATTATGATCTTTATGAAGTGTCCTTTTGGGGGTCTAGATCTTCAAATATGAGTTGGAAGACCCTTTTCTTTTATTAGTTGCTAAGCTCTTTATACTTTTACCATATTGCAGCAGGTTAGAAGTCTGAGCTTTATTGTCTTATGTTATTGAAAATCCAGATTCCCGCAGCCTTCTCCCTCAGGTCAAGATTTGTCTGAGAATACATTCTCATTTCTCCATGTACAAAGGCTGTCTGGAGAGAGGCAGAAAAAGATTATGACTGTAATATACTTAAATCCAATTTATTTGCCTGACTAGAAACTTCCACACTCCGCAATTGCTTCCTACAGAAGGTTTTGTATTTAATTCCTTCATCGCAGCCAGGAGCAGGAGGGATCTTAGTCCTCCAACAGGTAGATGCTGGGCACACACCTGAGCCAGAGGAAGGGCTGATGAAAATAGCAAATGGACACACTCCTTTTGCATGGCCACAGTTGATTTCTGCTGCAGATGAGTGAATTTGAAAGGGATCTTGAAATGCCCTTTGCGGGTCCCTGGGGTGAGCGGGTGTTTGTGCTGCACCCGGAGACCCTGCCTGATGCAGACATCATCCTGTACAGCAGCTTCATGCTCATGGTCTTGCTTTCTTGGTTAGCTCTTGGTTTGAGACAGCTAGTTAAGCTGCGGTGGTCACTAACCAACCAAACACCGTGGCACTGCTTCTAGTTTTAAACCATCATTTGAAAAGGCTTGAAAAAGGTGTGTGGATCTTGTGTTGGGTTCCCTGCCCCCTTTCCCTCAGCTGTGATGGCTCCAAAGGCTTTCCCACTTGGAGCATCACAGCAGGGTAACATGGGCAGCCAGTTACACTCTGGGCAATCTCTGCAACTTACTTGCTTTTTTTTTTTTGGGGGGGTGGGGAGAGAAAACTGGGATGAAAAGCCTCCTTGCAAAATGCAGTTCTTGGTGCCTCACTGCCCTGCAGGCTGGCTGAGAGACCTGGAGAAATGGTGGGACTGCCCAGGACACTTGCAGAAAATGGCTAATCTGTCACAAAGAGCTCAGCAAAGATGGAATGGGAGCAGCTGCAGCATTAAACTGTAGCACCTGTTCCTGCTGGCCTTGGTTGTTGCAGCTCATGCCTTGGGCAGGGTGATGCTGAGGTCCTTGCAGAGGGCAAGGCCAACAGGGACCTCCAGTCAGTGACCTGGAGTGGTTCCATTCTCCTTCCTGGCACAGACACCTGGAGTGTGGGGTTTCCCAGCACAGTTTCAGTGCAAGGGCTGGGTTTTTTCCTTTTCCTCCCAACCTTCAGAACAAATCCTCCTTCTCAAAGTCTTCACCCCACAGGGCTCTAAAATGATAATGAACACTAGAAAAGGCTCCTGAAGCCACCTAAGCTGTCCCTCCTGCTAGGGCAGGACTGCTCCAGCATACAAAGGAATGATCTGGCAGGGAAGGCCTGAAAACCAGGCAGGGATGTATCCTGGAGCTAAAGCAGGGATAAAAAGTTGAAGCTACTTGAAGCAGCTGTTCCAGGGGTGCTGGCAGAGCTGCTCTGTTCCCTCACTGTTTGGTAACTGTGAAAGCAGTTGTCATTACAAGTTTTTTCCCCACTTTAACTCAGACTTCAGCTCTTGCTTTTTTCCTTATTTTTGCTTTTTCTCCAAGCCAGGTTTTGTAGCTACAAGGGGTCACCCAAAAAAGTACAATATTCCATGTTTATCCCCTATTTCAGAGACATGAAGGGGCTACAAATGCACATGAAATACCTTTGGTGGGCTCCTTGCAATGTGCTCTCCCTGGGTCTCTGATTGCTAGCAGGGCAAATAGGAGGAATCTGTTTATTGGCTTCCTGTATAATCAGCCATCCAGAGCTGCCAGGTCTGGGTGGCATAGAAGAGAAGGTACATCAAGGACAAATAGCCAGCTTGGGAATCATAGCCTGAAGGGGATATTCCCAAAGCCCACACACCCAGCTGGCTTGGCTGTTCTGCCCTTCCTTCTCCCCAAGATGTGGGGTTTTCCCTGCTCCTGTTCATCTCCTTGAGGGAACCTGCTGGCCATGTCTAAATGCTCCTGGGGAGCTTGGGCTCAGCTGAGGACCACAGCTGGTGGAGCAGCAGGATACAGGGAGAGAGGTTCCCATGGGGGCTGCTGACCTTCTGCTTTTCACCACCCCTGGCAGCATCAGCCCCATCCCCAACCCTGAGTTTTGGGGCAATTTTTCCCAGAGCTGGGATAGTATCAGCAGGGGAAAAAAAAAATAATGGTGAAGCAACTTCTTTATTATTTTAAAGTCTGTTTTCCTGAAGCAGTGCAGGTGCCTGGGCCATGGAAGGATGGCTTTGGGTGCTGTTTAGGAAGCACAACTGTCCAAGTGTGTGTGTCCTGGCTCAGCCCTCCACACTCCTGTAACAGCCTTGTAGGTACAAACTCTTGCCACTTTGTGGCTTCCTCTGGGCTTGTGCCACTCCTTGAAAACCCAGGGATCACCACATGGAGAAGGGGGAGAAGCAGTCCCACGGGGCTGCTTTCTCATCTGTGGCACAGATGGGTTATTGATGATATTCTCTTATTTAACTGCTTGAGATCATCTGAGAGAGATGGTGTGGACTGATTTAAATCAGTGAGTCAAGTAACTGCTTTTAACCATGATTTAAATAAAAAAGTGAGGAACCTTGGTTTAAGTAATTGATTTTTTAAATTTGCTTCACATTTCTACTGTTTGTTTCCCCAAATAAAAGCCTGTCCCTTTGGCAATGTGCTGGAGCCACAATTCTCTTTGTTACAGATCAGGTGCCTTTTTTTTTTGCCAAAGACTGCACAGGATCTGCTTCTGTGTTTTGTGAACATCCTTTTGTTCAAATTTTATTTGTACAGAAAAATGATTTCTCTGCTTCAGTTTCATTCCATGTTTGTTGCATGGGTTTTACCCTCCATTGCATCAAGCTGCAGCAGGAGAGGTGACAGGAACAGGGCAAAGGGACTGAGCAGCCTTTTTTTTCTTGTGGATTGTGGGTTTTGGTAGGTGTATCCCTGAGAAATGATGCTAAAATGTATTTGGCAGGAGGAGGTGAGGTTGAACTAGTCACAGTTTGGGGAAGCCTTTTGGGAGTGCTCAGATGCACCTGATGATGGGTATTGGGGCTGGGGGGGCTGCACCCAGCAGCCCCCAGCACAGCCACCCCCCTCCCCTTGGCACAATTAGCAGGCATCATCCTCTCCACATTTACACCTTTTTCTGAGCAAAGAAGCATGGTTTTCTTAAACTTCAGGTTTTTTTTTTTTTCTTAATTTTGGGGGATCTGATGAAGCTAAAGGAAGCCTGCTTGCACCCTCAGGCAGCCCAGAATCACAAGTAATTAGGGCTAAAGCTTTTCAGCAGAGAAGAGATGAGCAGGTAGATCTGAGCATCCACCACTGCTGGTGCTTGCTGTGCTAAGAGCCCAGCAGGTGGCTGGCAGAGCCTGTTGTGCCAGTGCTGGGGCTGGGACATCCCCCAGGTCTGCACAGCATTCCCCTGCAGTTCTGAGCACCCGACTTCCCTGGGAATGACACAGGACTTGGATTTCTTGGTTTGGTAGGTCTGTGCAGGGTGGCAGGTTTATTACCTTGAACAGGTTACAGTGCCCTTCAGCCTCAGCCCAGGTGTTTGTAGCTCCAAGCCAGCCTGAAATGTATATAATGTACATTTCCTAAGTTTATTTCTCATTAGCTCTGGAGAAGACATGCAACCTGAGTATAAATGTATTAATCTTTAAACTGTAACCCTTTCATGGCCAGATGGGAGAGCAGTGCTGCTCTGCTCCCCTTTTCTCACCAGACCCACCAGGAGGGAAGTGGGGGCAGATTTTATTCCCTCACATGCTCTGCTGTATATATACATATACCAAAAATACTGAAACTCTGTTGTCAATTCCTGGTGAGGACAGACAGGCAGTAGTTCTGAGCTGCTGCTGGCAGGCTGAGGAAGCATCCAACTGAGGAAAGGCAGGTGGGACAAAAATCTGGGAAAGACAGAAGTGCTGGGGGAGGCAGGATAACTTCCCCTTCCATTGATAAATTATCCACTTGGGCCACTTTTGGGTTGGTTTTCTGCTTCAGGTGCTCATGCTCCACATAGCTGTGTATCCAGGAGGGGTGAGTGCCACTAGCCTGGGGTGTATTAATTCCTGCTCATGATGCACTGACACCACCCTTTGGAGGCCTCTGGAAAAGGGCAAAATGAGGAACCATGAGCAATGGGGATGGGAAGCACAGGGGTCCTCTTTGTAGCACCCAGAGACTGATAATTTATCCACCAGAGTGTTTTACTCCTGTGGTTTTCCTCTGAGTATCTGCAGTTCTGAAAAGGCTCTTCTGTGTGTTGGAAGGGACCTTAAAAATCCAGTCCCACCCCCTGCATGGGCAGGGACACCTCCCACCAGCCCAGGCTGCTCCAAGCCCCATCCAACCTGCCCTTCAACACTGCCAGGGATGGGGCAGCCACAGCTTCCCTGGGCAGCCTGGGCCAGGCTCTCCCCACCCTCACAGCAAAGAATTTATTTTGAAGGTCTTACCTAAATCTTCCCTCTTTCAGCTTAAAACTCTTCTCCCTTGTCCCATCCCTCCCTGCCCTTGTCCCAAGCCCCTCCCCAGCTTTCCTGGAGCTCCTTGAGGCACTGGAAGGTGCTCTAAGGTGTCCCTGGAGCTTTCTGCAGGATGAGCCCCTCCTGCCTCCAGAGCAGAGCCCCTCCAGCCCTTGGATCACCTCTGTGGCTTCCAAAGGGTTGGGGCAGAAAGGCTGTGTCAGCTCACCTGGCACTGGCTGTGGGTCTGCCCTGCTGGGGCGTGGGGTCCTGGGCTGGTGGGGGGTCTTTGCAGGGGGCCAAGGGGGTGTGGGTACCTGCCCTTGGGTGTGGGTGCTGGTGGGTTGATGGGTATGGCTGTAGGTAAGGCAGAGGGGCGAGAGCTCATTGGGGTCCTGCTGGAGCTACTGTGCCTTCTCCAGGAGGTCCCTGCTCCTGTCCTGCAGCCTGTCCCACCTGCTGGTGCCTGGTGCTGCTTGCTGAGGGCCAGCCAGGCAGCCTGGCACCGAGGGCTGGTGCCTGGAGAGCTCTCTGGCTTTGGGAAGGGCTGATCCCTGGAGCCCATCCCTGGCAGCAGCCGGCCGAGCCTGCGCTGTGCCCTTTCCCTCTGGATGAAACTGAGCATGATGTGGCCTCTGAGCAGCCTTCAGAACTGCCAATGGCCTCCTCCTGGAAGGGAGGTGCAGCGAGATGCTCCTCAGCAGCTTTGGCAGCACCAGGCAGGGCTGGTTTCCAGCAGGACCAAAGGTCCTGCCCAGCAGCCCTGGGGCACAGCTGGAGAGAGGAGGGCACAGAGCTTGGCAGGGACCCTCCAGGACCCTCTGCTGTGGGTTTTGAAGAGCAGAGAAGGCCGTGCTGGGGAGAAGAGTTAAACCAGAGTGGAGAAAATAGAGCTGTAGTGCTGGGGAGAGCCCGGGGAGCAGGGAGTGATGCTCCACAGCGATGCTTGAGCTCCTTCCTGTGGTGGCAGAGATGAGGTACCGGCTGCATCTCGGGAGGGGGATCAGCCTGAGCCGGGGTCTGCCCTCCCTCCTCTCCAGGCCAGGAGACCAAAAGGCCCAGCAGGACTTGTGGCCTTGCAGCAGGTGGGGAGAGGGGCCCCTGTTTGCTCCGTGGGGCCGCCAGGAGTTGGGCTGTGTGCTTATGTCCAGGGGCTGCAGAGCAGAGAAGGGCCTGGCCTCTCATGGCACGTGTGTGTGTGTAGGGTCGTTTTCTGCTGCAGTGCCCCGTGTTTTGCCCAGCAGGAGTGGTCACAGTTTGTGCTGGGTGTGTAGAGACAGAGCAGCACGTCCCCAGGGCGAGCCTGGCGCCAGGTACAGGTGTCAGAGGAGACCTGGCTGGGGACAGCCTGGCCAGCCCCTGGCCCTGGCACCCCCCTGCTTGCAACCTGTGCAAGCAGGTTTTCAGAAGAACAGGATGTGGCCCTGAATGCTCTTCTGATGTGTTGTTTTTATTTTAGTGTGTAAATAAGGTTTAATTTCTGAGCAGTTTGCAGGTGAGTTTATTAGAGTGTTGTGTGATCAAGTTGCTACTCCTGAGGTCAGAGCCTTTGGAAACCTCACTGAGCATTAGCTATATTGTTAAACAAAGTGAAGAACTTCAGACATCTGGTATTCACCACCAAAGCAGGCAATCAAAGCAAAGACATGTCTGCAATCAGGCTCAGTAGTCCTTTTTTTTTTTTTTATGTGGAGTAATGAGTAAAATAATCTAAGGACAGGGGTCAGATGAGTCATGGAAACGATGACCTGCAAACCCCTGCCATGCACATCCCTACCTGTCAGGAAGCAGACAAGAAACTGCCTCGTGTAATGAACAGCCCTGGGGTTGTGCAACACCAGGATTCATGCTTGGAAATCTGTTGTCCCAGCTGATGAGCTCTAAGGGGAGATTTTCCAGACCTACTGCTGGTGGGGCTGGGGATGGTAATTTTGAACTCTCCTCTCTCTGGCTGATGTACTGATTTCTCTCTTTTTGCACTGGAGAAGTGAAGGATGAGTTATTAATGAATTCCTTTTACTATAGGCATTTATATGCATATAGCTGGGTGAAATTCAAAATAAGGTGGAAAATATCCAGGGCTAATTTGCCTGTATTAACACAGGGCTGGGAAGGGGAAGGTGAGCACTTGGGGGCCTGCAGAGCTCAGTGGGGCTGGGCTGGGGGTTAGGTTGGCCTGTCACCTGCTGTTCCACACAGCACAGCTGTGCCCAGAGCCCCTGCCAGGGCTCACTGAGGTGTGTACAGGAGCCCAGCCCTGTCCCAGGTGGGAACCCAGCCCCAGGGGGGCTGCACCTTGCCCTGAGAGCACAGGGATGACAGCAAACCCCAGGGAGAGGGAAGCAAACCCCTCCTGGGCTCCTGCATGCCAGCCCAGCAGTGGGAATAAAATGCCACCTGTTTTCTGATGCTAATGACTCTCTGGCAGTGCAGGAATTGCTCTGATACAGAATCTGCATCTTCAGCTGCTGCTCAAGTTTCTCTCCTTCTAGGACTGATGCTGGGGCTCAGCCCTGTCACCCACTTCCTCTTACAGCTGCCACCAACTTCAAAGGAAATCCTGCTGGCAAAATAGCTACAGAATGGTGTCAGTGGTTTATTTGCTCCCAAGATTAGATAATTAATGAAGATAGAATATTAAAGTAGCATTTCCATAAAGCTAAGGGTAATCTTAAAGTGTTCTATTATTTTGTAAATGACCTGAAGTTTGTAATGCATTTATAATCACAAATCAGGAGACAAGTCCTTTCAAATAAGGAAGTACAATTTAAAATCTCAGATTCTTTCATTATTTATTCATACTGCTGTCGAATCATCTGCTCTCCAAACCCTGGAAAGCCACAGAGCTTGCTCCACCTGCTGAGACTTCCCTGTGAGGAAGCTGGACTGAACTGTCTTTGAGTCAGTCCAAATTACACTAAGAGCTGAACTCCAGAGACAGGTCATTTTCCTTGCACCTCCTCGTTCTGCAACTTTATGGGACTGTGCCTGTCTGGCTTTCCCTTCAGGCTTAAACATGAGGTACCCCTGGGAACCTCCTTAGTGACAGCAAAAGCAGGTGCTTGCTATTTTCAAAGTAAAACAGTGGAAAACACAAATTCCTTTCTCCTCCAGTACTCTCTCTCTGTCCTGATGGTTGCTACCAAAAGGATCTCACTGTTTTGCAAGGAGCTTTTCTCAGTGCTCAGAGTTCTATTTAAGGCCAACTGCCCATTCCCAGGTGCAGCAGTTTCCCCATGACTCTGAGGAGGTATTTTCATCCCACTTTAGTGCATGCATGGTCCTTGGTGACCAGCCAGGGCTTGGAGGGATCCACCCAAATAAATCCAGTCTTTCACCCCCAAACTATTCCAGGAGCATAACCCCAGCACCTCTGCTCAGGAGGAATGATAATCCCAAATTCCTCATCATCAGGGCTGGCACTAAAACCAAACTGCCCCACTGCTTTTCAACACCTCCAGCAACATTTTTGTCAAGAACTGGGAGAGAAACTTGTGCCCTTTTCTAAAGTAACTGCCACAGGCTCTGCTCTGTAAAAGTGGTTTGCTGCACTTACACTTTTGGTCTGCAAAGAGGGGGATTTTGTGACTCCACTTGTAAGAGAATTGGAATGGCTTTGACATGATCATCACAAAATTGTCAAATGGATGTCACCCTGGCAAGTAAAAGTGGACAAAAAATTCTGAATATCATGTGGTAACTATTTTAAATGATCTAATCTTCAGCAAAAGAGCATCTCTTTACACAATAACTCAGAACAGTGATTTCACTTTTCTCAGAAACCTTATTTTTAAAAATGACTTTTCTGAATCATTGTCCTTCCTGCCTTGGGCTCAGAAAAAGGCCTTGCAGACTCTTTCCTTTGTGAGCTGCTGATCCATAGCCTCAGAAATCTGCCACTTCCTGGGTTTTTTCCAGGCAGAGGAAACTTCATGTAAAGGCTTCTGATTCCATTGATTAAAAAAATACTTTGCTCAAGACTTGACCAAAGGGGTGCTGGAGGCAGAGCTGGGGTGGTGGATTCCTGGCCCTGTGGGTGTGAAGGTGAGGGTGGTGGGGATGGAGGCTGGTGCTCAGGAAGGTGCTGGCAGCAGCCTTGGTGTGAGGGGGGAGACACTTGGAGGGGTCTGGCTGTGCTCTGCCTTGCAGAGAGCCTGTCCCTGCCAGCAGGGCACATTGTGAAGGAATAACCACATTCCACTACATTTGTCTCATTTTTCCCAGGGTGTGGACCAGCCTGGCTTAGGACACCACAGAGAGGAAGAGCTTGTGTTGATCTCTCTTTGTTAATTAAGGTCCAATTCCTAACACAGAATGTTTAGCCCAGCACCTCAGTGGGTGCCCATCTCAGGCTTGGGAAGTAACTTGCAGAATCAAGGTCTGAACTATGAGCATTTGAATAGTTTCATTTGAGGGGGTTCTGCTTCCTCACCCAGCTGCTGTTTTCTCCTCAATATCTATATGAGAAATAGGAGTGCAGTTTTAGTTTTGCTGTTCTGAGCTCTCTCTCAAGCTTCCCATCAGTTGCCTTGTGTAGATTTGATTTGCTGCTGCCCTGCAGTGGCTGTGAGCACTGCTGCTTTACTTTGGAATGAGGAAGATCACACAGGTGCCTTCATCCTCCTCCTGCCCCCCATTTGTGCTTGGCCAAGGGGCAGCTCTGGGGGCATCACACCTCCCTGCTGAGAAGGTGGAGCAGATGCTGTTTTCCTGTAGGCAGGAGGAAGGCTGGGATGGCCCCGCTGAGCAGTTTGCTTCCCTGCTGCTGCAGGGGTGGGAGCAAGGGGATGAGGGACCTCAGGCAGCACAGGCCTTTGGGCACTGCATGTGTGCTGCTCAGGTTCATCAGGGGTGGGTGTTAATAGGGTGGATTTGGTCTGCAGAGGGAACACTCTCAGGAGCTGGACGGACAGACCTCGAGCATGGGAAAGGGAAGTAGAGCACAATGGGAAGCGTGTCCTGCTGCCTCAGTGTTCCCAGGCAGGTGATTCTATGGTGGTTGCTTCTTCCCATGTCCTGGAGGCACCTGCCCCTGAGCCCCTCCTGCCCAGCACTGGGTGGCAACGCAGCTGGAGGAGCCACATCTGAGGGAAACCTCCGGCTGATCTGGCACTGCTGGCTCTGGAGATGAGGGACAATCCTCTTCTGTAGGTCTGTGTTCCAGCTGCAGCCTTCCTGCAACTTCACAGGCCTCTCACTGTGCAATTACAGGAGGATTTTAGTCTGATTATACATTAAAAACGCCTCTCTATAAAGAAATCCAAAGATCAGAGACATTTTCTTTCAAGTATTACACTGAAATTTAAACACTCCTGCTGCTTATTACAAGATGTTTCTACAAGGCACCACGGAACTATGAGACTTTATATTTTCATTGTTAGAATTTTTATCTTTATTTGAACACTAAATCTGAGCATTTTCCTTCCTGCTTTTTGTTTTTTTTTAACTGGAATTTAAGTTCTGGAAGTTTAAATTACATCCTGAACAGAATGCATGGTCACCAGCCCTTGTTGTTGATAGCATTAACAGACTTCACCAGCCCTTGTTGTTGATAGCATTAACAGGACTGAGAGAATCAAAACCAAACAAAAAATAAGTGATGTTTTTGTCCTTCAGACACGTGCAAATGTGAATGCAAGTTCTATAGTCTTGTTCCTTCTGATCCCCCCCATTCTCTAATCTTATCAAAAGGCACATTCCCATAGTCTGAGGCAGCCCATAAAGAGGGTTGATACAAACAAGTTGCATTAGATTTTGCAGAGCACGTTTTCCTGGGAAATCCAATTTCACCAGCTTTTCCTGGTGACCTCTTAGCCATTCCTTGCTATCTAAAATGCTCTCTGAACATTTAAACTCCTGTGGTCTGCGAGAGGATGCAGCACAACACAGCTGTGCTGCTCCTGAGCTTGCTTTAGCCACAGCTCCTGGCTGGCAGCACAGTGCTGCTTTATGGGATGCTCCTTGCTTCCCCTTTGCAGGCAGAGGCAGGAAGGGCTCCCCAGCCCACCTGCCTGCCTCTGTGCAGTGTTTCTGCACAGCCTGCTCTGGATACCACTGTTTATCTGTGAATGGAGGTGCCTCAAGGTTCATAAATCTGTATGCACTAGTATGGGTTCTCTAAGAGCAATTCATTTTAATTATGTGAGACATAAAAAGACCACCTACAGATGAGACAATACAGCTGTAAGATTCTCAAGGTTACTTTGGGGAATACTTCATAACTGAAGTATGTTTTCCCCAAGGAATTATACTACCATTTGATTTAATTTTTAATTTTTACATTTTAATCAAAAATAGATCAAATGGTGGTGTTATCTCCGGGGAAACATACTTCAGATATGAAGCAGTCCATGTTCCTTTTAAATATGTAAAGCTGCCATTTATGTATAACTCATGAATGACACCCTGTGTTGCAAGCAAATATCAGGCCGTGATTTCCATGTTGTTTCAGTAGCCACAGGGTGGTGGTGCAGCAATATCCCTGCACCCTGGGGGAAGGGAATGGCATCCACCTGCCTGGCCTGCAGAGGCTCCTACCAGGGACACCCAGTGCAGGACCCACCACCTACTGAGTGTGTGCACATCACCAGGGGCAGGGAGTGTGTCCTGGGAGAGCTGTTGTTTCCCTGGTGGGAAGGGAAAGCCTGGGCTCAGACACATCCTTGGACACCCAGGGGTGTCCATTGGGATGTCACAGCTTGGGGACCTTTCACTGTGTGTTGTCATGGAATTGCAGAAGGGTTTGGGTTTGAAGGGACCTTAAAGATCATCCAGTCCCACCCCCTGCATGGGCAGGGACACCTCCCACCATTCCAGGCTGCTCCAAGCCCCATCCAACCTGCCCTTCAACACTGCCAGGGACGGGGCAGCCACAGCTTCCCTGGGCAACCTGGGCCAGGCTCTCTCCACCCTCACACTCAAAAAAGGGCAAATGTGTTTTTTAAAGCTGGGGAGGACACATAATGTGACAGAGCTCAGATCAACTAATGCCTGTTTGATCCTCCTGGGGTTTTTGTTTTCATTTTGTATATGTTTAAAAAGAAAAGAGGGTCAATGGTTTTCCTGCTTGCTTGTGAACCAGTTGGGGCCAAGTTGTGAAGAGAGAGCTAGGGATGAGTCTCTTGATGTGGGACATTTCCCAGCTTAGCACAGGTGTGCTAACCAGGTGAGGAGAAACCTGGGGATGTAGAGTTGAAAACTATTAATGTTTTAACTGACAGTTATTGGTTATTAAACCAAATATTAAACCAAACCTGCAGAGGAATTCCTTGGTTTGAAAACACTGATTCTGCCCATCACTGACACCTTTGGCCCTTGAGGGGGAGCCCTGGTGAGGGCTGCACCCCACAGATCAAACTGCCCAGTGCAAACTGAATTCACCTGTATAGCCCAGTGTCTGCAGGATGCAATGAACTGATTGATGCAACGACAAATCCAGCCCGTTCCAGTCGGTGGCCAAGGGGGTGTTTAATGCTTCTGCTTTTGTGAGTAAGTTTACAAAACACAGGGTTAAAAATATTAATGGTATCACTGTAACCTGGACTGGAACCAGACCATGTGCTTATTTCACTATATACACGGAGATGAAGGATTGCTCAGGTTATTTTGTGTACAAACCACAGTGTTAGGAAATATAAAGTGTCCATCATCTTTAGCAATACAACAAAATTCCACAGTTATACAAGGTGAAGAAAAGTCTTACAAAAGTAACTCGGTGGTTCTGCTGCAGATTTGACACAAACCTGCTGTAAAAAAATACCCACCTGTAGCCCCCATCAGCTTTAAGATTCCAGCTGACAAATCCTGAAACCAACTACAAACACAATCCACCTGCTTTGAAGAACAGAGATTACAAACCTCCAGCACACTGAACTTTAAACTACAGTTTGTTTGCATGCTGACTGATTCACAAATGCATTCCTTGCCCCAGTAGAAATCAGGGAGTAAAGGATCACACTGCAGCTGAGAGTCACTTTACCCAGAAGTGCAGGGATTCTCATTTGTGGAAAAACCTGGGATAACAATGATGTTTCTAACCAGGTAAATGTGTTTCCAGGCAGCTGGAGAGGGCAGCTCACACACTGCAGAAGGAGCAAGACCAGCAGCTGCTTCAGCAGTGAGCTCACTCTGGGATGCATGCAGGTGTCACAGGAAGATCCCTCTGTTTGGAAGGCTGGAGTTCCCAGCAGGAGCATCCCCAGGAATGTAAGTACAGATTGGTTCAAGTTTTTGTTAAGTTTTCCAAGTTAGGATTTACAGCCTCCCACAACAAGGAAGTCTGTGGAACACTAATGGAAAGGTACAGGGCAGTTACCCTGCTGCCTCCTGCCTTGAACTGCAGCTCCCTGAGGTTTCCTTTTTTTTAATTGATTTTTTAAAAATTTATTTTATATTGTCAGTCAACCCAGGGAAAACAGGAGGGAGCTGCTATTTTCTACAAATACTAGGAAGAACATCCTTACACTGCACAAATGAAGTTTGCTGAATTTGAGCACAGAAATATGTCTCAAATACTGCAGGCACCAATGCTTAACCAAGGGAGCAAAGTCATGTTTAACATTCTCCTGATGGCCAATATATTTATTATGTCAATAAACAAAAGCAAAGAAAAAAATATACTGTTAGAAACTACTGACATTTTCATAATTTCTGTGATACTTTATGTTCAAGGCCTAGCTATGAGGCAAGAAAGGATGCCCACAACAAAACCTGGTATCAAATACTGGTTTTGTGCTTGCAAAAAGTCTTTCTATTCAAAACATGTCCTGTTCCTAGGCCTCTTCCCATGTGCCCACCTGCTACCAGTCACTAGAGCCCACAAGTTACTGAACTGGGTTTACCCCATTTAACCCAGCCTGGTGCTTTGCAGTTAAATAACTAGGGCAGATTATCCTGGAAACTGAACTGTTGGGGATGCAGTTATTAACACACTTAGAAGCTCTGAAGGATTAGGAAGATCCAGATAGGTTTTCATACACCTCTTTGCTAAGGAAGGAAGGCATCACATTTCTGTGTCAAAACCTTTTCTGTTCACACTCTTTGGTTGCAGAGCTGGTAACTGCCAGGTGTTTTCATTCTATTCCAATGGATTTTATGGACAACACTGGTATAACTATGGGACAGTGGTAACTGGGACGGGTTGAACACGAGGGGTGTCACTTCCACTAGCTAATCTATTTCTGCACCCCTTTTTGGAGTTCCTTCCCAAATTAGATAGGGGGTAGGGGGAACAGGGGAGGTTTTTATTTAAATATTGTGGAATTGCTCTGACTTATACCTTGTCTTGTGTTCCTGGAGAATGCAAAAGGCTGCAGCTAACAAACAAAAAGAACTCTACTTGGGACCCTTTCAATGAAGTTCACTTTCTATAGCACAGCATTTAGGTGTACATGTGAATAACAACTGCTGATCAGTTAGATTTGGTGTAAAGTAAAGCATTTCTAAGTGTGCAAAAAAAGCACCACAGGCCCATGTTCCCACTGCAGGTAACAGAGTGACAGACAGGCTCAAGTTCTCCTGTTTTGTTCAGCTGTAGAGATGCAGCAATCTCGGGGGCGGTCTGGAGAGGCAGGGTGGGCAGTGTAGCAAAGCACCTGCAGGCTGGACAGTAACCATGGAAGGCCAATACCAAGCAATTCCATTAAAATCAAACCCTGGCATGACTTCCTCAGCACCTGCAATGCAGCCAGGAACCAGTCTTGTGGTTTAGGTACAAGGGGATGGCACAAAACACACTGTTCTGCTAATCATGATTTGTCCAACGTTTTACTTGATGAAATACAAGTACTTCAGATACCTTTCAGTCTTTTGTCTTCAAGCAGCTATTTCAACTTTTATTTTTTACTATCATTACCAGGAGTTTTAAAAAACACAGGGGTTGGAAAATGTAAAAAACTGCCCCCAAAATATGATCTATTTTTCTTGGTAACAAATGTAATTTCAGTCTTTAGAAAACATTTTGTATCATTATTTTGCACTATTTGATAAGCTCTGACGTTGGACTTTGCTCATCACACTGTCACTCTGGGTGAGGACAAGTTCCTTTCCAGTGTGCATAGACACACCCACCTGTACTGGGAGGGTGAGGATTCAAGATGAGTTTCAAATCTTCCAGGTAACAGGGACAATGCACTTTTAAACCTGCTGAGTTTCTTTGAGATTCCATCCTTCACTGCCTCGTTCTGTTCTTGTGATTGAAGAAAATCTTGAAGCGTGTGAAAAACTTTGCTTGGAAAACATTTCTTTTCCATGGAGCTAAAATGTCCTTCATTGAATTCAGTATTTATAGGATATCCTATATTTAGGAAGAATATCTTCTTACTAACAGTCAACAGGGTGCTGCTACAGCTCCACACACAATAAGGGAAGCACTGGAGGCTCTGAAAAACCTGCACCCAAGGATTTTGCACTGATAAACCCCACTGGCAAACCAACTTTTAAAAGCCTTGCCATGAGATTTTTGCAACTTTGGAGCTACCATTTTAATTTAGACTGGCTGCTCTCAGAAGAGAGGACAAATGCTGCCTGCTGTGGTTTGGGCTGAGCTGTGCTGGAAAGCTGAGTGGCTGCAGGGCAGAGCTCAAGCTCAGCAGCTCTGGGAGGGCTCCACAAAGCTGAGTTCTTGCTAATCTTTGCTTTGTAGAGGGTTGGTCAACTAATACTCTGGTTTTCTGAATATATTTGTGTTATATTTCCATTTCTATTTCTTACCTGCCACATTCACAAACTCTGCTTGGTATAAACAACCTGCAAGGAGAACAGGTGAGATACCTGAATTGGATGGGTATTTTGGATTTAAACCTAAGTTTTTACTGGCCTTCACAGTTCCAAAGCTGAACAGTCATAGAAAATAAAGCCATTTCTGTCCTCCCATTTCTGCCTCCATACATATGGCTGAGCTAAAACCACAGGCTCTGTAGCAATGTGAAATGCAAAGACTGTTTTCCAAGAGAATTAGAGAAAGTGTCCAAGAGAAACAGGAAAATCTATTGTATCAACATAACCTTTGGCCCAGTCCCAGGCGAAGACTGGGCCAAAGGTCAGATCAGTTTAACTACTCTAAAACATTACATAATTTCTGGGACTTTTAACATCTACTGAGCTACCTTACAAAGCAGAAGCATTTTTTCCAAGTGTAAAAGCAGTGATGCTCAGAAGTGTGCACTGAAAGGGATCACATCCAGCCAGCTGCTCTGTGCTGAGCAGCCCACCCTGACCCAGGCCATGAGGGAGGGCACAGGTACCCAGCTGTACAGGCTTCCCAGGTACATCTTGAGAACTCCAAAAGCAAAGCAGTGCTGCTCATCTGCTGTCTCCCAAGTTCTAGAAGCTCAGGATATGACTGAAGTGTCCCTGAAACAAACAAAAATAGAATTGCATCACTAAAAAAAATTACCTCATCAAAACTAGGAGTCTTTCCCTCAGTACATGTTTTCAAACTGTATTTGTAAAGAAACCAACAGTTCCACTAACTGCATCATGAATGCTTCCTTTTATTCCTGAAACACCAGTGGACAACTAGGAAGCCAGGACAGTAAAGGCAATGGTCAGGGTAATCTGTATTCACAGTGTGACTGGGTTATGGTACTTGTTTTCCACAGAAATTCAATATATTCCCATGCAGAAGACAGACAAATTTAGCTTCCCAGTGGGTAACTCATCATGAAAATCAGAATTCTATTTAAAATCAGTCATATTTAAACTCACTCTGCTTTCAGCACAGTGTTTGCCATTTCAACTCAGCATCATGAGGTTAACTCAGCAAGAAATCTAGCAAGTAGCTCTAGAAGGTCTCCAGAGTTTTATCACACTACCTTGAGCTTCTTTTCCTTTCTGCACGGGACAGTCAAGTAGAAAAACTGTTTAGTTTTGAGATTCCAGTTCTCCCTGAGTAAAGTTAGCAAGCTGTTTTCCTTGTTTCTTACAGCTGTCACTGAAAAGCATTTAAAAGTAAATAGAACAGGTCATCCACTATCACCAAACTTCAAGACATACATGTTAGTGGAAGGGTGAATGTTACCCCCTCAAGTTAGCTAGTTTTTAATCTCAAGATCATTACTAGGCCATCTGAAAAAACATGTCAGGCTCATATGACTTAAAAGAGGTAATAATTTTCCAAAATGAAGTGGTCACTGATACAGAATAATTTTACAAACTCTAATGTTGTCACTGCAGTTCTGGAACACAACAACACTGACTTCCTAAGGTCCCAATTCAGGTTTTACTCCAAGATGTGTCCCAAGATTTGTTCTTAACCCCTGGGATGTTCTCCATGCCCCCTAGAGATGCTGACACATCTAGAGAGCTCCAACTTGGTAATCCATATCCGTGGTCATACTGTATGTTTCTGTATTTCTAAAGTCACCCCTGGAGGTGGTTTCTATGTTATCTTTAGAGATGAGCAGAAATAAGTTAATAGAGTATCTTTTCACAGCTCTGGACTCCTAACAGCAACCTCAGTTTCACAGCATCCAGTGGAAACTTTGCCATTCACTCTACCAAATCCAAGATTCTGCCATGAACATTTAGCCTTTCTGAAGAAACCCATGGCACTCCATCATGCCCCTCCACATTTTTGGGTCTCCAGGGATTCCTGTGTGGTGGTTCAAAAGGCTGCAAACACAAGCCAAGGTTAGCTCCCACACACTCCAGAAACTTCCTAAACTTTGATCAGACAATTTGCATGAAAAGCCAAACTGCAGGAAGGCCAGAACCTCCCTCACTGTTACCAGCCATCCTCTCTGAAGGGTTTTTCCTTCTACCCAGGGCTAAAACCAGGGGCTGAGATCCCAGTGCCACTGCTGCAGTAACATGGCATGCTGCACAGTGCCAAATCACAGCTCTGACCACAGCTTGCAGAAAAAACAATGTCAGGTTTTAAACTGCTCACTTGGGATGCCCAGGGGAGCCTATCTGAACCAGCTCAGAAGTCAGCACTGTCCAGCTGCCCAAATACTTGCACTGTCTCTCAGACAAGCCAGGCTGTCTGTGCTGAGCTCTGATTGCTGCTGGGTTCTCAGCTAGCTCATTTAGAACTGGCCCAGCATTTTAGGCTCTGTCGGGTTCTCAGCTAGCTCATTTAGAACTGGCCCTGCTATGTCCACAGCCCAGCATTTTTAGGTTGTGTATGCCCTTTGGAAAGGAAGTATCCAATTAGAGGAAAAAATAGGAGATAGCATGGGATTCCTGCATATTTCAGGATGATCCAGTAAATCAAGGAAGGTATAAAAATGGGTTAGAGGAAGTTGTATGTTACTGTTTGCTTCAGTCACTTCCTAAACTCTGCTTTTTAGAGTGAATTTGAAAAATGTGTTTGCAGTGTCTGTATTTTTCAGCTGCTGCTGGAAACATATTAGTTTGTGCTCTGCTGGCTACTTCAGAAATGCCAAATCAATCTGCTTCCTTTTATTTACATGCTTTATTCCTGAGGAATGTAATTGCAGGTTTTATTAACTTGATGTTTTATGGATCTAATCCTTAAGAACAACTCTATGTCACAGGAAGAAGGTTAATATACTTACAGATTCTCCAGCAATACATCTTGGGCAAGGCTGGGCAGTCCCTCTGCTTCCATGGTTTTCAAAAATCTAATGAACCAAAACAAACAAAGCCATCAAAAATTAAAAACCCCCAAACAAACAGGAGGGAGGCAATTATTTGCAATTTTATTATAAAATACATTTTAAATGTCATCTTCTGAAAAATAGATGTTGTTGACAGTGTAAACATACCACTGAATTTTGCTTTGTCTTTGTAGCCCAAGGTCCACAGTCAGTGGAGGTTTTCTGTTTAGAATCCAGCTCCATGGCATTGTCATTGAGGTGAGCCCCAGCCTCATGTGGAATGGTTTCCAGTGGCTTGCACGCTCGCTTCTGAAAGAATCAAAAGGAGTATTTATATATTATAGACATTATCATTTATATACTATTTCTATAAATATGTCTTCTCAAGGCACAGGACACTGAAGAACAGATTTCAGGATTTTGTTTCTGACTGATGGGGATCCTGCCTTAGTTTGGAAGAACAGTCAGTCAGTCAGGTCTGCCAGACACCAGGCCACACCACCAACACTGGATCTCACATTGTTGTCTTGTGCTGGACCAGCAGGGAAATCCCCAGATCTCACTACTTGTGTCTGTGCCTCAGCTTCATCACTGGGGATAAAAAGCCCCTGGGAAAGGAGCACACATCACCCTCTGTTAGTGTGGAATTGGGGATGGTGTTTATCAAAGGAGGGGAGCAGGGGAAGTTGTGTGAGATGACTAATTACACCAAGGAAATGGAAAGAAAACCCTGAGGCCAAGTCCAGAAGAGAAGAAGACCCATTCTGTAGAGATGTTTGGATCTTTCTCTGAACACTGTCGCTGTTTTACAGCTTTCCATGGCTTTATAACCAACTAACTTCCCTCTCTTGAAGCTCTAACCTGAGCTGTTACCCAGTGCTGACTGCCACTGGGGTGTCCCAGGAACCAAAGGCACTGCAGCTCTGGAGAAGGGCTGGTCTAGGCAGGGGGTGTTCTCACAGCAACCCCAGCCAGGATCAGTCCCCAGAAATCCTGCTCTGCTGCTCTGTGACAATCAAGGTAGGAGCTGCTGAGGTTAAGCTGCACATCTGTGGGAGACACCAACCAGAAACCCCAGGAAGAATATCCTTGGCCTCTGACTGCTCCCCCATGCAGTAGAAGGACTACCTAAATACCAGGGGCTCCTTGAAATTGTAACAGCAAATCCACAGAATAATGGGACTCTTTGAAACTGTCACTGATGTTTTGGGGTCTGACTCTGAATTCCAAAGAGATACACGTGCTTTGAAATTTTGTTCGGATGCCTTCCTGAACAAACTTTGTTTAAGGAATAACAGCATTTGGTCTCTTTCACAAGGATTTCACAGGCAGACGATGTGTTGCCACAGAACTAAGAGACTACTGAAGCATGGAAACTAAATCTAAAATTGGAATATGTTATGCAAAAACGAACGGGATCAATACAACAGGAACTTCAGAGGAAAACAGCTGAAATGAGAACACTACCAAGAAATACAGGATATTTGGATGGGAAGTGAATCAAAAAGTGAA
Organism: Chaetura pelagica; assembly: GCF_000747805.2. Lineage (NCBI taxonomy): Eukaryota > Metazoa > Chordata > Aves > Apodiformes > Apodidae > Chaetura > Chaetura pelagica. The sequence goes on along the minus strand of NW_009953207.1, from coordinate 1,395,174 downwards.
ACATATATTGTACTAAGAAAGTGAATAATAAAACAACAAAAAGTCTGAGAAGGTCCCCTAAGGATAGGCTGCCTTCCACTGGGAAAGCATTCTCTCCCCTCTTGCTGCAGAACTTGTCCTTTATTAAAAGGCACAGCACTGTGGTGCAGCAGAGGAACCAGCACCACGGGCCAGATGGTGGAGGAAAGGGAAAAATCCACTTACTGCCACACATCAGAAGACATTTAGCTTATTACCAATAAATTCAAGGTATTGGTTTTCTTTTGCGGGGAGTGTTAAGACGCTCAGCATCAGTGACAGGAATTCAGCAGGCAGAGTAGGTGGCTGACAAACTTGTTGTACCCATGTCAAGACAAGCTGGGGAGGCTTCCAGCAGAGGCTGGCTGCAGGGAGACCCCTCTCTCTGCACCTCTCCCTCCTAGGTAAGGAACCATCAATTCATCAATCCTGCCTGTGCACAGAGCAGACCTAGTGCAGGGCTCAAAGAGCCTGTGGTTAATAAGGATCAATGAGCTCGCTGTTCAAAAGGCAAGCAAGGATTTCATCAGAACAAATACTTTTGCTTGGGAATGATTGTGCCACATCCAGCTTGGAAACCTAGTTTAATCAGATACTGTTCTGCAATGGGTGAAAGACAAGTCTCTGCAGAGATCTCCATCCAGCCCAGCCCAGTTAAGCTCCCGTGGATCCCTGATGGGAAGGACAGTGATGTAGATAAGATGCTCCCTGTTCCTGGGGCCCAGCTCCCTGCTGGAAGGGGTGCAGATGGCTCACTCTGGGAATGCAGAAGGAAGATGAGGTTCACACAGGTCCTTGTTCTGGGAAGCTTTGCTTGCAGCTCACTCCAAACCTGAACACCCCACGCAAACAGCTCTAGCCTTGAAAATCTATCATTCTTTACTGGCCTCCAGATGACTTAAAACCAGCGCAACACCGACGAGCTCCATCCTAAAGCAAGTTTCCAAAATACTGCAACTAACTACATCAAGGAACAGAAGGAAATCACGCGTACGTTTACAAAACACACAGTAGGAGCTGAAGGAGAGCAGAAAAACCTGTAGGAAATCTTCCCCAGTTCCAACAGGCACCAGCACAGGACACTGCATGACAGCAGCATCAAACGAGAGGATGATTAAGACTCCAAAATAGTTTTCTCCCCAAAACCAGGGATCAGTCTGGCTCTGCTTGCTTCAGTAAGAGCTGAGTTCAGAGCTCCCCTCCCTGAGCAGCTGATTCAGCAAGAACATCTTTGCAAAGGCCACCAAGGTGTTTGCAATGACTTCAAACCCCAGTACTGGCAACGGCTTAAAACTCACAAGGACAGAACCCCTAGGAGAAGAGTGACCAATGTTCTGATATCAGACCTAAAACGTGCAAAACCCTGTACAGCACCGCAGCTGTGCAAGTCAGACAGGAAAGCACCTTCTCTGCACTGCCCCCAGGGCTCGTGCTGTCAGCTAAAGTCTAAAATATTAGATCCCTGCACGGCACTGAGCAGGTACTGGAAGATGGGGAGCACAGCTTGGTCAGCACCCCGAAAGTCAGAAGGGTGAAAGGGTGATGGTGCTTTGCCTCCTGTTCATGACACAGGACTGCCACAGCTCAGCTGTTTGCTCAAACTCATTAAGCCCTGATGACTCATTTGTAATCTGGACCATAACAACTGCTGCTACAGAAAAACACTCGGCCTCTAAGACCTTGTCTAGATTCCTCTGCGTAGCAAACGTTCTGAACTGTAACAGGAAAAGTTCTCTTTTCAAAACCACCTTGCAGAGCTTGGCTCCTCTACTCTGCTGTCTGCAGAGGTGGTGACAGCAACTCGGAGCTGCTGTCATGGGAGTTTGAGAAGAATTTTGTCTGGTCTCCAGGCAGCTGGCTCGTTCATGCTTGTGTTAGTGGACAAACCAGAAGAAAGCTGTTAATTGCCCCTCTAACCTCAAGGCCTGGAGGGTACCCCCTGGCTGTGCAAGTTTGAATACAAGACCAGGATGGTTGAGTCATGGTGGAGGAGAGTGTAACGTTCTGAACTGTAATAGGAAAAGTTCTCTTTTCAAAACCACCTTGCAGAGCTTGGCTCCTCTACTCTGCTGTCTGCAGAGGTGGTGACAGCAACTCGGAGCTGCTGTCATGGGAGTTTGAGAAGAATTTTGTCTGGTCTCCAGGCAGCTGGCTCGTTCATGCTTGTGTTAGTGGACAAACCAGAAGAAAGCTGTTAATTGCCCCTCTAACCTCAAGGCCTGGAGGGTACCCCCTGACTGTGCAAGTCTGAATACAAGACCAGGATGGGTGAGTAATGGTGGAGGAGAGTGTGAACGACAGGCAATTCCTGCTAAGGGCCTGGCACGTCTTAGGAAGAAAGATGCTTACAAGGTGGTGGCTGAGACACACCTGGTTGGAATGAGTCTGATGGGAGAGAGAACCACAGAACCTTAGGGGCTGGAAGGGACAGAACCACAGAACCTTAGGGGCTGGAAGGGACAGAACCACAGAACCT
>NW_009953207.1:1389588-1391580 GCF_000747805.2 Chaetura pelagica | reverse complement strand
GGAACGGAATCAACCACAGAACCTCAGGGGCTGGAAGGGACAGAATGAATCACAGAACCTTAGGGGCTGGAAGGGACAGAAACACAGAACCTTAGGGGTTGGAAGGGACAGAACCACAGAACCTCAGGGGCTGGAAGGGACAGAACCACAGAACCTCAGGGGTTGGAAGGGACAGAACCACAGAACCTTAGGGGTTGGAAGGGACCTCCAAAGACCATCTAGTCCGACCCCCTGCCAGAGCAGGATCACAGACACATCAGCTGAGCTAAAACCACGGGGGGCAGCATAGAAACACAGAACACACTGCTGTCCTGAGCAGCCAGGGCGGCGGCACCCCAGTGTCCCCTCCCCTCCCGGTCTCATCTCTACGTGGGGATCCCTCCCCCGTGGTCCAGCCCCATCCCATGTCCCTTGTCCCTCTCCCAGTCCCACCACTCCCATGTCCCTGCCCTGAAAGTGGTGTCCCCGTGTCCCAACGTGTCCCTGGTCCCCTCGTGTCACTGCTCAGGTCCCCACACATCCCTGTCTTACTCCCAGTAACATCTGTGTCTTCGTCCAGGTCCCTCATGTTGCTGCCCTGGTCTCCCATGTCCCTGTCCCCTCCTGTCCCTAATCTGGTCCCAGTACACCCCACGTCCCTGTCCTGGTCCAGCTCTCTCCATGTCCCTGCCCTGGTCCCAGTACTCCCATGACCCTTCTCCCTGTGCCAGTCCTGCCCATGTCACTGTCCCAGTCCCACCATGTTCCTGTCCTATTTCCAGCCCCTCTTATCACTACCCCCTGTCCCCTGTCCCTGACCTAATCCCAGTCACTCATATCCCTGGCCTGATCCTGGTGTCCTCCTGTCCCAGTCCCAGTGCTCTTGTCCATTGTCCCCATCCTGGTCCATGTCCCCCCACATCCCTGTCCTGATCCTGGTCTCCTTGTGCCCCTGTCCCAGTCCCTGTCCTGGTCTCAGTCCCCTCCTGTTGCTGCACTGGTGCCACACTGTCCTGGCCCAGATCCCCCATGTCCCTGACCCAGTCTTGGTGCTCCTGGTCCTGTCCTTGTCCCCTGTCCCTTGCTCCTGTCCTGGTCCCAGCCCTCCATGTCACCAACAAGATTCTGGTATCTTCCTGTCCTTGTCCCAGCTCCACTGTTGCTGTCCCTGTGTCCTATGTCCCTGTTCTGGTTCTCCCACGTCCCTGTCCCCTGTGTCCCTCTCCTGGACCCCAATGTCCCCCCACATCCCTGCCCCAGTCCTACATGTCCCTGACCTAGTCCCCCACATACTGGTCCCAGTGCCCCTGACACAGTCCTGGTCCATCTGCATCCTGGTCCATGTCACCCCATGTCCTGGTCCCTGTCCCCCCCACACCTGTCCTGGTCTTGGTCCCCTGTGTCCCTGTCCCAGTCCTCCATATCCCTGTCCCACTCCCCTGTGTCTGTCTCCTGGTCCCCCCACATCCTGGCCCTGGTCCCAGTGACCCCCTGTCCCAGTCCCCCATGTTCCTGTTTCAGTCCCTTGTGCCCATGTCCCAACCCCTTCTCACACCTGTCCTGGTCCCCCGTGTCCATGACCTGGTCCCCTCATATCCCTGTCCTGGTCCCCTGTGTCCCGGTCCCTCCAGGCCCCTGTCCTGGTCCCAGTCCCCCATGTCCCTGTTTCAGTCCCTTGTGCCCATGTCCCAACCCCTTCTCACACCCGTCCCAGTCCCCCGTGTCCGTGTCCCAATCCCGTCATGTCCCTGTCACCTGTGTCCCTGTCCTGGTCCCCCGTGTCCCTGTCCTGGTCCCCTGTGTCCCTGTCCTGGTCCCCTCATATCCCTGTCCCTGTGTCCCTGTCCCTGCACGCACCTGTCCTGGTCCCCCGTGTCCCTGTCCTGGTCCCCTGTGTCCCTGTCCTGGTCCCCTCATATCCCTGTCCCTGTGTCCCTGTCCCTGCACGCACCTGTCCTGGTCCCCCGTGTCCCTGTCCTGTCCCCCCGTGTCCCTGTCCCCCCGTGTCCCTGT
>NW_009953207.1:1387986-1389430 GCF_000747805.2 Chaetura pelagica | reverse complement strand
CGCCCCGGGGGCCCGACGGTTCGTCCCCCGCCGCGGGGCAGGGACGGGCGGGCAGCACCGGGGGCCCCGGGTGGAAAGCTTGGAGGGTGATTTCAAGCGTCTTCAAGTGCCTCGGAACCCCCCCCGACCCCGCTCCAGGAGTCGTGCTGGGGTTTATTTTTCCCTTGGGATTTTCCCGGGGTGTTGGTGTTGTTAGAGGCGATGTTATCCCAGCCCGCGGGGTGCTGGGCGTTCGCAGTGTGAATTTATGTGCCTGCCAGGACGTGGGAACACAACATCGAGAGTTTGAGAGGTGACAGAACAGATGGAGAAAAAGAATAATAATAATAGAAGAAGAAGAAGGTGCTTCCTAGGCAGGAGTAACAGGGTTTTTGCTCTGCCTGCGTGCTGGGAGCAGCAGAGAAACCACCAGCTAACCCGGGTGTGCCTGCCGAGCGTGTGGCAGGGGCAGTTCACCTGCTCAGGTGACAGAGCGAGGCTGTGGCCGTCAGGGATTGCACCTGGTTTTGCAATTAGATCTTTTCCCACAGAACGAAAGCTCCTCTGCAGAGTCCCAGGACTGTAAGCCGCGTGGAAATCGGAGCTGGAAAACGAGACGTGCCCGGCGTGGTGGTGTTAGGAGGAGCCAGGGAGTGAGAAGTTCACTTTGTAAGGACAACTCACTGTGCTGAGCAGCCAGGGCCTAACGCAGGATTGAAAAGAACACCTCGGCTTGGCCCCCCTGCAGAAGCTGGCCTTCCCTAAGAGAAGAGACTGCCCTTGTTATTCGAGATGAAGTCACGGGTAAGTACCTGCGTTTCAGTCCAATTTCCAGACCCATCTGCACCCTCTATCTCCTGCCAAAGGGGGAAAACAAAATGCAAGGGAGGAGATGTGACTGAGCAGTCACTGCTACAATTACAGGTAATACACGAGTCTTTCACTCTGCTTTTCTCAGTCAGGAGGGTGTCATATACTGCCTGTCTTTTCTGCTCTGCTAAATCAAGCTGGTTTGCAGGAGAGAACATCTATTGTCAGGCTGTCCTTGGCATTCATTCCTTCTAGAGCTTATTCTTCACTAGGGAAGCAGTTGTACTTACAGTTTGTGCCCTGTCACATTCCCTGAGCCTGAGGGTGTCTCACCAAAAATAATCCACAGATCCTTTTTTCCTTTAATCTAGCATTTGACACGCCTGATAGAAAAAGAACCCTAAATCTAGGTAATCCAGTTTGCAGAACATCTGAAGCGTAAGTACTGTCAGAGTTTGAACCAAACCCAAATCCATTCATATCGAATCAGTTTTACTTAATTACTTTTAAGCCAGCATCCAGTTCCAGCCCCAGAGCCTATTAATGCTGCTTGCCAGTACAACCAGCATTGCTGACTGGCTTCCCCGTCACGTTCAGGTGTTCAGAACAATGGGATCCACTTGTAAGAACCAGCATGTGGCAGGGGAGCCTGCAG
>NW_009953207.1:1382665-1387651 GCF_000747805.2 Chaetura pelagica | reverse complement strand
GCCCCCGCTCCAGGAGTCGTGCTGGGGTTTATTTTTCCCTTGGGATTTTCCCGGGGTGTTGGTGTTGTTAGAGGCGATGTTATCCCAGCCCGCGGGGTGCTGGGCGTTCGCAGTGTGAATTTATGTGCCTGCCAGGACGTGGGAACACAACATCGAGAGTTTGAGAGGTGACAGAACAGATGGGGAAAAAGAATAATAATAATAGAAGAAGAAGAAGGTGCTTCCTAGGCAGGAGTAACAGGGTTTTTGCTCTGCCTGCGTGCTGGGAGCAGCAGAGAAACCACCAGCTAACCCGGGTGTGCCTGCCGAGCGTGTGGCAGGGGCAGTTCACCTGCTCAGGTGACAGAGCGAGGCTGTGGCCGTCAGGGATTGCACCTGGTTTTGCAATTAGATCTTTTCCCACAGAACGAAAGCTCCTCTGCAGAGTCCCAGGACCGTAAGCCGCGTGGAAATCGGAGCTGGAAAACGAGACGTGCCCGGCGTGGTGTGTGTTAGGAGAGCCAGGGAGTGAGAAGTTCACTTTGTAAGGACAACTCACTGTGCTGAGCAGCCAGGGCCTAACGCAGGATTGAAAAGAACACCTCGGCTTGGCCCCCCTGCAGAAGCTGGCCTTCCCTAAGAGAAGAGACTGCCCTTGTTATTCGAGATGAAGTCACGGGTAAGTACCTGCGTTTCAGTCCAATTTCCAGACCCATCTGCACCCTCTATCTCCTGCCAAAGGGGGAAAACAAAATGCAAGGGAGGAGATGTGACTGAGCAGCTCAGCAGCACTGCTAAAATTACAGGTAATACCCGAGTCTTTCACTCTGCTTTTCTCAGTCAGGAGGGTGTCATATACTGCCTGTCTTTTCTGCTCTGCTAAATCAAGCTGGTTTGCAGGAGAGAACATCTATTGTCAGGCTGTCCTTGGCATTCATTCCTTCTAGAGCTTATTCTTCACTAGGGAAGCAGTTGTACTTACAGTTTGTGCCCTGTCACATTCCCTGAGCCTGAGGGTGTCTCACCAAAAATAATCCACAGATCCTTTTTTCCTTTAATCTAGCATTTGACACGCCTGATAGAAAAAGAACCCTAAATCTAGGTAATCCAGTTTGCAGAACATCTGAAGCGTAAGTACTGTCAGAGTTTGAACCAAACCCAAATCCATTCATATCGAATCAGTTTTACTTAATTACTTTTAAGCCAGCATCCAGTTCCAGCCCCAGAGCCTATTAATGCTGCTTGCCAGTACAACCAGCATTGCTGACTGGCTTCCCCGTCACGTTCAGGTGTTCAGAACAATGGGATCCACTTGTAAGAACCAGCATGTGGCAGGGGAGCCTGCAGGGCAGGCTTTGCAAGCAGCAGTTGCATTAGGAAAGTCTCACCTGACAGATTGTGGGGTTCAGGGGTACCCGTGGGTGAGCATCAGTTCTTGTCCTCTCCCTCCATGGAGATTTTTCAGGGTAAGAAAAAGCTGAGCTTTGTAAAGAGCATGATCAGGAGTGTGAAAGCTCACTTCAGTAAGTTGTGAGGAATAATCATGCAAATATGAATGGGTGGTTTTGTGAAGTGATTAATTGCTTACGAGGTGAAGGCTGCATGGCCTCAAATATAAATCCAAATGCTACAATCTTTAAAAAAGAGTTCAGAGACAAAGGCAGCAGGTAGACAATTTATAAACCTTTTCAAGACACTGTGGGAACTAAAGAGGTTACACACAAAAGACATGCAGATCTCCACAGTGATACAGCTCCAAATGCAATGTCTTAGGTGTTCAATCCGGGATGCACCTTGTCTTCTTTGGGCGAGACCTGACCAAATAACAGCCCCTCCAGCCAAGAAATGGAGACTTACTTTGCTTGTCAGAGGTAGCTGGTTGCCATCCACAGACTATCAACTGTATTTGCACTTGCTAAATTCAACCTTTGCCTCTCGGGACTCCTCTGACTTTTATCTGAAGTAGTTTGCCTTTCTTTTTTCAGAGAAATTGCTTTGTACCACCCGAAAATCCCATTCTTAGATTTGGTGTTCAGTGAGAAACTGAGGACTCACAAGTCTTCTCATTGCTCTCTCTATTTGCTCAGTTTTTTCCCCTCTCCTCCCTTAAGCTCATTTCCTACGTTTCTCCAGGTTTTCTGTGCATTAACTTCATTATTTCATGGAGTACCAGGTAATTTAAAAGGGGAATAATTTTACAGAATCATTTGGGTTGGAAGGGACCTCTCCAGATGATCTACTCCAAGCCCCTGCTCAAGCTGGGTCCCTAGAGCAGGTTGCTCAGGACTACGTCCCATGTGGAGCCTCCACAACCCCTCTGACAGGCTGCTCTGGAGGTTGGCTGCCTTCACCATGAAAATCATATTTTCTTGTGTCCATGATTACCCTTGGTAAATAGGTTGAGCAGTCACAAACCTGTCCCACCTTCCAGCTTGTTTCTTTGCACACCTAGCTGAGTGCTGTTAGAGCTGACTGTGGGAACTCTGCAATTACAGACACGTTCATTCTTTGTTACATCCCTGGTCCAAAGCTAACTGGTGTCCTCAGGTCTTCAACTGGGACCTTAATTTTACCATTTCCTGAGATGAAAATGTCAGTATTTCCATGTTTGCTGTATTTGATTCCCTGTTAAATTCCCCCTCACTTTGTTTTATTCTGTGTATACAGCTTCTACTGACATTTAATCAAGAAAACTAGTGACCTGTCATAGCCTTTTCCCACTAAGACCTGACATGTCTTACAGTGAATTCCTGCCTTGTTGCAGAACATTTGCTCTTTGTTTTGCAGCCACACAATCTCTTCACCTCCCAAACCTATGCATTCTTCCAGACCAAAGTGTTGTCCATGTTCTGTTGTGTCATGCATCCCAAGGTAAAAATACTGGGCTATATGTTTGTGTATCACGGAAGGTTTTTTCCCAGAACACTCTTACGGGTTCTTACCACTGTCAGTGCCCTCTTCCTGGCTCCTACCCTCTAATTATTATGAGTTTTCCATGCTCATCTTCTAAATAGGCAATTTTCACTCTTCATAATCCTATCTGTGATACTTCCTGTATCACACAATTCTTCTCACACTTCTTTTTATGTTCAAGGCTCCCCGAGCCCCTAGAATAGACAGGGGCAATAAAATCTCCTGCTACAAACCAACAGGAAAAGTGCAAATGGGTTGTTGCACAAATGTCCTGAATCCCATCTCTGCTTCAGAGGAAGCGGGTTGTCACACTGGATACCTCCTGCTACATGGCAAGCAATTCTGCCTTGATTTACAACTTTCTTTTAAGGAGGGAGAGAACCTCATGTGTTAATTGCATCACCCAGTAGTCACAACCCAGGCCCACAGGGGAAAACTAATACTCAAAAATAAAATTATGTTATCAACTAAAGTAATCTGTTTTAATAGATATTTGATTTTTACCTTGAAAGCTTCAAGACCCATTTCCTTTAATCAGTGCTTTTTTTTTTCCCCTCAGATCAGCCTTAATTTGTACAGCCTAGTAAATCCCACCAGTTCACACACCCAAGAAGCTGTTTTTCAAGAACCAACAGACACATCTTCTGCTCAGTCACTTCAATAAGGTGCCAAATCGGTGCACCCTAAGAAGTCTTTTGTAGCAAAGGCCTGACTGAATTCCCAAAAGCAGAGCTGGTGATGTATCAGGATAGGGAAAGGATGTAACCAGATAAAGCAAGAAATGCTGTTGCTTGGGTGTACTCCAAAGGTATTAGTCACTTTACAGTCTTGTAAATACTATTGCTGTATGAAAACATAGCTTATACACACACACACACATTCATTTTTTTTTTTCCCAGTAGGTATATATATATATAATCTTGAATACTTAGCAACTTCCAGGCACTTTAATTTCTTCCAACTGGAATGACACAGGCTCTCTATCTCTTATGTCATGGCTCAGGAAAACAGTATAAAGCACCTGTAACTTTTCTGCCACACTTAAATTGTGGCTTCAGGGACTGGCTAGAAGGAGAATTATGATAAAACACATTTTATCATAGGTAATTTAGGAGACATTTCCAGCTGGAATCTAAGAGGATAAAGCCCATGTCTGTAAGGAATATGCAGGGCAAGGCACTGGCAATTAGCAGAGGTAAAGCCAAGACATGAATTTTTTGTACACTGAGTTATTCAGGTGGGGCTGGAACAGGAGCAGCCAGGTGAATTTGGCCCAGTGCCTGATGTTCAGTCTGGAGGTGCTGAAGCCCTGGGACCCTGCTGCCAAACTTTCCAGCTGGGGTGCCCAGAAATACAGCCGGATGTTCGGGAGATTTAGTTCTCCTGCTTCTCAGTGGTCCTATGTATTTTTAACAGCAATCCTTGGTTTTACCTTCCAAACAAACCTTGGAAAGGCTTCGTGAACCTTCCTAGAGGATGAGGTTTTAAACTATGAGGTATTAAATTTAAATTCCTGTTCACAGGTGGACCCCATGTTCCTCGCTGTGCAGGGAGCAGGGCAGCAGCACCCCTGAACCACAGCCTCCTTTCCGAGGGGTGAGAAGGAATAAACCCCAACAGCGAGTGGCTCATTGCTGCCTCCCGTGCGTGGTTAGTGGGTCAGGGAGGTTCTCCTTCCCCTCTGTTCTGCCTTGGGGAGGCCACATCTGGAGTGTTGTGTCCAGTTCTGGGCCCCTCGGTTCCAGAAGGACAGGGAACTGCTGGGAAGAGCCCAGGGCAGAGGCACAGAGATGCTGGAGGGAGGGGAACATCTCCCTGCTGAGGAAAGGCTGAAGGAGCTGGGGCTGTTGGGCTTGGAGGAGACTGAGGGGCCACCTCATCCATGGGCACAAATCTGTTCAGGAGGACAGAGCCAGGCTTTGTGCAGTGATGTCCAGTGACAGGACAAGGGGCAGTGGGTGCAAACTGGAGCACAGGAGGTTCCACGTGAATCTCAGGAAGAACTTCTTTGCTGTGAGAGTGACAAGAGCCCTGGGCCAGGCTGCCAGAGAGGCTGTGGAGTCTCCTTCTCTGGAGACATTCCAACCCCCCTGG
>NW_009953207.1:1357207-1381981 GCF_000747805.2 Chaetura pelagica | reverse complement strand
GGGGGGGGGAAAAACCCTCTGGGTGTTTTGCTTCGGTAGGGAGGAGCAGCACTAGTTAAATGGGACTCGGTGCTTCCCTGCGGGTTTGGTTGTGTTTCTGGTTTGTCCTGTCGAGTGGAAGGTGCAGCGGCTTGTTGTTCTGATGCTCTGGCTGAGCATTGCTGGGCTCGGGAGGGGCATGGAAAGCAGGTGCTGCGGCAGAAACGTGTCCGTGGCCTTTAACTGCTGCGTTAGCAAGTGGCTTTTGAATGAATAAGGAGAGAGAAGTGATTAAATGAGCGGTTTTAAAAGGCTGGTGGAACCACCAGCATCAGTGTCCTTCCAGGAAACGTTGAAAAGTGTTGGTTATGGGAAGAAGCAGCTAGATTCCTTGAAGCTTGCTGCATGTCTTCCTGTTTTCCTTTCCCTGGTTATTCTTCCACTGAGTTGTTGTGTGGGGACATCCCAGAGGCAGCTTTCCCTCTCGTGCATGTATTGGCATGAAAATGGCCTCAGCAACAAATATTTTAAAGTTATTTTCAATAAAACCCCCAGTAATTTTCTCATTCTTTTTGTCCACAGAACATGATCTATGTTTCTCTTTAATGGACTTGATTATTTTATGCATATTCTTTTTGTCCTAAGGTGATTTGATAGAACTGATAACTCTTCCTCTGCTCAATTTAAAAATAATTGGCTTTTTTTTGTTGCTGTTGTTGTTACTGCAAAGAAACCAAGCTAACCTGCTCTTGCAACACATAAATCCCCCAAATCCCAATTGTTGTTTTTTTTTTTAATGATCTCCTTGTTTCTGGCTGGTGGTAGTACTTAAATACATACTGGCTAACTTATGGTACTTTCTACTTTTAAATTATCAAATGAGTTTGAAAATTAATGGTATAAAGAAAGTAGTTGTAAACACTCCCTTAACATGAAGTGAGAAAGGAGAATATTTCTTCAGGTATTTTTCTCTTGAAAGATTAAAGCTTAAGATAGTAAGTGTCCTGAATGTTTAAGGTCTACTGCTGTTTTACTGTTTGTGTTTTGATTTGTTTGGTTTGGTTTTTTTTCCCCCCAAAGTAATAGAATTACCACTAATCAACTGCAACTGCCACCATTTTATTTTGACATTTTGTGGGAGTTCCTGTTTCAGAAAATTCATCTTTCTGACATCAAGTTATTAGTAAGCTTTGTGTTATGGAATGACTGTAAATTTCAAGGTTTAATTATTTTTTTTAAAGGCATCTAGATTTTCTGGTTGCAAAAGAAGAACTGAGCTGATGACTTAAGAGTTATTGAACCACTTCTCTTATTGCTCTGGAGTCTGTTGTTGTCCTTGGGCTGTTTTTTGTAAGAATCAGCTTATAAAACAGAGTAACATGGGCTCACTGCCAGAGAGATTATAATACAAAATCCTTGTATCTGGGCCCAAAAGGAAGGTGAGCTGCGGGGTGATGATTGTTTGGATATTCCTGTCAGGGAATGTCTTGCTGTTTTGGTTCTCCAGTCAAGAGGTTCCTTGTTTTAAAGGCACACTTTGGGAATCTGCCTCAGCCATGGTGGTTTTGTTAGATACACTGTAGAGGCAAGACTTGGGGATTTCTGTTTCTGCACAGAAACTGTGATAGAGCCTCTTACTTTCTCTTCTGCTACTGCAGTTTGAAAAAAATTACCTTTAACTTTATTGTTTGGGCCCACAGCTTCTGCTCCAAAATGTGATATACAAAATGATATAGGAAGAGAAACTTAGGGGCTTGACATAAGCCTTTTGTTACAGCCCTGAAAAATCTTGGTTGAATGCAAGAAATACTTGTTCAGAATCACATGCTTAATTTTGCTCATTCTGTTTTCTTCCTTTCTCAGTGACCAGGAGGGCAGTTGAATTGCCAAATTAATCTGGTGCAAATTAAAGCATGTTTTTTATGAAGATAAGTGCATTGCAGGTGTGTGTTGGAAAGGACTGGCTCTGGTGGAATGAGGATGAAATAACCATGTGCTGATTCCTCCTGTGCCTGTCTGGAGCTGACAGGTGATCAGCTGTGTAGCAGGGAAGAGTATGATTCCTGCCTCAATGGAAGGGAAGTGCAGGAAGTTATTTATTAGTGTTTTGGCCTGAAATGTAGCCAGTGGACTGCTCTTGTGCTCTCTTCTGCTTCCTGCCACTGTTTGTTTTTAGCCAGTGGAAATGTATCCAATCATTTGTGTATCATCCAAATAATTTCTTAAATGTCCAGACATGGGGCAGGTGCAATGACAGCTTAACAGCTTCATCCTCTGAAATTGTAAAAGCTGTAGTAGATCTCAGTAGATTAAACTGTTTTGTCATAAAACCTGATTTAAAAAAAATAAAGGTATTTATGTTCATCTTTGATCCATTTTTAACAACTTCTCTGAGCTGGTAATGGTGTCAGTAAACAGTGAGTGTTTAGTGGTAGGTGAGGTCTCAAAACTGGTATTTCAAAGGAAGGATGTGATGAACAAGGAGAGCAAAACCAGTCCTGGAGCAAAGCTCTTGATGATTTTCTGCATCAGAGCTTGGTCTGTCTTCTTAAATATTGAACTTCTGCTGCTTTTTTTAAATTTTAAAATCTTTTGTCTGTCATGACTGCGTATTCTCATACATATAAATCACTCCCCCTGCTTCCCCGTCTACCTAATTATTTTCACCTCATTACTTTGTGGCAAAAACCATCAGCTGCGGTGTGAGGACAGCACTTCCCAGTGCTTGTCTCTGTGGACTCAAAAGTCTTAATTAAAAGGTGTCTGTGTGAGCTGACAGCTGGGGTGAGCTTCAGGAGGAGCTGCCTGCTTGCCGGGCAGGTGCAGCTCCTGCACCAGCCATCTGAGCTGTGGCTGCTTCTTCTGGGCTTCCCAGCTGGGCCCCACCAAGAGCACTCCTGGAACCTGCTGGAATACAGTTCTGCAGCTCAGGGTCACTGGGCAGAGAAGTTTGCTCTCGGGTGTATCAAGAAGTCTGTATCATGTCCTGAAGGGAAAAAGTAGATTGCTTTAATAAGCCTTGAGTGAGGTTTAAATGACACGCTAGAAGGGAGGGATGCCACCCAGGGGGACCTTGGCAGGCTTGAGAACTGGGCTCATGCAAGCTGCATGAAGCTCATCAAAGCCAAGTGCAAGGTCCTGCTCCTGGGTTGGTGCAATCCCAAGCACAAGTACAGGCTTTGTGGAGAATGGATCCAAAACAGCCCTGAAGAGAAGGACTTGGGGGTGATGGGGAATGAGAAATTCAACAGGAGCCGGCACTGTGCACTGAAGCCCAGAAACCAACCCTGTCCTGGGCTGCATCACAAGAAATGTGGCCAGCAGGGCCAGGGAGGGGATTGTCCTCTCTGCTCTGAGACCCCATGTGGAGAGCTGTGTCCAGTTCTGGGGTCCTCAGCACAGGAAGAACAAAGAACTGTTAGAGCAAGTCCAGAGGAGGCCACAAAGGTGATCCGAGGGCTGGAGCAGCTCTGCTCTGGAGACAGGCTGAGAGAGGTGGGGAGACTGGAGAGGAGAAGGCTCCAGGGAGACCTTAAAGCACCTTCCAGTGCCTGAAGGGGCTCCAGGAAAGCTGGGGAGGGACTTGGGACAAGGGCAGGGAGGGATAGGACAAGGGGAAGGGTTTCAAGCTGAAAGGGGGAGAGATTTAGGTTAGAAACTAGGAAGAAACCTTTTGCTGTGAGAGTGGTGAGAGCCTGGCCCAGGTTGCCCAGGGAAGCTGTGGCTGCCCCATCCCTGGCAGTGTTGAAGGGCAGGTTGGCTGGAGCTTGGAGCAGCCTGGGCTGCTGGGAGGTGTCGCTGGCCATGAAGGGGTTTTGGAACCAGATGATCTTTGAGGTCCCTTCCAACCCAAACCAGTCTGTGATTCTGTGAAGTGCAGGTGTGAGTTGTGAGCAGCACAGTCGGCTCAAAGGCTGCATGGCTGCTCTGTAATTCAGAGGAGATGGTTTGCTTTGGGAATCAGTGCTGCTGTGCCTTGTGTACAGGAGTGATGGAAGTACCTGTACAGATGGCAGCCTTGGGGAAGAGGTCTTGAACTGCTCCTGAGCTTGGGTCTGAATTTGCAAGGGTGACACTTCCAGTAAGAAAGAGAACTGTCTTGTTCTATAATTTTCGTTTATACCAGTCTGCAAACTGCCTGTTTTAATCAGCTTTCAAAGCAGAATCATGCTCTGGGTCATGCCATGATGAAAAAAAAAAAAAAAGAGTCTATCCTTTCTACCTACCTTTCCTAGAATTGCTTTGGAAAATTAAGTTAATTAATTTTATTTTTTTATTTTTATAGGTCCCTTGTGGTTGTCCACTTCTGGGCACCATGGGCTCCTCAGTGTGTTCAAATGAATGAGGTTATGGCAGCACTAGCAAAGGAGCACATGCAGGTGACATTTGTGAAGGTAAGTCTGGTGGTTGAGTTTGGTTTAAACAGAGGTGAACCTTTATTACCAGGTGTAAGTGCTACAAAATATGGGTAAAGTTGTTTTTGAAGTACCTTTTTGGATTCCTGTTCAAGGATGTGAGCTGAACATATGCAGGAGATGCATAAAAAAATCAGAGATGAAAGTTTTCAGAGACAACTTAATTTTATTGTGCTGCTTAAAGAAAAGAAAAATATCAGTCTATTAAGATCTCAGGAAGGGTATTTTTCAGTACCTACTGCACCCAAAAATAGGCTGATGAATTTCTCTGTGCCTGCAGTGTCTCAGTCCTTCAGTATTTTAGAGCATGATTTTCGTCCCTGGATTTGAGATTAGTTTGGCAACACTGTTCTTTTCAGTTGAGCTGAAGGTGTGCTTTGTTCCCGTGATGCTACTGGTTAGCCAAGCAGATCTCAGGGCTCAGATTTTCTGTCTGACACTGAAGATGAACAGCAATCTTTATGAAGTTTAAAGGAAGATAAATTCAAACATGTGCACCATTGTCACTCTAAGGTGACAATTGTGTAGTGCTGGATGGTATAAGCACATGAAATGCCCTAGTCTTGTCAGATCCTCTGCACATCCTAGTGGGAGAACCAGTGTGGAGGGAAAAATTATGCACTTCATCAACATGCCATTTGTTTTAGAACAACTCTCTCTTGCTAACGAGGCACTTTGGTGATTATGAGGGCAGGGAGTAATGGAGCAACCAGCTGTGTGTGAGTATTTTGATTTGATTTTTTACAGTCTTTAGATTTTGTGGGTTTTTGACTGATTCAGTTGGTATTTCTCCCTGTAAAATAGAAGACAGAACTATTTTCCTGGTAGTATTTATTTACCTAGAGTTTCAAAAGACTAATTTTAAACATTTTGAAAATTCAAGCTGCTTAACTTTTATGCTGAGTTGCTATAGCTTTTAGTAGGCCCAAGAAAGTTTGAAAACTCTCGGTTGTCTCTGTTATTTATGTATTATTTGATTATAGCCCTTATTATTCAGCTGTAATTTATTTTCTAATAACAAGGTTCCAAAATGATGAAATGTTGCAAAATTATCATAATGGCCCCTCCTTCCCCCCCTCAATGTTACTGATACAGTTATTTAGAGAAATAAGCTACTGAAAGGCTTAAGTGACTTTACTTGATACCTTTTTTTGTCCTTTGGGGTGGGTGGGGGAGCTCCTCATGAGGAGTGTGTTTGATTTTGTCAGTTTTTTATGGGATTTTGGCCTGTGTTCCAGAATAGCCAGTCTGGCTTTCCACTGGCAAGACCCATCAGATGGTTACAGGTGTCCAGGACTGGTGCACAGCCTTGGAAATTGAGAGCAGTCACATCCTAGAGCAGAGCTGAGGAGTAATGACATGAACTTTAGTTGTTACACAGCCTAACTCCAAGATCCTTGGCTGGGTTAAAGTGAAAGTGTGTCCATATCCAAAAATAGTTAGAAACAGTGTTTAGGACAGTTGTACCAATAAGAGCAAGTTACTGAAAATATGAAATTGAATTTGTTCTGTATGTGGGAACATCACCAGAGTGGAACATGATTATCCAAGTAAGTAGGATATTTTACTGGGAAAGAAAATTAGTATTATAGGTAGAAGTCATTGAATCATTTGCCACTTGAAAGAGAATAGATAATTAGAATCTACTTACAGCTCTTAGGTTGTAGCCTCAGTCTCTCATTTGGTCCTGTTGGAGCATTGATTAGCAGAAGTAAAGGTGAGGCTTGGACTCTCAGTTTTTACTTCTACTGAGTTGCTTCTGTATTTAGTGAGTTATTAACAGCCTGTCTAGCTGGAGCAAATCCAAACCTGCTGCAATACTGAAATATTCAGAGCTTCACTACGTATGGGTTCATAGTGAGAACAGTTGTGGTGTTTTCTAAAACATGAAAGAATGGACAGGGATGGGCAGGAACACCTTCTGTTCAGTAGCCCTCTTGATGCTTGTTCATTCTCTGGTTTGAGGAATACATCTGAAAGGCTTTTTCAGCTGTGCACTGGATTGCAGGTTTCTGTTTGAAACATTTGGATCTGTTACCACTTTTTTAACCATTAACTCTGTGGTTATTACAGAGCCTTTTGTGTTGTCTCACACAGCCTTATACTGGATCTTCTGTCACTTGAATAAACTTTTGGCCTGGGCACAGAAACCCACAAATTTGAGGTCATTAAAATGTATGTTTTCTTGGCAAATTACTACATTGTGTAATTTCCAGGTGCACATTTGAATGCTGGATAAAATTAGACCAAATAATCTCAACAAGCTCAATAGCCTTGCAGGAGTTAAAACTAAAATTGACTAGACATCAATAGGTTATTGAAGAAACACTCCTTTTTTTCTTCATAATTTGCAGAAGGCTGCAAATGTCAGTCATGATGTACTGCCCCTTGAAATTAGTCAATAGAACAAACAGAAAGAACCGCTGTGGGCAGAAAATAAGCACTGTAATCATGACATAACTGGGGTCAATGATTTATGGATTTCAATATAGTAGTAGCTGCATATGATTGAAAATTTACTAGGTCACTAGTGCACCAAAAATTTTATTCGCAGCCTCTGGGCATCTTTTGAAATGTGCAACAAAATAAAAACCTCTGAACCTGTTTTGACACTGTGTGGGCTCAGTGGATGACACGCCAACCCAGTGAGTCTCATTTAAATGCAAATGTGCCACAAACTTCTGCATCAGATCCTTTTTAAATGTATAAAATGCCTAGGAGAACATTCTAGGCAGGATTGACATCCCCAGTCCAACTTTAAAGAAGATTATGAAAATGATCTTTTGTTTTTGTAGCTGGAAGCAGAAGCTGTGCCTGAAGTATCTGAAAAATATGAAATTAGTTCTGTTCCAACGTTCCTATTCTTTAAGGTAAGAAAAGATGGATTTAAGAAAAAATGCATTCCACGTAGACTCTTAATATATATTTACTTTTTTAATGCTATTGCCAGAAAAGCAGAACCTTAAGAACTTTCTCAGTCAAGAAGCACTTATGTATCTGATTGAAGTCTATCCAGTGGAACCTAGAAAAGTAGATAGAAATTATTCTTACACTTTGTAAATAATATTTCAGAGCTTCCTTAATTTCTTTGGGATTTTACATAGTTTTTGCTGTAGTTGTTGTACCTTGTATTGGATCAAAAAATTCTCAGTGTTTCCTTGTCTGGCTGTTGTTCTGCAACATGGCAAACACCCAAGTAAATAATCTCTTGGTAGAAATGACAGGTCTTTTGGGGTCACATTTGCCTATGATAATAGCATTCAAAATATTTTATGTATTCTTCTAGTATCAAATTTGGTAGGATGAGCAGCAGCCAGCTGAATGGTGGGAGTCTTAGAACTAAAGACTGGCTGAAAGATCAATGCACTGATCTACCCTGCATCTGAAAATCTATACTTTATATGGTGGTCTTACTAGTTGTTTATGACAGTACAAATTCTGAATTTAATATTTTAATATGAGCCCGTGTTTTGCTTTCCTTAGAATTCCCAGAAAGTTGACAGGCTGGATGGTGCACATGCCCCAGAGCTGACCAAAAAGGTGCAACGCCACTCGTCCAGCAGCTCCCTCCCTGCTGCCTCCAAGGACACTGCGGGAGAGGATCTCAATGTGCGGCTGAAGAAGCTCATCAACGCTGCCCCTTGCATGCTCTTCATGAAAGGCTCTCCGAAGGAACCTCGCTGTGGTAAGGGTTTCCTGAAGGTTCCCTGGGACAGCCCTTCCTGTGGGCTGGCTGTCAAATTCATTCCGTTTTGAGGAGATACATCCCAAGGGCATCTTGTACACCCTGAAGTGTTAATGGCAGTATTTCCATATTGCTTACGTGCACTCCTGAATTGCTGTTCTCTTAGTTAAATTTCGGAAATGGAATCACAGGGACTGGGGGGGACTTGCTAAAAAATGTGCTGTGCAGTGCTGACCTTGGGGCATGACTTGTTCTGAGCTAGCTCAGTCTTTATTCATGATGCATTTTGTGGTTCAAGTTACACACGCTGAAAATGTAAAATAGTCTGGAGAGAGAAATTCAGTTCAAGGAATAATATGAGTTGGCTAATATCCAGGATTACTGTTGCCATTTGGAGAAGGAAAACTATCTGAGCTGGTAAGATTGAAAGACCAGTAGCATGAGTTTCTGCTGCAGTGAAATCCCTCTTCTTAAACATAATATTCTTAACCCTTGCTCACCATTTCAAGTGCTTGGTTCCTAGCTAACCTGAAGTGTTGATCCAGGTGGGAAGCACATAAGCAAATGCTAAAACCCCAAAGTTTCAGCACTATGGAGCTGCCATCCCTCTGCTCATGCCATCTCAAGAAGCTGCAGTGCAGAACTGATTTTGTAGGGCTTTCTGTAGGGAGCTGCAGGAGGTAAACAGAAGAGCACTGATGTAGGATGGGGATTGCCTGGCCAAACAGCACTCTTGGCAGCTCTCCTGTTCCTGTTCTGTGTAGCTCTGGGGACATTGTTTTGGCATTAACACAGCACTTCTCAGGCCATCTCTTTTGAGCGTAATCCTTGCCTGCCTTTGTTGGAGTTTATCTTCAGTTGTCAGTCTGCTGCTAACCCACCAGCCTTCCTCTCCTGATCCTTACAGGAGTGAACAGTAACTGCTGGTTTCTATGCTGTTTTTTCATGTTCTCTTGTTCCCCAAGGCCTGTGTTCTACTGTCAAAACACAGGGGCCAAAAAGCAGCGTCTGAAAACAGCCATTCCTCATCTCCAGAGCTTCACTGGCAATGGGAAGACTTCAGTCTTGAGTCTTTTACATCCTTTTCAGGAATTATTCTGGGCATGGAGGCAATAAGATACAGTTCCAAGATTGTAAAATTAAGAGTGGGGAAAGGCAATGGGGGAAAAAAAGTTGCACTGACTTCTTTTACCTCCTTTCTGCAAACTGATCTAGAGATCAAATGTTGCAACTTCTACAGTTACTTCCATACAGGAGATGGTTAAGATTGGATTCCTTTGGCAAGCAAATGTATCCTGTGGGACAGACCATATCGGCTACCTTGCTGGGCCAAAGAGAGATTGAAGTTTGGATAATTAAGTCTTTTCAGTAACTGCAGGTAGTTTTGAGTGAGGACCAGTGCTTGAGAAAAGAGGGAGCTGAGCAGAGTGGTAGCAGTGGTGAAGCTGCCAGGTGGGCTCTCAGTACTGAAGTGTACTTTCAGGTGTTTCTGTGAAAGGGTTGTAGAAATGTCGGAGGAAGTGCAAGATATTCTCTGCACTGCCTGTACTTCCTGTGCTGTATTTGACTTTCGCTGTGCTGGTAACTTCACATCTTTTTTATTCTTCTTTCAAGGCTGCTCTTTCATTTCAAGGCAGTAATATGTTCCAGAATCACTTCAGTAGAAGCAGTTTCAAATACAACCTTAGATTTCAGAACTGTCATGTTCACTGGGCTGTGAACTGTCTGTCTGTCATTACTGTCTGTTAGGTTGGGATTCCAGCAGTTTGTGCACAGGCATTTGCTCCTATGAAGAGCTGATGAACTCCCATCTCTTTACTGATAATTCTGTACTGCAATCATGTAACAATATGATTATAGATGTGTGAAATCATGGGAATTCATGTATCATTTTGTAGGAATGGGAATTTGGACATATTTTGAAGTAGACTTGTGAAGTCCATCCATTGGTACATCCTGTGATGTCTGTTTGTAACAGAGCAGTGCTCTGATAGGCTCCTGATGTTAATGAGCATGTTTGGGATGTCTGCAGCTTAGATTATTCAGACAGGACACTTAGGAACTTCATCATAAACTCAATATGGAATGCAGGTTCATTTGCATGTCTTAACATGTTAAATTATATATTCAAGCTTTCAATTTTATATTTGATCCCTAGTACCCAGTGAAAAGTGCCCAGGAGATACTTACCTACATAGATGTGTGTATTACATTTGGAAGTATTTAAAATGTAGTGCAACATGTGGAATCATCTGGACATAATATTAATCTTGCAGTTAAACACTGTGTCTGCTTTAAATTGCTGTGGCACTTCCTGGCAGTATTTAGAGATGTTAGCAAGTTGGGTTCATTAAATTTCTTGGAATAGACCGTTTTTTTTCAAAGTGAAGGTAATTTAACATTTTGTCAAAGATGGTGTGGTTCTGTTACAGCAGTAGTAGTAATAAAAATAGAGTGAAAAGAGCCGTGTTTGTTTAGAGAAGATGTTTCTGAATTGTATCTATTTTGATACAGAAAACAGACTTGCAGTGCAGTTGGCAGGTGGAGGGAACCCTGTCCAGCAGTGGATTTTGGGATCTTGTAGTTGGTAATTTCTCTACTGGAAAAGCCAGCTAGGGGGGTGTAAAGGAAGGTTTGTCCCCTGGGCTGTGTGTGCACTGGCAGTTGATATGGTTCCTGCCTACCTTGTGTTACTGCAGTGGGTATTTGGTTGTGCTTACTCAATACCGTCATGTTTTGAGGCTGATTTTATTGGTGGAGAATCTGCAGTGGCATTTGTCATCATCCAGATAGCCACTTAAAACATTTTGTTAGCAGTTTAGTTATGCCTTGTCATGCCTGTGTGGCATTTCTTCAGAAATTCAACCTAAATCTTTCGTTACAAGGACGAAGCTGTTCTGGCACTTTATCCCTGAGCATAACACTTGCAGACTGCTACCATAACCCTTCCAAATGAAACACAACCAATCAATCTTTCTGCTTTGCATGTAATTGCCTACAGCTAAAATAAAGCTGCTTTCCCCCCCCTCCCTCCCCCAGTTCCTTACAGTAGAAATGAACTAATATATTGGTGATGGAATAACCATCAGCAATCAGCCTTTAGCTGTTTACTAATGAACTCCCCGATGGATGAAGAATTTCAGATTCTGTGTTTTACTTGAGGCTGTACATGAACTTAACACTTCAGTTCTAGAAAGAAAAGCAACTCAGACACCATACATATAAATACCGCCACTACATGTCTCAATAAATTGCAGATCATGAAAACTGCAGTAAAAAAATCCATATTTCAAAAACTAATAGGTGGTCTTGCAGGCTGAAATCAAAGGTCATTCTTCTATGGCACTTTCTTTTTCCCATTTAAAACTTATTTATTTTTCCATTCCTTTATTAAAGCCTTTAAGCATTGTCACTCTTTTTTTTTTTATTTTTTTAATATTTGTGTAGAGGTTTTCATTTGTACAGCATTTGTTGGAATTCTTTGAGGGAATTGCTAGGATTGCAAGGGCATTTAAATCCCAACTAGAACGAGTTGGCAACACACCTTATTATCACGTTGATTTATGGATAAATTATCTTGGATCATTTTGCAAACCATATGATGGTGTTGTCTAGGAGACTTCTACTTCCTTAAAGGGATGTGCATGAAAGGAACAGTGGCAGGTGTTGAAATACTTAAGGAGAAAGACCATGTGTTAGAAATGGAGCAAAATTCCCCAGTCATCCTGTGTGCTGTGAAGTACTTAGTGTATTTTCCTGATTAGCATAACGTTCCTAGCAGAGCAAATATGTTGTGGAGGAACAGTGGATTGTGACTCAAGATCTGATCAACAGTCCTAAAGATCAAGTCACTGGCTGCCTTATGCTGTAACGTACAGCTGGCCTCCTCTTCTCTTCTGAATTACCTGCAGGACACTGTGGAACATAGAATCACAGAATGCAGGCTTGTAAGGGACCTCAAGCATCATCTTGTCCAACCATTCTAGGCAGGAATGTGGTTTAGATGAGATGGACAAGAACCTTGTCAAGCTGAGTCTTAAAAGTGTCCGGTGTTGGGGGCACTTAATGATCCAGTAGCTGGTGTCTTCTCGGGAGGACTGTGTGTGCTCCTGTGTCAGTGGAAGTGTTGTGTAGATGAAGATGACCTTGATCATCAGTCTAAAGTTTCCCTTTGGGTGGACTTGTTGACATAAAGGTACAGCGTAGGTGTGGGTGGTGTGTAGGTGTTTTGGTTTTTGAAGTGAGTTTGAAGAGTTTCTGTAGAGACTTCATGTTTTAAAAACAATCATCATCATTTAAAAAGAAAACAATTTAACCTTTCACTTTATTTTTAATTCAACATTCCCATTAGAGTAGGAAGATTGTTTGAAAAAGAAATTTTATGTGGGTTTCTCTCTAGTGGAGGAGGATTCAGGTGATTAGAGACTGTAAATTCTGTAACACTAACATTCTTACACATCTAACTTTCTACAAATAATGTGATTATTTTCTTAAGAAAAGGCGTTTACCTGCAGAAAGGAAAAACTTTTTCCTAAGGTTGTCCAATTAAAAACCTGCTTTAATTGTGTGTTGGAACCACAGAGGCACTGACATACAGGTTACTTACTGTGCTAACAGAGAAGCACCAGACTTACCAAGCTGTCCATGTACTTTGGTTTTATGATCCCAGTGACATGTGTGTTTTATGTCCCTTGATAGTATTTGAGGATCTTGAGAGGGCAAAGAATACACACTAGGGCTGTTCTGAGCTTGCTCTCTAGAAGAATTGCCTTTTTTTAAATGAATGAGATTCAGTACAGACACGGGAATGTTTTGTTTAAAATTATGTGTAATTCCTCTTTTTGTGTCTGCAGGTTTCAGCAAACAAATGGTGGAGATACTGAACAAACATGGTGTTTCATTTAGCAGTTTTGATATTTTTTCTGATGAAGAAGTTCGTCAGGGGCTGAAAACATACTCTAATTGGCCAACTTATCCACAGTTGTATGTAGCTGGAGAGCTTATAGGTGGACTGGATATTGTCAAGGTTAGAAACTGAGACATTCTTAATCCTGTTACTTGTCATAAGTGTGGTTTTCCTGCTTCTTACATCTGATTTGTTTTCTTCCCAATCTCCCTAGGAACTGGAGGCATCTGGAGAACTGGACACAGTCTGTCCCAAGGCCCAGAAGCTGGAGGACAGGTGTGGTGTGTTATGTCCTTATTTAAAGGGATTTTTTTTTTGAGGTTTTCTGTATGTTCATTTCCACAGGGGGAACGTCTTGTATAAATACCTGTTCTTTGACTTTATCAGAAGTGTGAAAAGATTTTTTTTAATTAAAGAACTCCTGCAGTTGTTTAATATATTCTGTTTTCTATACAGTAGGGATCACCTAATATAAAGCTATACTGTTATGTGTGTCTTAAGCTACACTCTTCCAGTAGGCTTTACTTTTTATATTTGTAGTTTGTTAACATTTAATTATAGCAGAAGTAAGTAGCTTCCTTCTTGACTCTCTCTTTTTAAGAATTTATTATTTAGTAACTGGGAAAAATAATCTTTTACAGATCATTGGCTTTTGTTGGCTTTACTTGGGGTACACTTCATAACTATGATATCTCTGGAGGAAACTTCTAGGCATGTCTCCTCATTTTTCTTGATTCCTCATGTCCTTCAGTTCCTGTTTTCTTTCACTTTGGCAACATGAATATATATACTGCAGCAATGGGGAGTGTGTTGCTTCCTAAATCAGATGGAATATCTAGAATCCAGTTTGTCCTTCTTGAACCATCCCATGTCAAGATTCACTTGTGTTTGAAGTTCTGCCTTGGCTGCCCCAGGCAGCCAAGCTCCAGATACCTGACAAGTCATGGTGTTTGAAAAGTCGCTAATAGGTGTGGCTTTTGTCAGGTTGTTCTGAGAATGATGCTATCAAGCCATGCAAAGGGGACTGGCTCACCAAGGAGGTGGCCTGTACCTAGGAGGCAAATTAATTAGCATGGATTTCCTCTTGCTGTCTGAGGTGATAAGAGCAAGTTTTACAGGGCTCTAGATGTGCCTGGCTCTGGTTCTTTAGCCCCCTCAATACACTGGAGAAACAATTTAATGCAAACCATTTCAATGAGGTGACAGTCTATACTTTCACACTTGTGTATTCATTAATTCAGTCTAGGAAAGTTTTGCTCTAAAACTACCAGGATGGTTCAAATACACTCACTAGTGACAATCAGCAATGAAACAAATAGAATAGCTTATAATAATGCTGTAAAGGCATTTGGGAAAGCTGTTATTTGCTGTCTTTTAATTTTTAACTAGTTTTCCTGTTGAAACAAAGCATGGGATAATCAGGCTGTTTAAATCTTTCCTTTTTTGTGCCTTCTGTAGGCTTAAAGTCTTGATAAACAAAGCTCCTGTGATGCTTTTTATGAAGGGAAACAAACAGGTAAGATTATTGCAGGATGCATTATATTTAAACCATTTTTTAAACAGAGACCATTACCTTATTTTCCTTCCTTAATGTAAATTAATGGTGGTGGGAAGTTAGTGATTTTGCTGCTTCTGTAAGTTATATGGTCCCTGTTTTACCTGATGGAAACATGTTGCTAGAAGTGAAAGCTGGGACCTTGGTGCCCTACAGTGGTATCTGTGAGTTGATCTGCAGTCCAGCAATGACTGGAGGAACTGTGCGTGTCCACTTGGTCTTGGTTACTCCTTGTCTTTGCAGATAATGGGTTTTCTGCTGATTGCCCCCATGTCTGTGCTGCTCCAGGCACACACTTGGACTGTTGCCCAAAACTTCCTCTCTGGGTGCAGGATTCTTGATATTTCCCTCTGCTAACCTAATTGCATTGGGGTCCTATCCTGTTTAATTTCTCTGACTTTATTCATCTTTCACAACTGCCTTTAAAAAAAAAAAAGCTGCTAGATGTTTTCAAGGCTGAAGTGAAATTGCCAGGCACCACAATTACCCACTCATTTTCTCACATGCATGGAATTGGTCTGTGCCTGGTGTCTTGAAGCTGCATGTAGTTCTCTTGCTCCCTGGCATACAGGTAGTGACTGCAGACAGATAACTGCTGGCAGGATTTTAACAGTAACAAATGACTGTGAACCAGAGGTCGGGCTGTTGCTTTGTGTTGCCTGCTCAAACAAAATAACCAGGGGATAAATTGTTCCTTTGGAACAGCAAGGCACTGCAGTTCTTCCTGCCAAAATTACTGGAGTGGTACCCACCTCAGACTTCTCCTTGGAGTGGTGTACCCTGAACATCAGTTGTACTTAGTGCTTGCATGTTAACAGTCACTTATGGGGTGAGTTGTTCCCTGAGTCTTCTCTGTGTATTAACAACAGCTAAGTGGAGAGTGCAGCAGGTTGTTTTGTGGAGCCTTTTCATAACCCCTGGCACACTGTGGGTTGTGCTGGCTGACTGGACCAGGGGGTGAGTGAGGTGGGCTCAGGGCTTTGAAGCAGATGCTTATCTGTCCCCTTTGAAGCCTGGGTCCTGCCTGCAGAGCACCAGGGCTTGGGCAAGCTCCTTCACACTTCTGGTTTTGCTTGTGCTGCTGATGGAGTGAAATCGCCCATCAGACAGGATAGCCTGGATTAAACGTGTGATGTCTAAAAAATGATGGGTGCTCTGTTCTTACACTGTCAGTATGAAGAGTTTGCAGTAGATACTTGCAATTATGAATTCCAGTTGGGAGTTGCTGTGCATGCAGCTTGTGCACCAGCTGACCCTGAGCTGCTGCTTACTTCAGACTGGAAAGGAAAGGGTAGTATATATGCCTCAAAGTGAAACATCTCTCTTTTGAAAAGGCATCTAAGGCGTTTGTCCCATTCTACCCACAGCTTTGGCCTTTTGAACATTCAGAAAATAATCAAGCCTAATGATTTTTCCAGATAGTGTTACCAAACCTGGAGCACAGATTCACCTTGGATCATTTCACACCATAACTGGGGAAAGTGTTTTGATATTTTCAATGTTTTTGTTTACTTCATCAGAGTATATAAGGAAAGAGACTTCCAGTGCAGTTTATGGCTCAAAATAGATAAAGAAGAATGAAAAAGGGATTAGCAGTAAGGTCCTCACTGGCAATAAATTGGTAATAGCTTTAGTGTAGTTTGAAGATTTGAGTTTTGTGAATGAAATATAGCAGATATGTTGTAACATACCTATGTTTTGCTTTTCAGATGGCAAAATGTGGATTCAGCAAGCAAATTATAGAAATCATCAATGACACTGGGTATGTAAGTGTTTATTACTTAATCTTGAAAGCCAGTTCTGTATTAAAAACCATATTTTATAAATAAAGGGCTTGGAAAATATTAGTGGTCTTCCCCCAACATATTTTTCTTTGTGTAAGAGTATTTTAAAATACTTTTATGTAAAAGCCCATAGTGTAAGTCACTACTACACTTCTTTGATACCAAGTCAGAGGTGGTGTGTGAGATACTAAGCTGCTTTAGCACAGCTACACACTGACTGTCTTGCTGGGATTGAGGAGCTTTTTGCAACACTGAAGTTTTTTTTCTTTTTTTTTTTTTCCTTTGGCTGTGATTGCTGACATGAAAGAAGTCCTTCCACTCTGATAAGGAGCTCTCCTTAGGAGAGGTCCCTCTTGATCTGTTTCCTTAATCTTGGAGCCTCTCATGTTACCTAGCCTCAGTTTTCCTCTTCAAAGCCCTTGTTTCTGTAGTGGGAGAGATTAGTATCATCTTCCTTTGAGTAAACTCCTGTTTCAGTTGTAGTGCTAGTTAGAGGTTAAGCAGTTGTCTTCATTACTAGGTGTTAGCATGGGCTTTGGGAGACAATGGATAACTCTAAAGCAAAACACAATTCAGAAATGAGTGGCAGTTACTCAGATCATTGTTCCTTGTCACTGGCTCTCGGCCACTGGGAGGAATCTATACACACTTGCTGGTTATTGAAAAGTGCCATTGGAATTGCATCCCAAAACTCATGCCAGAAATCCAATTTACACAGGCATTTTGTTTCTGTGTTGTTAGGCCAGTAGTAGATGAAGATGGTCAAACAACTGCAGTTGGTTGATTCCCTAATAAAAAACTCCAAAGTATGTGTGTGTTTTCTTAAGCTGTTAGGGAATGGAATAACTTTGAACACATTTTGGCCAGTTAGAGCCTAAGGTATATGGTTCAGTTTTTTAGTGCATTTTGCTGCCATCTGCATTATAAGGCCTTTCCCAGGAAACTAGAAGTTTTTTACTTTTCAGTTCTTGGTGCACAAGGCATTGGTTGACCTTTTAGCTCCTCTTACCTGTGAACTCAGTGACTGAGCAGCTTGTGAACCCATTTTCAGTGTATGAGGGTGTTGCACTGCAAAACTCCCCAGTAGCTGATTTTGTTTGTTTTGTTTTGTAGTGTTGATTATGAGACATTTGACATCCTGGAAGATGAAGAGGTAATTCAGTTTTCCCATCATTGAGGACTTCATTGTGGCTTTTACAAAGGTTGAAGTTGACATTTCAGCTTATTTTTCTTAGGTTCGGCAAGGATTAAAAACCTATTCCAACTGGCCAACGTATCCTCAGCTGTATGTGAAAGGTGAACTCGTTGGAGGGCTGGATATTGTTAAGGTAGGAATGGGAGAATTTTTTTTGAGGTGTAAATTGACCATTTGTTTCAAACTGTAGCAATGTTTTCTGCCCATTACACACAGGAACTCCTGGGTAGTGGCCCTGGATCTCCACTCTTGAATTATTTGGTTGCTTTTACTGGGGCTTCTATTAGCTCAACATATGGTTGGGAGGAGCTCTAAATCTGCAGCCTTCTCCTCTGCTGAGATTTAAGGGAGATGTATTTTCTTGGCAGCAGTCAGTTACTGTTACTTTAAAGACCATTTTTACCCCGTGGGTGCATTTTTACAGGTTTCTCTTCCTAGTTTTACTTCTGACATTGCTTTTCTCAAATAAGGTGGGCGAGACATTTTTTTCCTAGCAAACAGTCTCATTCCTGGAAGAAAGTAAGGGTTTATTGTAGTTGTTTGAACAGACCCTGAAGCAACAAAAATAGATCTGCATCTGTTACTGTGGTTTTTGATTTTTGTAACAGAGCAGGCACAGTGTTCTAAACCCCAAATACTCCTGAGCCCATTCTTGTCTGAATGTTTTATAGCCAATTCCTCAGACATTGTAACTCCTGGGAAGATACAATCAATAAATCTCATTTAGTTCTAAAAATACTAGTATTACTTAAATTATATAGATTAATTTTATTTATTTAACAAGTGTGTGGGTTATTTCAGTGATCAGTAAGCATAGTCTTGGGCATTGCAGAGATGCTGCAAAATGCTTCTCTCACAGGAATTTCAGTCTAATTTGTCTGTTTGCAGTGTTAGGCTCTATTCAGTTCACACTGACTAATTTGTGTGGGTAAATTAGTGTTGTCAGTACTTTAAAATGCATTCTATGATACAGCGTAATATGAAGGAAAAAAGAGGCAGCTGCTTCTCTTGAGACGTGGGAAAAGATTTGTTCCACACCATGTTATTTTAAAACCATTTCCTGGTGTTTTCTCTCTTTAGTAAGCTAACAACTTTACAATTTGACTTCAACTCATCAAGATAATATGGGCAAGCACCTTTTATTTATAACTTCTACAAATCTCATGCTTTCTTGTTTGTTTTAGTGTGCTGTAGTAATGAAACCTGGTCATTTTTTCATTTTGTGGGAGGCACGTTGGGTGTTGTAAAATTCTCTGTGTGCCTAAAATAGGAGCTGAATTACATCTAGGAGGAGACAGACCAGGGGCTTTACCTGGTAAGGTTGATAACAACTCATTCTTTTGCAGGTGTATCTTTTCACTGAAGTTTCCTGTCTTTCTAAATCCAACCTTAGGAACATTGATGTCTTGGTCAAGAGGGACCTCTAGTGGGTTCCCTTCATAGCCAGAGCATTGAGTTCCTTCCCCTTGCCCTGTCCCTGTGGCAATCCTGGCAGCATCATCACAACATGGACATGGAGAATAATTGCTGTGTATGTATTTTTCTTTTTACAGGAACTAAAGGCAAGTGGTGAATTGTTGCCTATTCTGAAGGGAGAAAATTAATGGAAAAGGACATGGATGGGAACAGAAATACTTGGAACAATTAGTCATTTCTAGATAGTTCTGGAGCTGACACAACTGACCTGTGAAGCCAGTCAGGAGTAAATAAAGACAGCTCATGTACTCTATTTCACAAAGCCATGCTACAAGTGAAAATGTTTCCAGTGAAGACAGAGAAATGTCAGCATCTTCCAATTCAATTAAAACATGATGCTAAAGAACTGTTGGCTTGTTCTTGCAATGCTTCTGTGTGTTGTTTGCCCCTAGATGTTTAAGAATTGAGTCATGGCACCACTATCCATTGCAGTACTGTATAGGACTCAGTTGCATCTTTTCTGGGAGGGGGCTCAGCCCTCATTAGGAGAATATTAATGGGAGTACCTGTCTGTTGTGGAGCATAATAATTTTCTGTCCTTGTTAATAATTGTTTTCATGGTTATGGAGCAAGAAAAGTACTGTTGAAACCTTAATCCAGTTTCCCATTAGGAAGCTGTTATTAATGAGTTTCAGCTGTATACTATGCATCTTAATTATCTAAGTAGGTACAGTAACTGTTAATTTCAAATGTTCAACCTATTTTATCACGGCTTTTTTGCATATTTAAATTAGGGTGGAAAGGAGCCAATAAACACAGTGCTGAGGCCAAGTCTTTTGGTGTATTGTTAGTTCTGCTTCAGTTAGAGGGACAGGTTTGCTTTCTGAGCTGTGGCTTGGGCACTTCAGATCTGCTCTTAGCAGCAGAGAGGGGTTGCAGGAAGCCTTTCCTTGCTCCTTTTGTTGGCTGTGTTTGCAGGGAAACACCTGTCAGATTCACAGCCCCAAACGTTTGTGAGGATTTGCTTCCTTGTTAGGAGGGGTCAGGACTGACCACCTGCTCTGCAAATTGTGCCTGGAAGAAGAGATGCCTGACATGGTGTGAAGGTGTAGGCAGAAGCTGAGCAGTAAGGTTTTGGAAGCAAGTCTGGGGCTTTGTTGCTTAAATTCTAAATATAATACAGCCTGAAGCAAGATTGTTACTGGACTTAGTCCTAAACTAGTGAAGGCTGACTGCAGAGAAAAAAATTACTTGTTGTACTTGGTGATTGATATTTAATTCAATCCAAGTATTAATTTTCTGGGAATAATTTTAGCATTTAATATAAAACAGTGTATGTCACTACTTTAAAACCAATTCTAATCGCTATTAAGAATCTCTCATGAAAACAAGCCTTAGTTAACCTCTCAAAGTGAATTGCAAATGCATCCAGGCAGTTATCAGTAGTAATTGTAACCTACTTCATTAAAAAATAATCACAACAAAACAAAGCAAAAAGTAACATCCCTGTGGTCAAATTAGGAATTGGAAGATTTAGTTGAAACAAAACTGAAGTGCAAGGTGCTATTTCTTCTGCAATAGTTCTCCTTCAAAATTGGCTCTGGTGGAAATTAACTACTTGATGTGTATGGGGTCCTGCTAATACATTTACAGAGGTGCAACAGACCCCCAGTAACAGGTGTTCCTCTGACAATTTACATGTTTATATTCCATATACTTCATATATAATTCCTCTGCTCACTCCTCAGAGCAGTGTGGGATTTACTCTTGCAGGGCCAGTGCTCCTGTGCTGCTGTTGGTGCTTGGTGGCTGTGGTATCCCCTCTTGATGGTGCCTACCCGAGGGGCTCCAGCTTGGGTAACTAGCACCTTCTGGGGTGTATTTAGTGCTCGTTCTGGTGTCAGAATGTGGTGTGCACCCCCTCTGGGGAAGCTGGGGGACAAACCCAGGTTCGTGGCCAGCAGCACTGTTGGCAGCAGCTCCCTGAGGGGTGCGGTGCTGACCCCCCGGGCTGGGAATGCAGCCTGGGGATGGCTTTGAAGCACTGGGGGGGTGTGGGGAGAGCCCCCCACGCTGGGGTGTTTCACCTGGCAACTGCAGCACCAACCTCCAGCGGTGTAAGGGTGGGAATGGGGCACCACATCTGAGTTGGATTGCCGGGAAGGTGGCACAGGGCGCCTGGTGCTGAGCCCGCAGGTGGGACCCGGGGGCTGGGCTTTGGTGTTTGAGGAGCTGCACAGGAGCATGTGTGTGGGGAGGCTGCCTCTCCGTGGCAGCAGGGTGTACACTGCACGCACCTGCACCCCCCTCCTGGCTCGGCAGAGGGCTGGGAATGCAGTGAAACACGGTGGAAAAAGAGCTCAGCCACAACCTTCATGCCGGGGACCTCCAGCTTCTGTTCTGCTGCTGCTGCCCGGCAGGGTGACTGACCCCTCTGCCTCTGGGAGAGGCTGCTGCTGCTGGGGAAAGGTTTGCCTGGACGTGGAATGGAAGAGATGGTGTGCAGTTTATCAGCTCTTGTAATGAGATGAAGATGAGGTAGGTACATTCATCCGGGGGTGAGGTGGCCAAGGGACAGTAAGTGCTGGTGGAAGTTACGTGGTGAGTACCTGGAACTAGAAGGAGACATCCAAGGAAACTGTTTTGCACAGAAAAAGGCAATGAAGTGTTGGAGCTGCAGCTGCCAGATGAAGAGGTGAGTGAGGGCTGGGGCTTTGCTGGCTGCTGGAGATGGCACATTGCTGTATTAGATCCTGCGGTTTGGCTGCAGTTCACATAGTGTAACGTATTCTGCTTACTTTTGCTTTATTTTCCCTGCTTGTCCCAAGGTTTCAGTCAGATTCTTTTATCCCCTGTGCTTTAAGGTGTAAGGAAAAAAAGCTAATTAACCCTGAGGATGGTCAGAGGAGGAACAGGTTACCTTGAGAGGTTTGGGCTCTTTGTCCTCAGAGCCGTTCAAGACTCTACTGGATTAATCTCGGACAAACCTGATCTGACTGACTTGCTTTGAGCAACAGGTTGGCCTGGACAACACACAGAGCTCTGTCCCAACCTGAACTAGTGTCTGCTTTTAAATGACACAGCAGGGGATAGTGAGAAGTGTCAGTGAACAGAGCACAGAACAGCACCCACGGCTCCCTTTGTGTGGCCAAAAGGAGGGTCCTGCTCCAGGGATTAACTTCTCTGTGGTAGTAGCTATATTTAATAACTTTGTCCAACAGGTAACTGCCACACACCACATTTCCCCCCACCCTGTCACCTCCTCTGGGCTGGAGTAAGAAATGCACACACAGCACTATGGGGTGGGCAGTGTTTCAAAGGCAGGAGGCACATACATGGCTGAGCTAGATAGTGCAATCTTGGTTTTAAATTAAAAATTAATCTGGCAATGTGTGAACATTGGTGAAAGGCTTCTGGCAGTCCAAGGAGCCATTTGAGGCTGTTAAAGGTTTTAATAAGGGGAGTGTTTCAAGGGGGTCATCAGCAGGATAGTGTCTTGTCTCAGTCCTGAGGCAGAAGTGCAGGGAAGCAGTGACTTTGTTCTTCAAGTTGTGGTTCCAGGCAGGTGATTCAGCTGAGGCCATCAAGCTGTTCCAAGCACAGGCAGTGAATGTGGGTGTGAAGAGCCTGGTTGTGGTTCTCCCATTCTCCTGATGAGTGAGGTGAGGGGCAGGTGTCCCCCTCATGTTGGGTCCCACCAGACCTTGTCCCTTCCAAGGCTCTTGGAGTGCCCAGGGCCTGGGTGTGCCTGGTGGGCACCCTGGGTTCAGGTGGGCTCCCAGGCCTTGGCACACAGGGCTGAGATGCAGAACAAGCTTTGGTTGTTGCTCTGGTCACAGTGGCCTCAGGTGTGAGAGGTGAAGGTGTGGGTGGCACTCCTGATCTGAGAGGGGCAGAGCCTGGTTCATGGATCATCAGAGCAGATAAGCAGGTTGCTGTGCTTCATGGCCTTACACTCTCGAAATGTTTCTCCTGCTGACCCATTTCCCAGCTTATTTCTTGTCTTGAACTGAGGTCTGTTTAAGCTCTGGTCTTCCTTAGAAGATGTGAGGGAAGGAATGGATCACAGCCTGTTACAGCCTTTCTTTCAAATCTACAGAAGCATCCTAGAGCAGTGCAAGAGGAATGTGCAGCCTGAGTTCCCATGGTGAGAGGCTGCTTGTTGGCCAGTTCTAACTGGTTAAGGTCTCCTCCATGAAAGGAGAAGGTGTTTCCAAGGGAAGATGCTTCCTCCATGTCCTGCACGAGCACTGAACACGAGGTGAGGCAGCAGCAGGTCTGGCTGTGGAGTTCCACAGTCCCTGGGCTGGGCTATGCCAGAGTCCCCAGGTCTGGCTTATGGTGACACAAACACCAAAACTGACCCCAGTGAGGTGTGAGGATGGGGCATGTGGGGCCAGCAGAGCTGTGGTCCCCGTGGCCACCCTGTGGGGTGGGAGGGTTGGGCCCAGGCTGCCCTGGGGGCTGCAGATGCTGGGGGATGGTGCATCATCCTTTTCACTGGTCTCTTGGAATCATAGAATCTTTCTGGTTGGAAAAGACCTTTAAGACCATCAAGTCCAGAGATTAACCCAGCCCTGCCCAGGCCACACCTGCCCCATGTCCCTCAGCACCATCTCGAGGGCTTTGAAACCCCTCCAGGGATGGGGACTCCCCCCCACAGCCTTTCTTTCAAATCTACAGAAGCATCCTAGAGCAGTGCAAGAGGAATGTGCAGCCTGAGTTCCCATGGTGAGAGGCTGCTTGTTGGCCAGTTCTAACTGGTTAAGGTCTCCTCCATGAAAGGAGAAGGTGTTTCCAAGGGAAGATGCTTCCTCCATGTCCTGCACGAGCACTGAACACGAGGTGAGGCAGCAGCAGGTCTGGTTGTGGAGTTCCACAGTCCCTGGGCTGGGCTATGCCAGAGTCCCCAGGTCTGGCTTATGGTGACACAAACACCAAAACTGACCCCAGTGAGGTGTGAGGATGGGGCATGTGGGGCCAGCAGAGCTGTGGTCCCCGTGGCCACCCTGTGGGGTGGGAGGGTTGGGCCCAGGCTGCCCTGGGGGCTGCAGATGCTGGGGGATGGTGCATCATCCTTTTCACTGGTCTCTTGGAATCATAGAATCTTTCTGGTTGGAAAAGACCTTTAAGACCATCAAGTCCAGAGATTAACCCAGCCCTGCCCAGGCCACACCTGCCCCATGTCCCTCAGCACCATCTCGAGGGCTTTGAAACCCCTCCAGGGATGGGGACTCCCCCCCTGCTCTGGGCAGCCTGGGCCTGACAGCCCTTTGGGGTAAGAAATTGTTCCCAAGATCCGATCTCACCCTCCCTTGGGCAACCTGAGGATGTTTCTTCTCATTCTATCACTTCTCACTTGGGAGCAGAGACCCACCCCCCTTAATTCCAACCTCCCCTCTCAGGCAGTTGCAGGGTGAGAAGTTCTCCTCCCCTCAGCCTCCTTTTCTCCCCCTGTTGCCACCTCTGTGATGAGTGCAGCAACTCCTGCAGGCTCTGGAGAATTCCTGAAGAGGAGTGTTTAGAAAAGCCACAACCTCTGCCAAGCCCTGCCCTTCCCTGGGGGCTGCGTCGCTGCAGCCTCTGTGCCTGCTTTGGGCTCATTCATTTCACGGCAGCACTTTTTGTAGCAATACTGGGGCTTTTCCTTGCAGCCAAAGCCTGCAGAGGCCCCGGGCTGCGGGTGTGATGCTGCGGGTGTGATGCTGCGGGTGTGATGCTGCGGGTGTGATGCCCCGGGTGTGATGCCCCGGGTGTGATGCCCCGGGTGTGATGCCCCGGGTGTGATGCCCCGGGTGTGATGTCCCGGGCTGCGGGTGCGATGCGGCGGGTGCGAGGA
>NW_009953207.1:1337207-1356646 GCF_000747805.2 Chaetura pelagica | reverse complement strand
CTGGGGCTCCTTCTGGTGCTGGGGCTCCTTCGGGGGCTTTAACCTTCCCACCTGGAACCGGGGGGAGCCTCTTTGCTTGAGCTGGTGCGTTGGGTCCTTATTACAGCAATAATAACAGCAACAGTGGGGAATAGTGACTGTCATCATAATATAATAGGAATAACAGCTTCCCACGGTAAATCTCCCCCCCCCTCCATGGCTGTTTTCTGTGCCCAGCTGAAGTGGAAAGAGAAGATGTAAAGGCTGAACTCCCAGCCCCGGCTGGAGGGGAGGCAGGGCCGGGGGGCAGAGGGGTGTGGGTGGGGAAAGGTGGGGACAGGGGGGACCCCGAGGGCACCCGCAGGGCTGGGGTGGGGGGCTGAGGGGCTGGGGAGCAGGTGCAAGGGAAACTGAGGCAGGGAGGGACACGGGGGCCGCTGCTGAGCCTCCCGAGGAGGGGTTGGTAGCCCCGAAGGGTGGGCTGGGCTGGGGGGGTGACAGCAGCCCTTGTGCAAGGGGTGTCACAGCTGGGGGTGGGGGGGGCCCAGCAGTGCCACACCTGCCTCTGGAGGAAGGGCTAGAAGGTTTGCTTGAGGCTTGGAAGACTGGGGCAAAATTAAACCCCCTCACCTCTGCTCCAGCAGAACCAGCCTGGCCCAGCTCGGAGCCTGGGATGACCCCCCAGCTGAGCTGCAGCCCAGCCTGTGGGTGTGGGTACCACTCTGCCTGCCCAGCACCCTGCCTGGGAGCTTTGCAGAGACACCTGTGGCACCCCGAGCTCTGCTGGTGGCATCACCCGTGAACCACGATGGAAAACCCGGTCCTTGAGTTTTACCCGTGGTGTTTACTGCCGGGTTCAAGGTCCAACACCCACCTCTGGCTGTCTCCAGCCGGAGACCTGTCCTCCTTCCCACTCCTGCAGCCACCAGGGGCAGGGGATGCTCCTGATGGATGGAGCCAGAGCAGCCAGGCTGCCCCAGCCAGGCGAGCAGCCAGTTCCTCACCATTCCCACTCCCTGGAAATCCTGGCTCCTTTCCCGTCGTCCTGTTATGAAGTGGAATTGTTTGTACAGGTGGGCAGGGGGCTGCAGAGCTTTGTAGCTCCCTGCTCTTGCTTGGTGTCACTGCTTTTCATTCTGGGCCCCCCAGCCTCCAGGTGGAGAGGAATGCAAGCAAAATCCAGTCATTTTGCTAACACAACTTAAAAATCTATTCCCCCCCCCATTCTTTTCCCCGCGTTTGTGTGTGTGTGCAACACTAGATGGAGCCTTCAGTGCGCAGGAGGAGAGGGAAGAGCAGGGAGCAGCAGCACCTCCAGCAGGGTCCTGCCAGGTGCCTTAACGCAGGTGCCACGGGGATGCCTTGTAGTGGGAAAAACACGGCGGGAAATTCCTTCCCAGCCCTACAGAGGGCAAGAACCATGCGGTGTTCTCCTTGTCCCGACGTGCTGTTCAGGGAAAAGGGTGGTTATGGCAGCAAAGATCAGGAGCAGGTGATGTGAAGGGTGGCTGGGAGGAGGGTTGTGCTGGTGGCTTTGGGAGCGTGGGACTGGTTCTGTCCTCCAGCCACCCGGCTTCCCACTGCCACTGGCAGCTCTCCTCCTCAGGAAAGGTTATTCAAAGCATGATAAGTTGTGACACTTTCTTAATAAGCTGTTTTTTTGTTATTATTGCTATTACAGCCTGGCTTTGGTGGCTGAGCTGCAGGGCCCTGGCTGCAAGGGTGCGGGGTGTGCTGGGGAGCTCTTCCCACTGGTGCTCTTGCAGGAGCAGTGTCAGCATTCTGAGCACACAGGCAGCCTCTGAAAGCACCCAGGAAAAGCAGATTACAGAGAGCTAGTTTCCAAGAAGACGAAATTGCAACATCATTATGAGATGAACCATGTCATCTTAATTATTCTTTGCAAATTTTAGGCTGCGCATAAACAACTGAGTGCATCTTGCTGACATCCAGAATGATTATAGGATGCTGAGAAAATGCAAATATAAAACAAATTTGGGGCAAATTACATGTGTTTGTACTGAGACTGATAACTGAAAGGGAAGTTTGTGCAGAAAACTGCAGCAGAGGCACACGAGGTGCTGCACAAGGGGTAGATCCTCTGAACCAAAAGGTGACCAACAAGTTTCTGACCTTGCAGAAAAGGATCCTCGATGGGTGAATGACCTAATTTTGCAACTATTTATGCATGCTGCTTTGATTTTTGTGCTCAGCTGAATGGTTCCCAGTGAATTTACTAGAATAACTTCATTACACCCTCTTGAGTGGGAAGCCTGGAAGATGATGAAGCCTTTCATACTCCTACATGGAAGGACATGAAAAACTCTTCTGCTGTGAACAGGCACGTGCTTCATAATTGCTTAGAAACAGAAAAATGTAGCAATGTTTAAAGTGTTTTCCTGCCTTTGTGCTCTTTGCTCACAGCCTGTGTTGGACACCAGTTTAATTGCATGGCTGCAGTGGAGAGGGGACAGGAGAGGCTTCCCAAGTGGGCTCTGAAATGGGCTGATGGCTTCTCTTCTGTGAAAAATAATCACTGCCTGGAGCCCCCCCTGATCACCAGCCAACTGAAGAAGGCTGGAGAAGGTTTTGGTTGATGGATCCAATCTAGCAAAACAACAAAGTCATCGACAGTATAATAATTTGTCTCCTAAATTAGATGTGTTACCAAGAGGATGTTGAATTTCCAGTGAATTTCTGGAAGTGATTCAGAACAAGGATACTTCTCCCAGACCACCTTAATTAACCTGTTCCTTTCTAAGCTGGGTTGCATGCTAGAAGCCTTTATTAGATCTGCAGGCCCCTTAAAACTGAGTAGCTTTCCTTTAATTTTCAGGTGAGTGTGGCTTTCTCCTGAGGTTTGGGGCCTGACAGTGGCCTGTAAGAAGATTGCTACAACCAACTGAGAATAGTAATCTGTCAAAGCTGACAGTCATTCCCTCTGCCCTAAACTGCATCCCTCTCTGCTCCGAGTGCCCATCGCTGTGCTGTGGAGTGAAGTCAAGAGATGTCAGCAGGGCCAGCTCATGAGATGTATTTTATCTTTGTATTAAAACCTGTTTCTTGTGATTCTGGCAGTGATATGGGCACGTTGTTAGGAGCAGAGGTGCTACCACCTGAGCCTAGTGGGGACTCCTTTCCTTAGGCACCTTCTTCCTAACATAACCCATTTCTCTCTGACCTTCCATGGTGGAGTTTTACTGCTCCTCAGTGTGCTGAGGTGCTCTGGTAATGCAAGTGTTGTGGAGAGGCCAGCTGCCCTGTGGGTATTGATGACACCAGGTCATTGGCCTGGCCATGTGCAGGCACATGTTTTTTCTCTTTCTTTCCAAGGAATGAAGGTTTGAGGGTGAATTGACCTCCCCTGTTCCAAACACCTCAGAGGCTCTTGCTGCAAATGACCTTCCTGGCTCAATACCCACCCTTGCACTGTTTCCCAGCAGTTGCTTGGGATACTTTTATTCCCACTGTTTGCTCCTGGGAGGTGGTTTCTTCCCTTGACCTAAGGCTTGGTGAGCCACAATGACTCTTAGCTCAAACTGCAGAATTGTGTCATCAGATGTTCCTTGCACTTCCTATGCCTGTGAATAAAGTCCTGCCTTTATTTCATCACAGTGATGCCACCACTGCAGATAAAGGAGAAAATGCCATGAGCTCTGGATGCTGGAAATATAGCTTCCAAGGACAAGATATTACTTCCAAGGACAACCTCTGGACAAGCAGCAAGATGCCTGTGGGGAGCAGGGAGCACCAAGCAGCCCAGAAGGTCAGAGGTGTGGAAGGGATGATGAACTATTCAAAGGATTTCACAGAACCATTCAATTGTTTTGCTTGGTTAAAAAAACCACCTTTAATATAATTTAATGAGGTTTCCAAGTAGGTTTGTTTCTGGTAGCTTTATTTTTGTTGTCTGCTTAAAAGACACTCATGGCAAAGGGCAGGAGAGATGTCTTGAATAATGGGTTTTGTGTCCCCAGAGTGTTTTCTTTACACTGTCCATCTGGATTACTCCTGCACCCCAGCAGACACGTGGCATTATACCAGGTACAGCATTAGGTCAGTTTTTACAGGACTATTGGCAGCTTTTCTGGTCCCTTTAGAACTCCCTGGCCACACCAGGAGCTGGGGTGTCTCCAGGCCAGCTCCCCACTGCTGCCTTCAGGGGGCTGCTCAGTGTGTGTTGGTTACTCCTTCCCAGCTCCCTTCTGCTGCTGCCCTGAAACAATCCAGCCAGGCACTCATGCTGCCTTGTTATTCACCACCTCTTGCTGGCTCTTAATGAATATATTGAAAAACACCAGCCTGCAGACTGATCCCTGGGGCACTACACTATTAACCTTTCTCCATGCTGAGATGTGCCTAGTTCTTTCTCTTCTTTTCCCTATCTCTTAACTTATTTTAATCCATGACAAGACTTTCCCACTCACCTGGTGCTAACTGGGTTTCCTCTGCAGCCTCCAGCGAGGCAGGGACTTTATCAAATGCCTTTGGAGTACATGAGCAGGTCGTGCCTCCCTGTCCTCCTCTAGATTACCTCACTTTTGCTCTGTGAAAGGCTCCCAGCAAGCCAAGGAGCTGCAGATCCCTGTTGCTGCTGGTTTCAGGATATCATTTGAGAATTCTGCCTTCTGGAAGTGGGGCAAGGTAAAGCTTTTCAAGCATTGCTGGAAAATTTGTGGTTAGGAAGAGACCTTGTGATCCTTGAAGTAGCTTCTCCCTCACTCTGAATGTCCATATTTAAAAGTATCTCAGGGGTTCTGACCGTCCTGATTGTAATTTAAGCTGAGGAAGCAGATAATTCCTATGGGAATGATGAGCTTGCTGCCAGTGGCTCTTGCTGGCTGTGGATGGGGAATGTGTTGGGGCAGGCACAGAGTGAGGGGACCCACATCTCCTCTCTCAGCCTCCCTGAGTGTCCCAGCAAAGCAAGAACCAAAGTCAAGGTAATTAATGCTTCACATTCCACCTGTAAATCAGGCTGTTAGCACAGTGCCCAACACCATGGTCTCTCCCACCTTTTGTCCAGTAAGAAGTCACCTGTGTGCTCCATACAACCTGTCTCCTGGGTTTATCACCTTGCACCTGCTTTAGCTGCAGGGAGATTAGAGATTGCACGTTGGTGCAGGTCTCCTTGTGTCTGACACCTCCTCACTGGTGCCAGCTGCAGTTAGGAGATGAACTCTGTGTGTTATACTGCATTCTGTTGGTTGCAATTACATTACCACACATTATATTGGGTTGCCTTATATTGTTATCCTGGCTGGGTGAACTCTACTTGTAGAATTTCAGAGATGCCAGCAGAATTAATCAGTTCTACATGTGGAATTTCAGAGCCTGTTCTCCTGCCTTTTAAAATCTCTTTTTCTTACCTCTGACTTCCAGGTTTTTACATGCTGTGCCAGCTTGTGGTATTGATCTGGGGATTTCACTTAGTTCTACTAATTTATGAAGGCTGCAGAGGAGCTGAAGGGATCACATCCATTCATTGGTTCATATCTCTTGTGATTAAAAACACAAGGGTTTTCCTGGAACTGGGACCTGCACGTCTTGGGGTGGAGACTCCTTATAGGAGAACTCAGAAAGGGGGAAGTGATGTAGAATGAAATGAGGACACAAGGGCTGCAGTTTACTGTTAAAATGTATTGGAAATGGAGGCAGAAAAAGCCCTTTCATGACATGATGGATGCAGGGAAAGGAAAGGAGGAGCAAGTAGGGGAGTGTGTGCATGGAGGCTACCTATGGGGGTAGTGAAGTCCTCACTTACCTTGGTCATAAGAAGGGTGACAAAGAGCTCCTGAAGTCACTGAAGATTGCAAACTGGTAGATCATGGTTTGCCTGTGATAGTTCAAATATCCAGCACCTTGGATGAGGAAGTTCCTTTATTTTCTAAAATGCCCTTTTTTGTTTAATTGCTTCCAGAATTTTAATTACAACAAAAGAGGAGCTGGTGTGTGGATGGGGAAAGTCTGCTGCACTGTCTCTTAGTCTGACAGACTAATGACTTCTCTGGATGAAACGAGCCATGAACTTTAAGTGTGACAAAAGCCACTTCAGTGCTCAGCAGAGCTGAGGCTGGTGGGGACAGTGCTTTGGGAAGGCCTGGCTGAGACTCCTGAAGCAGGAGAGAAACCAGTAGGAATTTTGGCAGTATTCCTAGGCCTTGAGCTGTGCAGGAATCATCTGCAGCTAATAGATAACCTCAGGTGGTGTGTTGGTCCTGTGCTCTCTCTACCTGAGGGTGGGACCACGAACGTGTGATGGATTTTTTATGTCTTCAGCTGGAGTGTTTCAAAGGTGCTAATGCAAAACAAAGCAGCACTTGCAGAGGGTCCTGCTCCTCTTTCTGAGGATGGCTGGCAAGGCTGTTTTAGGCTTGCAAGGCTGTTTTAGGCTTGCAGTGGCTGATGTGCCACACGGGTAAATATCTACTACGAGGAGCATCTGTCAGCCTTTTAACATCTCTTGTCCTCATCTTCCTATGATCATGGAGCTGCTCAGTGAAGACGGTGCAAAGAACTTTACAAACAAGCCAAATAGCTGAGTAGACCTCAGTAGTTTCAAGTAGATCAAGTGTAACACAATTTCAGCCCCTGAAATGGTAATTTTCAAGAACTGTTTTGTCTTAAAAGGCAACTTTGTTTCCTCCTGTAACTTTCATCCAGGATTCGTTTCCAGTCACTCAGAACCAGTGCTGAGATTTCTGTCTTTCAGGAAGTGTTTTCAAATCCTTTAGCTAAAAACTATCTGAAAACCTAATTTGCATTTTTAAACAGGTTTGCTTGCCCCAAATGACTTTTTTCCAAATGAAAGATTTTCACCTGAAAAGTTGTTCCCAGCTCCAGGGAAGAGCTGGATCTGGCTGTGGAAACACCTGCTGGGAAGTGGCTTCTTGAAGCAGAAAACCAACACTGTGGGAGGGAAGAACATGAACTCCCAGCAGTGAAACCTTCCCCTTTGTTTTAAAAACGTGAACAAAACACAACAGGCATTTGGGAGAAGCAAAATGTGAAATAGAAACATGAAGTTTGAACACAGGGAATCTCTGTCCTTTGTTACCAGGATGTTCATTCCATCTGTTCTTCTGAAATCTCAGATTAAATCCTGTTCTTCTATCTGTGCACAGAGCAGCTCTTCCACGAGACACTGAGGTGCTGCAGACCTTAATGAGCAATGGTAATTTCTGTAGGACCTTTGATTTTTCACCACTTCTAGTTAGAAAGCTGGTATTTTAGTACCTCGAGATCTCCAGTCAAAAAGATGCTGCTCTGTCTCATTTTGGTTTTCCTCCCAGGAACAGAGATCTGGATTTCACTGACCCATCACTTGCTGAAATCTGGTTCCACTGGCACTTGCAAATCCATACAGGCCTGCAGCCACACCCAGGACTGCCAGGTGAGACACAGGAATTAATTAAGATTTCAGATTATTTGGAATGCTAAAAGAAATATGGAATAAAAGGGTAGTGACCTGATGGTAGGGCTGGAGCCCCTGTCACTGTGTGGTGTCTTGTACAGGGAGAAGAGTCTCTGCACTTGGGTGGCTGATGTCAGGGTGTTGGCCAACCCCAAAACCAAACCAGCAGACTGGGACCAACACCCCCCCGTGCACTGTGCAAGGTCAGGAAATCACTGGCTTAAGGAAACACAATTTCAGCCTTCAGAACTCTCTCCTGGCAACATGTATTTCCTGCACGTGGAAAGCTGGTTCTGCTAGGGGCTGAATTCCTCTCTTTTTGATGCTGGAAGCTCATTAAAATCTGATGCTAAACAATTAAAGTTCCTAGGGACAAATTGTTTCAAGTACTAGGATGTTCTCTAGCCAGAG
This sequence comes from Chaetura pelagica, assembly GCF_000747805.2. Classification (NCBI taxonomy): domain Eukaryota; kingdom Metazoa; phylum Chordata; class Aves; order Apodiformes; family Apodidae; genus Chaetura; species Chaetura pelagica. The sequence goes on along the minus strand of NW_009953207.1, from coordinate 1,348,842 downwards.
GAAAATACAGTATCCCAGCAAATGAAAGAGCCTCATTGCAGAATGCTCAGTGGCATTTGTACCAAGCCCTGGTATTTCTACAGATCTGTCAGTCTCTGTGCAGATCTTCTGATGGATGGATGGTCAGAGCATCCTGTGCTCTGAGCTTGGTTGGGTGAAGAATCAGGAGCAGGTGTGTTTGTCCCCAGAACAGGTATTAAAATCTGATGCTCAGTAATCTTAGTGTTTCTTATGGAAACAGTCTCCTTTAAACCTTGGGGGCAGGTTGCTGTGCTCTTTGCCCTGGGTGCTGACCAGCACTGTCCTGCTGGGATGGCAGCAGCATGTCCTCTGTGTGGCTGTGGATGGGGAGTGTGTTGGGGCAGGCACAGAGCGAGGGGACCCATATCTCCTGTCTCAGCCTCCCTGAGTGTCCCAGCAAAGCAAGAACCAAAGTCAAGGTAATTAATGCTTCACATTCCACCTGTAAATCAGGCTGTTAGCACAGTGGTCTCTCCCACCTTTTGTCCAGTAAGAAGTCACCTGTGTGCTCCATACAACCTGTCTCCTGGGTTTATCACCTTGCACCTGCTTTAGCTGCAGGGAGATTAGAGATTGCAAGTTGGTGCAGGTCTCCTTGTGTCTGACACCTCCTCACTGGTGCCAGCTGCAGTTAGGGGATGAACTCTGTGTGTTATACTGCATTCTGTTGGTTGCAATTACATTACCACACATTATATTGGGTTGCCTTATATTGTTATCCTGGCTGGGTGAACTCTACTTGTAGAATTTCAGAGATGCCAGCAGAATTAATCAGTTCTACATGTGGAATTTCAGAGCCTGTTCTCCTGCCTTTTAAAATCTCTTTTTCTTACCTCTGACTTCCAGGTTTTTACATGCTGTGCCAGCTTGTGGTATTGATCTGGGGATTTCACTTAGTTCTACTAATTTATGAAGGCTGCAGAGGAGCTGAAGGGATCACATCCATTCATTGGTTCATATCTCTTGTGATTAAAAACACAAGGGTTTTCCTGGAACTGGGACCTGCACGTCTTGGGGTGGAGACTCCTTATAGGAGAACTCAGAAAGGGGGAAGTGATGTAGAATGAAATGAGGACACAAGGGCTGCAGTTTACTGTTAAAATGTATTGGAAATGGAGGCAGAAAAAGCCCTTTCATGACATGATGGATGCAGGGAAAGGAAAGGAGGAGCAAGTAGGGGAGTGTGTGCATGGAGGCTACCTATGGGGGTAGTGAAGTCCTCACTTACCTTGGTCATAAGGAGGGTGACAAAGAGCTCCTGAAGTCACTGAAGATTGCAAACTGGTAGATCATGGTTTGCCTGTGATAGTTCAAATATCCAGCACCTTGGATGAGGAAGTTCCTTTATTTTCTAAAATGCCCTTTTTTGTTTAATTGCTTCCAGAATTTTAATTACAACAAAAGAGGAGCTGGTGTGTGGATGGGGAAAGTCTGCTGCACTGTCTCTTACTCTGACAGACTAATAACTTCTCTGGATGAAACGAGCCATGAACTTTGAGTGTGACAAAAGCCACTTCAGTGCTCAGCAGAGCTGAGGCTGGTGGGGACAGTGCTTTGGGAAGGCCTGGCTGAGACTCCTGAAGCAGGAGAGAAACCAGTAGGAATTTTGGCAGTATTCCTAGGCCTTGAGCTGTGCAGGAATCATCTGCAGCTAATAGATAACCTCAGGTGGTGTGTTGGTCCTGTGCTCTCTCTACCTGAGGGTGGGACCACGAACGTGTGATGGATTTTTTATGTCTTCAGCTGGAGTGTTTCAAAGGTGCTAATGCAAAACAAAGCAGCACTTGCAGAGGGTCCTGCTCCTCTTTCTGAGGATGGCTGGCAAGGCTGTTTTAGGCTTGCAAGGCTGTTTTAGGCTTGCAGTGGCTGATGTGCCACATGGGTAAATATCTACTACGAGGAGCATCTGTCAGCCTTTTAACATCTCTTGTCCTCATCTTCCTATGATCATGGAGCTGCTCAGTGAAGACGGTGCAAAGAACTTTACAAACAAGCCAAATAGCTGAGTAGACCTCAGTAGTTTCAAGTAGATCAAGTGTAACACAATTTCAGCCCCTGAAATGGTAATTTTCAAGAACTGTTTTGTCTTAAAAGGCAACTTTGTTTCCTCCTGTAACTTTCATCCAGGATTCGTTTCCAGTCACTCAGAACCAGTGCTGAGATTTCTGTCTTTCAGGAAGTGTTTTCAAATCCTTTAGCTAAAAACTATCTGAAAACCTAATTTGCATTTTTAAACAGGTTTGCTTGCCCCAAATGACTTTTTTCCAAATGAAAGATTTTCACCTGAAAAGTTGTTCCCAGCTCCAGGGAAGAGCTGGATCTGGCTGTGGAAACACCTGCTGGGAAGTGGCTTCTTGAAGCAGAAAACCAACACTGTGGGAGGGAAGAACATGAACTCCCAGCAGTGAAACCTTCCCCTTTGTTTTAAAAACGTGAACAAAACACAACAGGCATTTGGGAGAAGCAAAATGTGAAATAGAAACATGAAGTTTGAACACAGGGAATCTCTGTCCTTTGTTACCAGGATGTTCATTCCATCTGTTCTTCTGAAATCTCAGATTAAATCCTGTTCTTCTATCTGTGCACAGAGCAGCTCTTCCACGAGACACTGAGGTGCTGCAGACCTTAATGAGCAATGGTAATTTCTGTAGGACCTTTGATTTTTCACCACTTCTAGTTAGAAAGCTGGTATTTTAGTACCTCGAGATCTCCAGTCAAAAAGATGCTGCTCTGTCTCATTTTGGTTTTCCTCCCAGGAACAGAGATCTGGATTTCACTGACCCATCACTTGCTGAAATCTGGTTCCACTGGCACTTGCAAATCCATACAGGCCTGCAGCCACACCCAGGACTGCCAGGTGAGACACAGGAATTAATTAAGATTTCAGATTATTTGGAATGCTAAAAGAAATATGGAATAAAAGGGTAGTGACCTGATGGTAGGGCTGGAGCCCCTGTCACTGTGTGGTGTCTTGTACAGGGAGAAGAGTCTCTGCACTTGGGTGGCTGATGTCAGGGTGTTGGCCAACCCCAAAACCAAACCAGCAGACTGGGACCAACACCCCCCCGTGCACTGTGCAAGGTCAGGAAATCACTGGCTTAAGGAAACACAATTTCAGCCTTCAGAACTCTCTCCTGGCAACATGTATTTCCTGCACGTGGAAAGCTGGTTCTGCTAGGGGCTGAATTCCTCTCTTTTTGATGCTGGAAGCTCATTAAAATCTGATGCTAAACAATTAAAGTTCCTAGGGACAAATTGTTTCAAGTACTAGGATGTTCTCTAGCCAGAGGAAAATACAGTATCCCAGCAAATGAAAGAGCCTCATTGCAGAATGCTCAGTGGCATTTGTACCAAGCCCTGGTATTTCTACAGATCTGTCAGTCTCTGTGCAGATCTTCTGATGGATGGATGGTCAGAGCATCCTGTGCTCTGAGCTTGGTTGGGTGAAGAATCAGGAGCAGGTGTGTTTGTCCCCAGAACAGGTATTAAAATCTGATGCTCAGTAATCTTAGTGTTTCTTATGGAAACAGTCTCCTTTAAACCTTGGGGGCAGGTTGCTCTGCTCTTTTCCCTGGGTGCTGACCAGCACTGTCCTGCTGGGATGGCAGCAGCATGTCCTCTGTGCCAGCTGGTGGTGGGTCCCAAAGGTCTCAACATCTTCTAGGGTCACCAGAGCCCTTTAAGCTTATACACTTAATATAATAGAATAATATCATATAATGGTCAGCAGGGGCCTTAAAGACCATCTAGTTCCAACCCATCTGCATGGGCAGGGGCACCTCCCACTAGGTTTTCCCTGCTTTTTAGCAGGAGACCCATCAGAAGTCAGAGGTTGGACTGTGTGTTGCCTTGGCTTGGTGGGGCCCTACAAATTCCCCCTCATTCCACAGCAGGGATACTGTGGGCAAAGGGGGATCTCCATGTGTAGCCCAGGCAAGTGGCTTCTCCCATGTAGAGAAAAATTCTGAAAAGCCATGTTTCAAGAAGTGAAAAGCCCAGGAAGCATTCCCTGCAGTGCAGCCCAGCTCCTGGGCAAGGTGGTGGCTGCACCTCCTGAGGATGCATCTCCCTCCCCCTGCAGCCTTCCTGCTTTCCCTCTTCTCCTGGGTTTCACACCCAGGCAGAAGGTAATTGTGTGGCAATGGCCTTTAGCTTCTCATCTGAAAGCAACATGCACAGGCTTCTGTGGAGTGTATCAAACCCTGTTTAATGGCTTGAAGGTTAAACAGAGCTAGACCCTCTCCTGACTGGCTGTTTGCTGAATTAGCCTGAACATTAAAAATAACTGAACCTGAGAATTTAATGGAAATCCCACTTGATATTGAAACATGCCTTCTCTGGTGCATCTTCATAATAAGACAATTCCTTAGGCAAAACCCCACTTCCCAGTCCTTGCATTTGGTGTCTCCATTCCCCTGGGTTAGTGGGTGAGGACGTTTTGCTTGCAGAAACCTCTTCATCCCCAACCTTGGAGGAGTCATCAGGACCACAGAACTGAAGCCAGGCTCCTGCTCCTTGGACACTGTTGCTCTGAAGCTTTCTGTGTCACCAGGAGAGTGAAACTCCTGTGTTACTACATATCCTGTGCTCCAACAAGTAGTCCTGGTGATGGGGGCAGCCACAGCCCAGAGCAGGTGGCCTCTTTGAATTCAATCTCTACATTCAATGAGACACGATGGAGATATACATATATATTTAATTATAATTTTTTCCCCCAAAAAAAATTTAAGATAGTACTTCCTGTATCTTCCTGCATCAAAATGAAAGTTTTCTTGGCACTCAGCTATTTCTGCTGCTTTGTGAGGCCCAATGAACTTCTCAGTAGGAGAAAGCAATCAGCTGTTAAAGGCTGGCTCTGGGGGGGACACACGCCCTGCCCTGGCACAAATTGCTTTTGGCCCCTGGCAGGGACCTCCTGATGGGTTCCTTCGGGGAGGGCAGGTTTTCTGCCTCCAGGGGAAAAGGGGAAAGTTCTGGGAACTTTTCTGGCTAAAGAGGTTTCAGTGGCTGGGAGCAGGGAACAGCACCGAGTGCTGCTGCTGGAAATGGGCTCAAATGTGCTCAAATCCCACTGCTCTGGGAAAACTGACTTTCATAAGTGCTGGGGAAAGGCCTCAGGTTTTCAAAAAATGATTATTTTTTTTTTTTCCTTTTTTCCCCAAAATGTTACCTTGCCAAGGAGATGCAGAAGTACCACAATGGGAAGGTGAAGGTCTATCTCCCACCCTGCTGGAGGACCAGACTGGTGGGTCTGTTGTCCTTCCCACAGCAGTGGCCACTGCCAGGTGCTTCAGAGGAAACTGTGAGTAACTTCTGGGCTTGTCCTTGCTGGCTTTTATACAATAGACTCCATGTTCTGAGAACAAAAGTTGTTTCTGCCATCCAACTTTTTATTTACTTACTATCCTCAGAAGGACAAGCTGTTATGAGGATGTAGCCTCATGTCACTAAAGGTGTTGGGTTATTTTTCCCCTCTTATGAACAGTATTTAAAATTACAGCATCTACCAGCCTTTTTCTTCCCAAGAGCTTTGCAAAATCCTGGTCATTATCTCTGTAATAAGATTTCTGGGCCTTTAGTCATCCAGAATGGGATGTGACAAAATCAAGTTGTCAGTCTGGACTGATCTTAGTGGTGAAAAGAAAATACCCTTTTTAGACCTGAGGGTTTCTTTGTGTCTCTTGTGGACTACAAAGATAAAGACACTTGTCTTTGCTACAAGATTCTACAGGGCCCCATGAATAAATTGGTACAGTGACTCCCTCTGTGCCTCCTTCTATCTCATTTTCCTTCTCCTTGGAAAATGCTCGATGGGGATTAGTTAAATGAGAGAATATCTTTTGATCCTCAGCAGGCCCAATATCACTTCATCTTCTGTGTCTTTTGAGCTTCCTCAGTCCAAGAGGTCCCTCATGCTCCTTACATTGATGGCAGAGCTCTCAAACACTCCTTGTTTTCTGCTTTTCTGCAGGTTTTCAATGGATGAGTTTACTCTGGATTGTTCCCCGTTGCTGGGCTGTTGCAGCAGGGTCACTGCTGGGGGGTTTGTGTGCATCACCTGCAGTGGATCTCTGTCAAGTGCCTGAGGTTAGTCCTGATGACTGGCTCACTAGTGCTTCTCCTCTGGGATTTCTGTCTTCTCCTCTGTGCCAGTTCCCAGTGTTGGCTCACTCTAATTTTGTGCCTGTGTTGGGCAGAGTCTCCTCACCAGGTGTTGACACTCACTGGATCTGTCTTGTTTCTGCTCCATGATCCTGAGAAAGAACATGGGACTGTTCTCCAGCTTCTCTCAATTCCATTTTACGCTTGTTAGTTCCTACAATGTGCTTGAAGTTGATGTTTTTGGAAGCCCCAGGCCTTCTCAGCTGAGAGCTGGGTTGCCTTCCAGCTGCAGGGGGGGCAGTGTGCCCTTCCAGCTGGGTTTCCATGCTGGTGTGCTCATCTTCCTCAGGATCAAATGGATGGTTAATGAAGGATGAAGTCAAGTCTTTCTGATTCATGTTACTAGTTAGACTTTTTTCACCCCTCAGCCTGGATGGGATGATCTGGGCAGCCTGTGCAGGTGTCTGAGGTCAGTGAAAGGTCCAGCTGGGGCACTGAGTGGCCACTAAGTCACATCTCTCTTTATGTTTTGTTTGACTTGGGTTACAGGAGTTCCTGACAAGTGATGAGACCTAAAGGAAACTCCAAAACTGAGTGAGGAACTTGTATTAAAATTGCATTAGCCTTACAAGGGTGTGGGCACTGGTCACTTTGTTCATTGGCCCAGCCTGGTTTCCCCTCTGTCTCTGCTGCACAGGGATGTTTTCTTCATTCTTGAGCCAAGAAAAGGGAAGAAAAGCAGCTGTGCAGTAGAGCAGATTGCTTAGAAGAAATAAACACAGAAGCTGGAGAGGCTTGTGCCTCTGGCACCTCAGGCTGGGGGGAGGTTCCTTTGAGTTCTTCACTTGGGTTTTTACCCACATGAGTCTCTTCAGTGAGCACATGGGGGGATGTGTGTCTCCCAATTGAGATCTGTGTGGTGCATGGACAGAGCAAAACAGATACATGTGGTGGATGTAGAATCAGAGAGCACAGTGTGCAGCAGACACTGACTTGGACAAAATCAACTGCCATTGGTTCTAATCAACTTGAGCACATCATATTAATCATAAGTAATTCCAAATTTGGTGCTGAATCCCAGAGGTGGGTGTTTGTTTTTTTCCTGCTTGATTTGACAGCAAATGCTGTGAAACTAAAGTGGTTTGACTTAACACCCTTCTCCCTCACTGTGAAAGGAACAGTAATCACCATCATTTGTGAATCAAGTCCCCAGCTCCTCTGCTTCTCTCTGAGATTGCTGAGGATCTCTTACCCTCAGCTCACCTACAGACTGCCCTGATACTATTCTTTCTATTTTTAAGTCCTTGCAAGAAACTTGTGCCCACGTTTCCCCCCTAGAATCCTGCAGGCCAGACTAGCAGAGTTTAAAGAGTGGGAATGATCCTGAAGGTCCCTTCCAACCCAAATCACTCTCTGATCCTGTGAAATCCACCCCTACTTGTGCTGTAACACTTATTTTTAGCAGCCCAGAGGCAGCAGAGGTTCCCTGAGTGAGCCAGCACAGTGAATCTTTCCTTTTCAGTCCCTCCTGTGGCAGTGGAGGACTGAGAGGGGGTGACTGAGACATGATGCTCAGTGATTTGAAGCTGGGATGAATGTCTAGGCCACCAGTTGCAACTGAATCCTACTATATCCTGGCATAATGCAATAGTCAGCTAAAGGAAAGAGCAGCCTGGGAAGCAGGAGCCCTGGGGCTTCTTTGGGGTGGCTGGGGAGCACAGAGCAGCTCTGGATGTGGCACCAGCTGCCCCTGGCACCCCCTGCCCACCCGCCTGGCCCTGAGGCAGCTCCTGGGGCTGGGGGGCCCTTCCCACATCCCCCCAGCCCCTGCCTGAGGTGCAGAGCATCCAGACCAGCCTCTGCCCTCCACACCTGAGGTGGAGCTGAGCAGTTTCAGATGGCTGAAAACTTCATAGCTGTAGTCATTAGCTTATTTGTTAAGTCATAAACACATTAATGACTGAGCAGTATCCACGTTGCACAGCGTAGCTGGTTAATGTGGGAGGGATTATTAAACTACATGAATGATCCCAAGGAAGTTCATCTGGATACTGCAAACCCTTTTCCCAAGTACAGTGTATTTTTAGTGCATTCTCAACAACTGTACCTTTAACCAAAAAATCATAGCAAGATGATTTTTCTGTAAACTACATTTTTGTTTAATGAGTCACCGTGCACTTTCTAAAAATCTTTTTGAGGGACTGGAGAAGTCTGGTAGCTAAATGGTTTGTTGTCAGGCCCTGCACCATGGCAAGTCTGGTTAGATCTGCAGGTAATCAAATGAAAAATAAAATATTTAAAGCACACGGTAACACAAGAGTCTGCTGCCAGACATGGCCTTTCTGGGGTGTCTAGAGTAAAAATAATAATAATAAATATATATGTATATACTGGGGTGACAGTTCTAATGGATTTTCACTTTATCCCATGGTGTGAAGAATAAAAGCCAAAGATAAATCACTCCATGACAACTGCCTGTCTATGCCAAAATCCTGCAAAGAGCTGTGTGGATGTTGAGCTGTGTGGATGTTGAGCTGTGTGGATGTTGAGCTGTGTGGATGATGTTGAGCTGTGTGGATGTTGAGCTGTGTGGATGTTGAGCTGTGTGGATCTTGAGCTGTGTGGATCTTGAGCTGTGTGGATCTTGAGCTGTGTGGATCTTGAGCTGTGCCCTTCCAAACCTACTACGAGTTTAATTCAGGTTTTTACAAGGGTATCTGAATGGCATGGAAGGATGTATAGGAAGAGGTTTCTTTGGTTCAACTAATTATTTAATTAACAGTATATATGTTTAAGACTCTGACCCTAGAAACTCGTATTCAGATGTGTGACTTTGTGCTGAGGAGTGACCAGCCAAACCAGCAGAGGTTTGTCTGAAGTTGCACATGTGCTTCAACATGTGCCTAATCAGGTTAAAATGCAGGCAGAAGAGGGGAAGGAGTCCCACTCCTCCAGCCTGGGCTGGGCTTCAGTGGTGGGAAGGTGATGCTTTGGTCTGTGCCTGATCCCCTTTTCCATTTCCTCAGGATTTACCTGCAGTTTACATGATTTTTCTTCTCACGTTTTAGTTTCCAGTGTGTGGCACCTTCTGGAAGGCTTTGTTTGCTGGGAGCAACGTGCCTTCCCTGCCCAGTTTGCCCTGGGTTTGGTTCAGCTCTGGTTACTGAAGTTCCAGTTTGCCCCAGTGCAAGCCCTGCTGCTGATGGGTGCAGCCCAGCTCTGAACCCCTCTCAATAAGTGATTTGCCCTGGAAGAGACAAGCCTGATTTTGTACCACCCGAGCAAAATAAAGCTCTATGGTTTCCTCTGCCACCAAAAGGACAGGGGCAGTAGCAGCCACATCATCTCCAGGCTGTGTTTGCAGTCAGGGGTTGGCCCCAGAGTCAGCAGATCCTCAGGGTCTTGTCTGGTTGAGCTGTGGACATCTCAGAGCGTGGGGGTTTCATGGCACCTTGTAGGTCCAGTGCTCATCCAACCTCACAGCAATTTTTTCCCCCTTCTGTCTCAGAGGAACTTGGCCCCTTGCTCCCTGGCATGGCTGCCTCCTGCCCTGTCACTGAGCACCTCCCAACGAGTTTCCTCCATGACCTTCTTTTCCAGGCAGCTGTTAGATCCCACCTTCACCTCCTTTTCTCCCTGAAATGCAGATGATGAAATCAAAGTGCATGACATCTCTTGCTTTTCCTGTGCCTGCAGGTCCAGTTAGCCCATCCCAGGAGCTGATGAGCATCAGGAACAGTTTTCTACATGATAAAAGGGATCCCTGTCCCTTCCTGCCTTTCACAGATGTCACGTCCAGGCACACGAGGTCTGAAGATCCCCAGAAGTTTGAAGATCCCCAGCAGCTGGGGTGGGCTGGCCCTGTTTGGGGATGAAGCAATGTCTGCCAGTCTCCAGCCACTGGCAACCTCCCCTTGTCCCTGTGCTTGGAGAGACAGCCAAGAACAGCCTCATGATGGTGCCTCCTGGCTCCTTCAGCATCCACAGAGGTCTCCTGCCCTCTGGTCCCACAGCAGTGGCAGGTCCCTCTGGACAGCAGGAAGTGCACCCATGAATAAAGGAAGGCAGGTTTATTCTGCTTCCCCAGGATGCTTTCACTGCATTCACCCCCTTTCCAGTTCCCAGCCTGCTGGTTTGCACAGCTCTGGCTGGTGGCTTTTGTCTCTTGGGGATTTGCCTCCATCTCCAAAGCCTGGTGTGTTTCTCCATGTGCTGGGCAGACTCACAGGGTCCCTTTTGCTCCTGGGGCAGATTGAAGGGGGGGATGTGTGTTTTGGCCTTTGTCTCTGCCCATGGGCAGGTTGGGCTGGGTTGCTGTTCAGGTGGGGAGCTGCAAATGTTGGTTTCCTGCGGAATCAGAGCAGAGGTTTTTCTGGCCTGAGTAGAAAAGCAACTGAGGCAGTGGTGGTTTTTTCTGTCGCCCACAGCAGTGGCAGGTCCCTCTGGACAGCAGGACGTGCACCCATGAATAAAGGAAGGCAGGTTTATTCTGCTTCCCCAGGATGCTTTCACTGCATTCACCCCCTTTCCAGTTCCCAGCCTGCTGGTTTGCACAGCTCTGGGCTCTGGCTGGTGGCTTTTGTCTCTTGGGGATTTGCCTCCATCTCCAAAGCCTGGTGTGTTTCTCCATGTGCTGGGCAGACTCACAGGGTCCCTTTTGCTCCTGGGGCAGATTGAAGGGGGGGATGTGTGTTTTGGCCTTTGTCTCTGCCCATGGGCAGGTTGGGCTGGGTTGCTGTTCAGGTGGGGAGCTGCAAATGTTGGTTTCCTGCGGAATCAGAGCAGAGGTTTTTCTGGCCTGAGTAGAAAAGCAACTGAGGCAGTGGTGGTTTTTTCTGTCCTCTGGGAATCTGCTACATGAAGGTTTGTTTTTTTTCTTTGCAGCCTTATTTGTGAGGTACCTGACCCATAACCCAGCCTCCCCTTCCTTTGGTTTGCTGAAGTTCCAAAAGGCTTAAACCATAACCCCCAATCACTTCATAAGAGGATTATTATGAAGTATACAAGTAGTATAATTAAATGTATGTCATAATACCTGATTAGACTATGGATTTAGAGATGGAGCAGCATTATGCAAAGACACAATGTAACTGGGTTAATAACAATCAACTGATTAATGTAGTACATCTCATTCAAGCCTAAAGGAGAACAGACTGAGATGATTAGCAGAGTTGCAAATGTGCAGAAGTGCACAGGGCAGAATGTATGAGACATGACTGGATAAACCAGGAGGAGCTTTATCAGCCTAGCAAAATACAGAAATGTTTGAAGGAGAAACAACATTGTTAGGCAGCTCACTGAAACTAGCCTGGAGGATGCAGTGATTCTTGGCATATTTGCATTGCTGGGTGGATGGAGCTGCTGGGAGCTGCCATTCCTCATGGAAGTACACAGAAGATGTTGTACTGGAAGAATGTTTGGCATCAGGTGTTGATTTCTTTTGTCTGCAGAAGGAAACTGAAGGGAATGGGTACCTTGTTCATAATGCTTGCCTAGCTAAGTGTCCTGCTGA
>NW_009953207.1:1263790-1337140 GCF_000747805.2 Chaetura pelagica | reverse complement strand
GCTGAAAAGGAAGAGCCTTCAGATGCCTTTACAGGCTGTGAGGACTTGGCTTCACTTGTGTCCAAGGTGAGCAGGGAGGAGCTGTCAGCTTGTCTAAAGATCATTGTTAACACTTTTCCACCTGTAGGGCTGGGGGCCTTACAGGTGCACTGAGATCCTGGGACAGGTTACTGTGCCCTAAGTTTCATGCAATGTTCAAGCTTCTTGCATGTTCTTAATGGGTTCTGGAAGTCCTGTTGAAGTACATGAAGGAGTAATCCCTCAAGGATGGTAAGAGGCTCAACTGAAAGTGGGTTTTGCAGTTGGCAAGAACAACCTTCAACATTAAACTTCCTTATTTTGAGAAATGTTCTCTTTTCAAGAAACAAGGAACCTGGTCTGCTGGGAGGTGTCCTTGCCAAGGCAGTGGGAATGGATCTACATGTTCTTGGAGGTCCCTTCCAACCCAAACCATTCTATGATTCTATGAAACAAAGCCAGTCACCTAAGAATGAGGCAGGAGGGATGAGGTTCCCCAGGGGATCCTGCTGAGTGTTTTGTGTTCTGCAGTGACTCTGGATTCCCTGCTCCTTGCAGAGGGTCAGGGCAGGCTTTGCTGCAGGGCTCTAGGGCTGGGAGTTGCTGAGATCAGGCCAGAGGGAACTGAGCACCAGGACTTCTGGCAAAAAACAGAGCTAAATATAAGCAGTTTTTTCCCCCTCCTCCCTCAAAAATGTAGAGGCAGCTGGAGTCAAATGTAACACTTGGGACTATGGAGGGAATTTCTGACCTGGTTTTTATTTTTCTGTTCTTGATCAGTGCTACCAAATCTGAAGAGGGTTCATTCCCCTGTAGATCCCCTTCTTGAGAAAAAGCCATTTTATTTGTGGCTGCTGCACTTGGTGAGAATGAACTGTCCTCTGGTGGGGGCTGGAAAGGGGCTACCAAAGGGCATCTGTGCTGCTCAGAATCCTCTGTCATGGTTCAGTGATTTGTTTTGCTGGCATGAACATTGCCATCTTGTGAGGCAGTGCTGCAGAGATAAGCAATGCATGAAATGCCAGGGTTCTCCCTGGCTTTGCTGGTGGTAAAACACTGCATTAAGGCAGGGGGGTGGGGTTGTGGCACCCCTTGTAGTCCACATCCCTCTGGGACATCACAGCACACCTGGGTTGCATAAAGAAGGATCTGTCCTCTTATGTGAGCCTGTTCTGCAGATGGAGCTGGAGATGCTCTGGGAGTTATCCCAGCTCTGCACTTTGGGAGCAGGAGACCACCCATCTACTGCCCCTCTGTGATTCAAGACCTTTGAAGAGGAAGCTCTTCAAAATGCAGATTTCTAAACCAAGAGGGTGGGAAAAAGTGATTAGATAACTATGGCACAATCAAAACTTCATTAAGTAGGTGATACCTGTTGCATACATACCTGTGTGTGTAAGAAGGCTTAACCTGCAGTAACACATGAACAACAATGCACAGTCAATGGAAGGAAGGAAACAGTTATCAGAAGTGTCCAGGCTGTTGAACTAGAACTGAAGGTGTTAAACTGCCATGGCAAACACAGCTCTGACCAGCCATGGGGAACATGTAAAGAGGAGGCAGCTCATGCCTGGGCTGAGGGTAGAGGGAGGGAAATCATCAGCTGGCAGTTACAGTCCAAAACTGGAAGTGTTCTGAGGGAAAGAGAAAATACATGTTGACCTGAGATGTAGAAGGAAACATGACTGTGGTGCTGTGTTCTGGACTAGGTTGCTGGGGTCCCTTCTAACCTCACCTGCTCTGTGCTTTGGGCACATGCAGTCTGATTTCTCATTTCTGCTGCTCCTTCCCCTCTTTAAAGGCATTATCAAAGATTTTTGGGCAAATGTTTTCTAGCCAGACTTGAAAACCACCTATATTCTTTTCCATCCCATGCTGTATATATATAGCCTGTTCAAACCAGACCCTTGAGGGGCAGCTTTGATTCTGTTTTCTATTATTTTTGCTCTTAATTGTTGCTCTCTTGAACCTCAGCCTTAGCTTGACCAGTGAAGTCCTGCTCATGCCTTCTCCTCTGCAGAGGAGCCCTTGGCAAGGACCCTTGCTGCTGTTTGCAGTTTCATGCACAGAGGGGATTCAAACTGATTGTTTTTACCTTACAGGAGCAGGCAAAACCAATAGTTGGTTTTCAGCTGCAAGAAGAATAAGTAGAACAAAGGACAAGCTAGACCAAAAGGTCTGAAACATCCTCATCTCAACATCTCTGAACACAGTGCAGGTGCTGGAATAGTTACTGGAATGAGAAGTTTCACCACTGGCTTTGGAAGGGCTGGGAGTTCACCTTGGGTTGGATTCCTGCTGTGTGGACAAGTGAATGAAGGCATCTGGAGATGTGAGTGCCAACCTGGCTCTGTGCTTGTTGCTGGTACCACTGGTTGAACTGGGTGTTCCCTATGGGGCAGGTGATCTCTTGTCCCAGGTGCTTGATCCCAGGGTGTTTGCATCTCAGCTCTCTAGTTCTTCTGCATTTCCTTCCCCTCCTTTTTTTCTCAGGTGGAGGGATGTGTCATCCACATTAAAGACTCTTTAGGTGTTCCCAGTCGTTAGAAGAGAGGAAAATTGAATTTATCCTAACTAGATGTCTTCATTTCATGGCTTAACTTTCTTCTTTTCCCTTATACTCATATCATTTTATAAATCCTGAGGGCTCTGTGTGATTCTTTTCAACCTCCTGAACCCACTCCATGCATTCTTTGGTTCCATACAGCTCTGCTCATTCCACATCTCCCAGGGCTTTTGTAACAGGATACAAGACACCATTATGAGTGATCTGTCTTCTTTCTCCAACAGAGAGAGAGAAGCAGATCTGATTTTAGAGGCAGACTGATGAACAGCTTCTTGTTTAGAAGAAAGATGTATTGTGGGAACACAATAGATTCCCTTTGGTAGCTCTGATTCATAAAAGCTGACAGATGGATCGTTTCTCATTTGGGATGAAAACGTGACCAGCCCTCCTGGAAGGGTGCAGAAGTCCCAGGAATGTTGTGAGCTGGACCTAAGCAGCCAAACTGCCCAGCTTCCCCTCCCCATGACTTCAGGTGCTTTCCCAGCAGCAGGGATGTGGCCTCAGGCTCACAGGGTGGGGAAAGGAGGAAAAGCCAGCACAGCAGGGCAAGATTTTTCATTTGTCTAATAGTCTGAGGGGTTTCATTCCAGTTGCATTTATTCTTCCTTTCTGCTCAGAGGGACTAAGCTCTTCGACTTCAAGAACACACAAGAATACCTCAGGGTTTGCTGTCCCTTAATTGGTTTTAATTTCTAGAGAACAATGATATGGCTTCTGTGTTGAGGGAATGTGACAGAGGGAGCTATTGCAGCTCCTGAGATCTGTGCACATTTGCACTTTGTTCCTGACATAAGACTTGGAATAAATAAGTGAAGGAACTGAGGGTCAGGTGTGAATGATGTATCATGTGTTGGTGAGTTCAGGGCTGTTGGCATTGGATCACTGCTCAATTTATTGCTTCTCTGTGTGGCTCCCCTGGGGACTTCTGAAGCTCTCCAGGGCCCTTAGGGGCAAGGCATTTTACTTACCTGGATGGAGAAGGGCAGAACAACAAGGAACTCTTGTCCTCACCTCTATGTATGTCCTCATCCTTCTCACCAGGGAGCTCAGACAGGGCTGGGCAAGGAGTCTGGAGCTGCAACTGCTCTGTAGGACAGTGCAGGAGGGGCTGGGGAGCTTCAGAAGGGATTTGACTCTTGTCAAAAACAGACCCAGTGAAGAGCAGAGGGAAATGTACTTACTGGGGAGCACCCACTGGGCTGGGGGGATCCTGGGGTGGGAGCTGAGCAGCTCTTGGGCAGGAGTGATGTTATGGGCTGTGCCAGCCCCTCAGCAGCTCAAATCCCTGTCAGGGCATTGGCAATGCAGGGACAATGTTCCTCTGCCAGATTGAGATCTGGGGCTCTTTGGTGGCCAGTGATGTGCTGCACAGCAGCAGGGAAGGGCCAGGGAGAGAAACGGAAAGAGAAATAGGAGAAGGGTCCTGAGAGAGCGTGAGGAAGATGCTGTGCCAGGTCAAGGTGATGGGTGAGATGTTAGGGTGTAAATAAATGAGACTTTAATGAGTGGTTGCAAAGTATCATTCATGGAGCCAACGTTTTGGTGATGCAGGTGCCCTTGTTTGCCCCCACAATTTGGTTTTGTGAACTTAATAGTAATGAAACTGTTGTTGTTGAAGGAAGACAGCAGGGATGAGCTGAGCTGAGGAACCTCAAAGGACCAGGGGGTGGCTGTGGGTGCAGGTAAGTGGTGCCCTGCACCAGTTTCTGAGGAACTGCTGTGTGCAAGGAGGAGATTCAGGGCTCCTTGGGTAGGCTGGGTGGAGAGCCAGCTTGCTTGGGAGCAGAGAGTGTAATTAGGCTTCCTGCAGGGCACAGAGTGAATTGCTAATGCCATGAGTTTTGCTGTAGTCTCTCTGAAGGGAAGGCTGATCAGAAGTGCAGACAGTCTGGCTGATCCTTTATACAACACTTTTTTCTCTTCCTAAAACTACCACAAAGGCAACCTGATCAGTCACTTCCTCCTGTTTCTCTCTCATGTGGTCTTCACTCTTTTCTCATCTCTTAGCTTTCTGGCTTGTTTCTCTCTACTTTTTCAGTTGATGGGGTTGTTTGGTGGTTTGTTATTTGTTATTTTGTACCTTTTGTGCTTTTTTTTTTCCCCTTTTCAAATACTGCACACTAACCAGATATTAGAACATCAAAGGAGAAAGTCAGTGGGAGAGCAGTAAAAAAATCTTCCCATTTCTGATTTTTTGCAATTACCTGCAGGTTTTTCAGTGTCTTTCAGAACCTCAGTATTGCCCCAAACCTGAGGACCTGCTCTTGCTATGTGTTGTATCTTGGTGCTCGTGCTGTGCCTTAGTGGACAGCAGACTCACACCCACCAAAGGGCTTTGGAAGTGACTTCCTGATTTGGCAAGTGTCCCTGATATTCATTTTCCTGCTCTGTTGGTGCTGTCATTCTGGAGGATACCACACTGCTAACCAAGGAAGCTCTGACCATGCTGCTGAGCACCCAGCACGACACCCAGCACCACACTGGTGCTGACTGGTGAGCTGCCTGAACAGGACTTGTGGTGTCCTAGGAGGGCTCTGATGCACATTAAAAAAGGGTTTTGAAAAAGCTGCAAAGATGAAAAATGGGTTTTTTCTAAAAAATGATTTACCTCTCTGAGGACCTGGAGCCCATTGCATCATGCAGATGTTGAAGTGCTTGTGTGATAATAAAACCCCCGACGAGATCACTTGATATTGGTAGTTAATATAGTGGAATAATTCCTGAGCACATCATAAATCTAACCTCTCCTGTGTCAGATTCTGTAGCGTGGGAGGCCATGAAGTAATAAACTGAAAAGCACCTGCTTCTTTTTAAAATTAAAGCTACTTACACTGGATTCATAGGTCTGTGCACAGTGCCAACAAAAAGCTTTGGTAAGTAGCACTGCAGTGAGGGCTGGTGAGATTTGGGGCCTGTGTTACTCTGTAAATGGGATTTGCCTGTTCCTTTAAAACATTTCCAAGGGTGATTTAACAAAAAAGCCCCCAGAAAAAAGCTGATAGAGAGGAGAGTGGTACTTGTCAGCTGTGGCCTGAGCCAGGTTAGCATCCTCAAAAGGTAAAGGGATGAGTGAGGCTGCTGGGGAGGGGATCAGGTGCTCTCCTGTGGGTCATTCTGTGGCACTGGTGCCATGAACATGAACCAGAGGTGCAGGTCTTGCTGCCCCCCAGCCTGTTGGCAGAATAAGGCTGCTGGCCCTGCTCAGCAGGGTGGCTCCTCTGTGCAGGATGCTGCATCTCTCACTGTTTCACCCTGATCCTTGTTTTAGGATTGTATCATAGAATCCCAGACTGGTTTGGGTTGGAAGAACCTTAAAGATCATCTAGTTCCAACCCCCTGCATGGGCAGGGACACCTCCCAGCAGCCCAGGCTGCTCCAAGCCCCATCCAACCTGCCCTTCAACACTGCCAGGGATGGGGCAGCCACAGCTTCCCTGGGCAACCTGGGCCAGGGTCTCCCCACTGAAGTCTGGTTCTTCTAGTGATTGTACATACCAGAGTAGGACAGAACCACCCTCAGAACCTCCTGGGTTATTGCTTCAGTATGGAAAATCACTTTTAATTTGCTTTAACCTTTGTAGGTTATGGAGAACCACCTGGGACTACTGAGTGGTCTTTGAATGCTTTTCTTTCCTATTAAGGAGGGTAAAACTGTAGAAATGCAGGTGAAGTACTACAGAGTACCTGTCCACTGACATCTGATGGTTTTTACTGTTCCTACCATAAAGGCAGCTGGGAAAGTTGCATCACTGAGCTGGACAGATTTACTCAAGAAGGAAGGTTTGAATGGCAAAGAATTTGGTTTATATTGACAGTGCTTCTGCCAGCAGCTCCACTGGATCTCTGGGGAGCCTGTAGAGAAAGCAGCAAGTAAATTCATTTGCTGAAAAGCAGAGGCTGAGATTGAGGGACCCTTCTCCCAGCAGATGTGAGCAAGGGACTGAAACTGTGTTGCTAGTGCTGTACTGCTGGGGACACCTCCAGCCATGAAACTGCTGTCCTGGGGGAAAATACTTCACGTTGAGCTTGGTAGGGTTGATCAGGCACTTTGGGGTGTCTGTGGTTCATGGTCAGGTTCTCCAGTCTCTTTGTGATGACCTGGTTGTACCTCAGAGAGCTGGAAGGCTGTTTATGTGCAGAATACATCAAGTTGCTCAGTGCACGTGAGGGCAGCAGGACATGCAGTTGTGTGGGGTCATTGTCAGTGACACCAGTAAGTGACACAGAGAATTAAGGCTTTTAATGAGGACTTTGGGCATCAAGGAGATACATACAATCCTCTCTGTGAGATGTTTACACTGTGCAGAGTAACTGTCCATGTTGATATCTCAGGCCTGTCACTTTCTTGACAGCAACAGAAGTTTGGGAATTGGTTCTCTCCAAAAAGTTAGGATTGGGGAATTTCCTTTCGAGGTTCATTCTGGACAGTTTTCTCCTTTAAAAGCCAAGCAAAAGTATTTTAAATGTCTAATCTTAGTAGCTGATTTTGCAGTTCTTGCCAAGGTGGGTGGTACTTAGGCAAGTATTCAACTTATGATCATGGTCCAATCATTGCCAAGAGGGTTTGCTGAAGGGATGGTTGAATAAAATGTTTCCTCCCTGCCCAGTGCATTTCATGTGATGCTCCCTCTTCCTTTCTATCTTTAAATGTTTCAGAGCTAGTCTTTATAAA
Source organism: Chaetura pelagica (assembly GCF_000747805.2). NCBI lineage: Eukaryota > Metazoa > Chordata > Aves > Apodiformes > Apodidae > Chaetura > Chaetura pelagica. The sequence goes on along the minus strand of NW_009953207.1, from coordinate 1,329,885 downwards.
CATTTTTCTGCCTACCATCTCAAAAACATATCACCCTTTCATAAAGGTATTTAAACTAGGCTGCTTCTTGACCTTCTGCTTTCTGTGGCTCCTCTGGTGCTGCTGGGAGGGGTGTGTGGTGCTCCCTGCAGAGCCAGGGTTTGCAAGAAGCTGCTGATTTCTCACAAGGCCCATTGCTGATGTTTTGCTTCTTCTAATGTTGGTCTCCACTGCTGAGTGTTATTGCATCGTGAGCTTTGTAAGGTGGGGAAAGTGCTGGATGAGAAGTTTTCCTCCAGCCAGGGGCTGGTGGGTCAAGTGTTGGCCCAGCTGTGTCCTGACAGGCAGTGACACTGGTGAAAGGGAAGGTGGGCTTCCATGTAGTGCATCTTTGAGGCTGTTGTGTTAGTGTTTGGACAGGGAGGTGTGCAAGAGCAGATGTCTGCCCTAGCCCAGAGCCAAGCCCTTCCAGATGGCCTGAGGGGCAGGTCTTGAGGCATTTCAGGCTGCTGGTGACAAGGGTGGGGACCCAGACCCCACAGAAGCAGTTGCTGCCTGGGATCCAGCCCAAGCATTGCCAGGGGGCTTCTCCTGCCCCTTTGACTGAGGGCAGCTTTGGTCAGAGCTGAGGGCACCTGGGCTGCTTCTGCTCCCTTTGCACTGCCCCAGTGCTGATTCCTGGCCATTGAGGTGGTTGTAAAGTCCTGAAAAATATGACCAAGGTTGGATCTCTTTGACCTTAGGCAGAGAGGGGCTTGGGGAATTCCTAGTTTTTAACAAGTCTTTGGAAAGTGGGTGTCAGTAGTACTGAGGAACTTGCTCTTGGTTGGCTTCTGTTGGTGCTTTTGGAGAAAAGCATTTCCCTTAGCTGAGGAATCTGTGAACAGAACCTGCTGGCAGGGAGGAAGGAACAGCCTTGTCACTGCTCCCTGGAATTGCAGCTGGGATTTGTTGCTTTCTTTGGTGCACTTCTAAAGAGACTCAGCAAATCATGGAGCCTGAGTTGTTCCCCGTTGTTGATCTGACCATCTCAGCTTGCAAGGGCTGCTGTGCCTTTTGGTGGGATCCAGCACTGTGGCAGAATTGTTCCCAGAGAGTAAAGTCCTGGTTTTATTACCATGACAAGCAAATCAGCTCCAGCTCCTGTGCTCTTTCTCTCAGTGCTTGGCTTTCTCTGAGCTCAGGGGTGGTCACTCTGGTTAGCAGGGATTTATTTCAGCCTGCTGAGGAACAGGATCTGTATCAGCTCGTGTCTGTGCTATTTAATTATGGAAATACCTTCTTCTCTCTTTGCATTCCACAAGGGTTGGAAACACATCACAAAGGAATTCACCCCAGCCCAACCCAGTGAAAACTATCCTTGTCTCTATGTTCCTTTTGGCTTCTTTGGAGATTTGCCTACATGTAAGGTTCTCTGAGCCTGTTTAAGCAATATTAAGTTGGAAGCTGTGGCTGTTTCCTGATGGAACCTGCAGACAGGAGTCAGGGTTCAACTAGATCACGTTGCTCTGGCAGCATTTATCTCAAGTAGCTTTAGGAACCAGCAAAGTGAAAACCATTGTGGGAGAAGGCAATGAAATCACAGCCATGGTGAGCTGAGGGTGGGGGATGCAGGAGAGTCTGGTGGTTCCCATGAAGGCAACCTCTGTTTGCTTTAAGTGACTCAAAAAGACTGAAAACAACAGGTAACTTCCCTGTGGTGCAATGAAATACCTTGAGTGAACTCCAGGAAGGGGAGTGAAGGATTTTTGCTGCCATTCTGAATTTAAAACAAACAGATTTATGAGCTCTTTATCTGGTTTTGAGAAAAAAAAAAAAGGCAGGTGTGAACCACAATGTCTTCAGGTATCCAGTTCTGAAACGTGCTGAAAGGATGTGGCACCAAAGGCAAAAAAGGGTTGAAAAACCCCACTTTTGGTCTGGTGTGTTGCTTGCCTTTAACTAATGCTATGGAGCTGCTATGGGCCAAGCCAAGGTGATCCAAGGGTCAGCACAGCTCGGGGTTCTCACCACCCATTGGAAATTCTGTATCTTGTATCTACTCCAATGCAGCATATGAAAATAGCTAATGAAACACTCTGCACCAAGTGGAGCATTCTGAACAGTCACTCATCCATGTCTTTCTCTCTTGGTTGCAAATTGAAATTGCTGTGATCGATTCTTCTGTTCCTGCTTAACATATTAAAGTACAATTCATTTTTAACCATATCTACATTTTATCCCAGTGTGCCCTTTGAGACACTTTTCTACATAATATTGAAACGCTTTCCTTCTGGTCAAGTAGTGTATTTTATATGAATGCCTCTGTTATTTCCCCAGCTGGGCTGGTGGGGAATGAAAACATCAATTTCAGGAGTGGCAGGGGTTTGCTCCTTGTTGGTGCTGGGGCAATCTTGGGGTGCTAAAGAAAATACCTCATTTCCTTCTTTCTGTTTTGGAAGGTTTTGATGTAGATGAAGGAAATCAATTGCTGCTGCTAATCCTTCCTCTGCTGGCAGCAATAATGGAGAGCTGGGCAGGGTAAGGTGACCCCTGAGGGGTGTTACCTGCCATGGAATGGGGCTGCAACACCTGTGGAGCACCAGGGTGGTACAGGCTGCAGCCCCTGCAGGGACTCTACCTGGAATTGTGATGTAGGTTATTTGACCAGCTGATTAGGAAAGTACATAAATAATAATTATTACTTGCTACAGAGTGTCTTGGGAAAACCAAAACTAGTTTGAGAAAGATCTCAACATTCTAAACTGTAGTTTCTGGTGATTTGAAAAGAAATGACCAGGGTGTTGGGATTCTCTGCCACCAGTGAGAGCAAGTGTTGGCTTCTTGCTTAATTATCAGCTGCAAGGGGGTGTATCCTTCTGTCCAAGGCAGCCAAATCACAAACAGTGGGGGCATAGGGAGGAGATGTGCTTTTTGAAGACATCATGGCTTCTGTACCAACTTCTGTAGCAGGTGATGTGGCCTCCAGGTGGGGCCCAGTTCCCTTGTGCCTGCCAAGATTCACAGATTTTCATCCCAAGTGCAGATCGTGGGACACAAACCTGAACAGTTATGTTACCTGAGGTTTGCTCTGGCCTGTGCTGTTCTGCTGGCTCACTCCTGCCTCTCCACTGGTTCACAAGGCTGTTTGCATCAGCAGAGCCCTCCCCAGCAGTTGCTCTTGCCCAGCACACAGTTGGGTGTGCTCAGTGTTGCTGCTGTGATGCTGCCTCGGCCCTTCTTGCTCGTTACAGTTACTGGGTCCAGTTAAGAGCTGAGGCTGCTCTGCCCTGCCAGCCTCACCACTGTGCTTCCCTGCAGCACGTCAGTGCATTTCATGCCACATCATTGCAGCCTGCAAGCAGGTTGAGAAGTTGTAATGGGCATGCTGAACGTCCTGGGGATAGAGGAGAAAATCCAGGGAACTTGTCACTGGGGACACGTTTTGATCTCCCTGCATTGAACCCGGGGGTCTGCACCTGGGCAGCTCAGGTGGGTGCAGGTGGGTGCTCCCCAGCACCCTGGGATGCACTTGGCTTCATCAGTGTCAATAAGGATCTGATACCCATTCATGCTCCACTGGATAAAAGCTGCTCTGCTCCACGGGCAGCATTTTGAGGGCGTTTCTTGGGTACAACCAAGGAAATGGGTTGGCCCTGGTGACCTGCAGTGCTCCCTTCCCACCTCAGCCAGGCTGTGACCCTGGGAAAAGCCACGAGCCCTTATTGCCCCACTCACTGCCATGTCCCCAGGGGTGACTTGGCCCTGTGCTCAACACTTTCTGGCTCGGTCTGGTAAGGCTTGTAGAGGGAGGAGAGGAACAACTCTGCTGGCCCTGCAAGCTGGTGGCAAGCAATTCCTCTGCCCAGGCTCTGGGAGAAGCCCAAAGCTGGAAGTTGGAATGCTTTCCAGGAAAAGGGTTTTTCAGGAGGTTTGCCTGTTCCACCTCAGGCTGCAACTGGAGTGGGGTTAGATGGGACTTCTTGCCTAGCCCTTTGTACCAGAGGGACAGGAGGTAAAAGCAGGGAATGACTGTAAAATCCTGAAAACAGAACAGAGGTGAGAACAGAGAGGGGATTGCCTGGGGCTGCCCTTCCCACAGCTGTTTTCTCTCCAGGATACTGAGGGAAATGCTTATCATGGGATTTTGAGGTGTTGGTGAGTTTAGTTGATCCTTTGGACAAACTCTTCCATGTCTTCTGGCATTTTTTCCATGGAGCTGCCCATCTTGTCACACCAGCCCTCAGGTCTGTGTGGGTCTGACACAGCACTGACAGTGCAACCCCTCAGCCCTCTGAGGGCAGGGAATCCCAGGCTGGTTTGGGTTGGAAGGGACCTCAAAGACCCTGCATGGGCAGGGACACCTCCCAGCAGCCCAGGCTGCTCCAAGCCCCATCCAACCTGCCCTTCAACACTGCCAGGGATGGGGCAGCCACAGCTTCCCTGGGCAACCTGGGCCAGGCTCTCACCACCCTCACACCAAAGAATTTTTCATAATGTCTAAATCCCCCCTCTTCTAGTTTAAAGCCATAACCCAATGTCTGAACTTTGCTTTCTGCAGAGGAGCTGGGATCTTGGCTCCTTCCCTCAGTCTGGGTGCTGGAAAGGAGCGAGAAATATGGGCTGAACTTGCTGTCAACTCTCTTAAAAGCTTTTTATTGTAGATAAAATGTGTGGTAATGGTACCCAGAACTATCATTACAGTTAATTAAAGGTCTGTTTCTCTTTATAATGTGAGGGCTTTATTTTCTGGAGTTGATAACATGGCAATAAAACCTTGCTTTAGGCAAAGTCTTGGTGTTCAAGGTCACAATTTAGAGGTAATTTTAAAATTGAAGGGAAAATCCTAAACCAGCATACTGCTCCTGTCATTTCTGAGTTGTGGAGGTACAGAGAGAAAGATTCACTTAAAAAGATCCTAGTCCCACTGACTTTGGAGTGGGATACCATGGGGCCTTGCCACATCCCACTGCAGGGTCAATCCATTCAGTACTTGGAATCAATTTCTTTGAGGCTCTTCAGCTCCTGGAACAGGGATGGGGCTGGAGAAGTTGTGGTTCTCCATCCTTGGAGTTGCTCAATTCCCCCTGGACACACCCCTGAGCAACCTGTGGTGGGACCTGCTGGGAGCAGAGTGGGATGGAGACCAGGAGCCTCCTCCCAGGCCCCTCAGGGTCTGTGCTTTGTTGGCTAAAACCTGTAGTGATTTATGTCTTCATGTTTGCAGGAGAAGATGCATAAAAGAACAAAATCTGGCTTGGATACTTGAGTCAGGGCAGCACTGCTGCTCACCACCATTTTGTTAAGTACCTTATTACCCTGGTCCTGCTTGCTGCTTTTCTCATTCTGGTCTATGTGTATGTTCAGTATCTACCACAGCTGGAAAACACAATCAGTAAATAATCAACTTAGATTATAGTTTTTTACTTTATCGTGTAACAATGTTTTTCCACTTTCATTACAGGGCCATCTGATAAGACAGCAGGTGCTAGAGTGGTCAGAAAAGACATTTCCCTAGGTGAGAAATGTAAAATAATTGCCAGTGTTAAGTGATTTAATTGCTGCAAATCTGTTTGCTGAGCTTTCTGTTACCTTTGTGGAGATGACACGGGGTGCTGTTGGCATGAAGGCATGGATTGATGCCTTCCTGAAGGGAGAATATTTAAGTTGTGATGTCTTTGGGCACTGCTGTGCCATCTGCTTTGGTACAGGTAACCTGGGTGTGATGGGCACCCCTGGCAAAGTGCAGTGTGTGCTTGGGGGGGATGAACTGGCCACAGGTCCTTGTATCCCTCCTGCCCCTGTGCTTGGGGCCAGGGGGAGGGGTGGCTGGGGGGACAGGACACCTCTCCCACTGGGACAGGGGTGGCATGTTCTGGCCAGCAGGTCTCTGGGTGGGATGTCTTCAGGTTTTAAACTAATGAGTTCATCAATCTGTTACTCATATGGTTAATAATGGTTGAGAGGTTGTGTTGCTCCTATTATCTCCTGCTGGTGTGGACCTACCAGTGCTCCTGGCCCTCAGGCTGCAGGCACTGAAGGAAAACACATCACAGTGACCTCATGCTTAAATCTGAGTTGTAGGGTGACACAGGGAACACTTGCTCACTCCCTTCTGTGGCCACCCTGGCACCTGGGGATGCTTTGAGTTCCCCCCTGTCAGCCTTGAAAGATGGGACCTGGTTCCATTGAAGAGCAAACAAACAATCACCCATCAGAAATGAGAAATCAGAGCTCCAGGCTCTGTCCTGTGATCTTTAGCAAAACAGGGAAATAATTGGATATTAGAGGCAGGCTGGCTGCCGTGGATCTGCACAGGGCAATTACTTCCTTCTTCTGAAAGCATTAATTAATTAGTGTCTAACAGGCTGCTGCCCATACCTGGTTGCCAATACTTGTCCACAGGGCTTTTTTTTTTTCTCTGCATTGTGATGTAGCACCCAGACCTCCCTCCCAGGATCCCTGCACATACTCTTGCTGTCTTGGGCAATTAGATATTGGAGAAATAAACGGATGAGCTGTGCTTCTCTGGCTTCAAAAGGAGGCTCCTGTGCTTCTAAGGAAACCTGGTTGCTTTGAAGCTCTTTAGGGTGGTGTAAATGTCCTGTTTCTGCAGAAGAGGGTGCCCTGGTATTTCACCAGGAACCTGCACAACAGAGAGTGTGTGATAATTAGGAGCTAAAAGCAGGAACGATTGTCTTTCCAGTTACTCCTTACAAATCACAAAGCCGGGATTGGAACCCCTTGCCTGGCAGGCTACAGAGCCAGAAGGGGATTTCTCTGCTCTGGGCATGGGGGAAAAGTAAGAGGGTGGTTGTGTTTACATGATGTCACCAGAACCAGGGCTGTGAGCTGACTAAAACTGACTCTAAAGAAACAGCTTCTGGCAGAAATGTTCTTAGCTCTGGAGCTGCTCCAGGCAAGGGAAATCAGCAGAGAGGGGCTTCATGTTGCAGTTGGAAGAACTAGGCTTGGGTTCAGGAGAAACCAGCTGGAACAAGGTTTTCTGTCACTGTTTTTAGCAAATATTAACCCCCGAATCTTGTAAATCCTAGTTGGCTTAGATGGTTCCTGCAAAGGTAAATCTACCTATTGCAAAGATTTTAGTGGAGAAGAAACCCCACTGTGCTTTAGTCTTCAGCCTCCTCTTGTCTCTAGATGCTCACCATGCATGGAGAGAGGATGGATTTGGTCTAACGTGGCTTATTACAGGTGGGGCAGAAACCAAGGCGCCTTTAAACCTCCTGCAAGGAGAAGCAGTGTTTCTGATACATGCACTGGTGATCAATATGAAACCCTAGCAGGATTCACATAAAAAAACCCCAGATGTGACCCTGAACCTGCTGTCTGCAGCAGCAACCCACCCACCATCCCTCAGAAGTTCTACTGCACCAAGATCTGCTGCTCAAGTGCTGTGTCTGCCTGGAAGGCACATCCCAGCCCTGCATGGAACGGCTGCTCCTCCTTGGCACTGAGGTTCACAGGAGGCAGGGGGATGCAGAGATAACTGGCTAAGTTTCTGACCTCCAGGGTGATTTTAAAGTGCAGTCCTGGGGCTGTGTGACTAGTTTAATGTGATATTTATCTCCCTTAGAGAAGTTTTTGATAGGAACCTTGAAGTTATAATAGCCTGCAATGATGAAATTGCTTCTCTGTCCATGAAAAGATGAAGTTCTTAGGTTTTTTTTTTCCTCCTTACTTTTTCTATAGGGCAGAGTGGTCCTTATTTCAGGAAAATGTATGGAAGAAGTTATCTTTCCACCACCAGAAGCCTGGTTCACCTCCATTTTTGCTGTACCCTGCCAGTCCAGCCTGTGGGGATGTCCCCAAGGCACCCACACTGGGATGTGCCCATGGTGGCTCTGCTCCCAGAGGGTCTGGGAATTGGGGTTTGGGACCAGGGACTCTTCTGCAGCCTTTATGGGTTCTCTGTCTCTCAGCCCAAGGTTAGGGGGGAGGTCCAGGAGAGCTGAGAAAGGGAATCACCCCCTTCCTGGAGGAACCTGGCCCTTGGATGTGCTGAGGAGCAGCTGGTGACACCGTGTTCAAGAGCCTTGAAAAACAAAAGGGATTGTTCGGTTTTTCTTCTGTTTGTTAACTATGAATTATTTAGTTTTTCAGCCCAGTGTGCTAATGCATTTCCCTGGCTGTACCTTCTGCTCACCCCGGGTTCCTCTCCAGGGCAGGGACAGCCAGTGCTGGGACACCTGGTGCAGGTACAGCCAGGACACCTGCTCTGCTGCCTGCAGGGGAAGGTTGTCCATGGATGTGTGTCCCCAGCACTGCAAACACCAGCCCTGGATCAGCAGGAGGGGCTCAGGGAGTGGTTCTTCCATTGCACAATGGAGATTTGCCTTTTTTGCTTATATATTTATTTATTTAATGAGAACAAGCCCATCATGTCACTCTTTGCTGTTCCTCAGCCTCAAGATGTCATTAGAATTGACACAGTTGACAGAAAGTTTTGAAAACTGTTTGTGTGATGAGATAATAACATTTATATTCCTCCTCCAGGTGTGAGGTTTATTTTTATTAAACTGTCACACAGCTCATCCACAGCAGCTCCTCCTGCTGTGCAGAGAGCACCAGGAGGCCACTGGTTTCTCAGGGCTGCCTTGCCCAGCATGGTGTGCTCTGCAGCCAAATGCATCATAAATCTGCAGGATTCTCAGTGTTTGCTGCTGCTTAGGCTCTTAAACAGAATATCCAGGAAAATCTGTCAGTGTCTTTCCACGGAGGTGCTGCAGCCATTGGATTATTGATGCTGATGGACTTCTTGGTGTGGTTGCTCCAGAGGAGTAATTAATCTTGACTTCCAGGCAAGCAGCAAGACCATATGAGCACCTACATTTATCTCTCTAGTGAAAGCAGCTCATCAGAAATCTGCATTAGGGTCACAACAGCATTTCTTTATTTTATTTTATTTTATTTTATTTTATTTTATTTTATTTTATTTTATTTTATTTTATTTTATTTATTTTATTCTTTTTAACTGAAAAAAAAAAAGGCACAAACTTCAGAAGTGACACAAAAAAGTTATGGTGACAGTTTTCTTTCTATCTTAAGCCACTTGGCTTCTGAGAGTACTATGAAAATAGCAGGCTTTTAGAATGAGTTATCTCTGCAGATTGTGTTAGGTGAGATAAGTGATCATTTAAATGCAGAGATCATTGCATGAAGCACGACTGGTCTTAAAGGGGATACACAGTAAATCAGGAGATGAGAGTGAAAAATCCAATTGCTCTCTGGGAGGGAGAGTGTTTGAGCTTGGAAGAAGGTTTCCTGGGTCAGGATGAGCTGTTTGGGCAGGTAGAAGCAAAACAAGTGAAGAGGGGGAGAGCTCAGTGCAACCCAAAGGTTAAACTAGAGAACCTGCTATTTTCATAACTGGGGCTCCAGGGCTGTCCCAGGCCCCCACAGCTCTTGGCTGCTCTTTGCTGAGCTCATCAGAGGACACTGCAACAAGCTCATCAGCAAGTACTTCATCTCCTTTCTTGCAGAAGCCTGACCAGGAGCAGTGTAGCCATGGAGGGGCTGGGCTGCTGGAGCTGCCAGGGATTCCCATCCCACTGACACCAGGAAGGAGAGGGGTGAGTGGGAGCAGTGGGTCCCTCTGTGCTGGGCAGGCAGCTTTTTCCTGACCTGTCAGGTTTGCTGGCAGTCCTAAACGTTTTACTGCCATCAAAAAAAGGTGAAAAGAAGGTTCCTTGTTGCCTGTAGTAATGTGTGATTAATGAATGCAGGGAAAACCAACACCTTATAACACAGGCATTTTCCAAGGGTGCAGAGTTTGATGGGTTTGGGAATGGGAAGGACTGTTTATTTCTGGAAAGCTTCTTGGTCCTCAGTGTTACAAAACCCTATCAGTGACCCCAAAATTGTTCTGCCACAAGCCAAGATGTATTTCCCTCTCCTATGGTGTGTCCTGCTCTATAAGTCAGTCATGCTTTGATGAGATCATTTGTCTTAGTCTCGGAGCCATCACAGGTAACAGCTCCCACTAGTGCCCCTTGGACCTGTGGCACAGAAGCACCTGCTCTGAGTCAGGCTGGGCACGTGTTCAGCTCCCCTGCCTGCTTTAGCCCTCCAAAAATCACTTGCTTTTGAGAAACAGGGCTGCCCAGCACACTGTGGGCTCCAAGGGAGAGGTTTGGCTGGCTCCCTGGTGCACAAGCAGTGGGAAGGCAGGGAGGACCCACCTCCAGAGCCAGGTGAGAAAGGCATCCCAGGTATTTCAAGAGCTGCTGGAGTTGTCTGGAGCTGTTGAGGGATGTGGGGCTTGGAGAGGAGGCAGCAAGAGGATCCACTTTTGTGTCTTGATAACAAAAGTGTTGCTGAAGCAGAGTCCTGTCTTTGCTTGCCTGTGTGTTTCCTCCTGCCAAAGATTTCCAGCACTGCTGGGAGGAGGGATCTAGGTGTAGGATCCAGCTGGTCCATCCTTCCATGCTCCACAAGACCTTGGGATTCCTGTGGCAGGATTGACAGGAGTGAGCAAATTATGTGGTGATGGAACCTCCAGGGGGTTCAGGAGTCAGGGCTTTCCCTGAGCTCAGGAAACATGAGTGAAAAGGAAAAAAGAAGGAGTTGTGGGAGGAAGGGACTTCTCCCCAGTTGTACCATGATATGCTGGAGCCTGAGCTGTTGAGGGGGCCCCAAACTCCATTTTTAGCTAGAGAGGGGCTGGGTTTTGGCTTTCTGCACATGGAACTTTTAATAGCTGTGGAAAAAAACCCCAAAGATTCCTCAGTGCTTGTTTAGGCATTGCCTGTGCCCAGATGCTGGGGGAGAGAGGATTTCAGTCTCTACCCCTGCAAACTCCTGCAGAAATGCCAAGTTCAGAGGGAGGAGCTAAAACAAAAAGAGGTACATTTTCTTTGATAAAATCCTCACTACCTGTGACTTGTGTGTGTAAAGTGATACCTGTGTACATGTGCACAGCACCACAGGTATTAAATTGTGTTGGTTGCTGCTTAAGTTAATATTCCCTAACCAGAACAATAATTTGTAAATCACAGAGTTACCTCTGAAACCAGAACTCAATAATAACAAAATGATTAGAAAGACATCAAAAGTGAAGTTGTTTTGTCAGGATCATTTACCTCCTGATCACAGAGGTGACAGAAACTGGTTCTGTGTTTTAGTGATAGATGAGAACCATTAATATAATCAGAGACCTTCCAGGATTGTTCACAGTCAGAATTAAAAGGGAAACTTTGACAATCTTGGGTGTTGTTGAAGCCTGGAGTATAGGTGGGTTTTGTGAGAGCCTTGATATAAAGGTTTCCTGTTTCCTGCAGCCAGAAGCCCTGTGACACAAATCCTTCTGTTCCATGAAACTCCTTCCTCTGTGAAACCCTGGATGCCCATGGGCAGGGCACCCCTGTGCCCCAGGAGGGGGTTGTATGGGCTGAGCTCTGCAAGGGGCAGCAGAGGAGCCAGGGCTGGTTTCCACCTTTGCCTCGGGACACTCCAGCAGCAGGACCAGCATCACCAGCAGGGTGATGGAGGTGGCAGCCCAGCTCAGGCTGCTGGGGCAGGTGAGGCTGTGCAGGGTGTGCTGCAGAACGGGGCTGGTGGGGAGGAGGCCCTGGAGCTGTGTAAGTTGCCACTCACTCTTCATGGTTAAAGACTTGCCCATCATTCTTTGGGCAGATGGGATTTTTCTGGTTTAGTGCCAGGTGCCTCTTCTGCCTCCTTGCTTAGGCAATAACACAGGCTACAGGTGTTAACTCTGGAGGCATCTGCATGTAAATGTACTGACAGGAATCCGAAGATACTGTAATGTGGTGATATTTTAGTAAGAGATTGGTAATAGTAGTAATATGTTACTATTACCTATGGGGCAGTGGTCACAGCACCAAGCCTGCCTGAGTTCAAGAAGTGTTTGGATGCTGCTGTGAGGAACATGGGGTGATTCTTGGGGTGCCCTACACAGGGACATGAGTTGGATCCTGATGGGTCCCTTCCAACTCAGCATATTCTGTCATTCTATGATTCTAATCTTATCTATTACAGATTCTACTTTTGTGCTTTCTTTTCCAGCTTCACGTGTGGTTTGGTTTTGGGTTTTTTTCCCCTTTTCCAGACACAGCCCTGCACTCTGTGCCTGCCACTCAGGAGGGACAGCGTGGCATTCTCATGGCAGGCTCCTCGTGCTGGGTGGCACTGGGAGGAGCATCCCTCCCCAGGGACTGGCACCGTGTGGATGCAAAACCCCTGCAGCCTCCCAGGGATAGAAATGCAGAAGCAGTTCGTGCATGAGCAGCTGGGAGTGAGTTTGGGGATGGCTGGTGGCTGCTCTCAACCTCCCTGACATTGCTTTGCTTTGTGTTTCTTGTTTCTCCCAGGTGCAGTTTCCCTTTTCTCTCTCTCTCTTTATCACTTTAACATGAAAACAAACATCTCCAGCTCCAGGTGCTTTTTGGATGATCTGTGGAATATTCTACAAAGCTCCACTCAGCTATTCCTGCACACACCAGTCTTCTTCTATAGGTATCATGAAAATGATTCAGGGGTAAGTTTGTACCATTCAACAAGTTTCCATTAAGAGGCACCTCAAAACCTGAGGTTATAACTTCTGATCAAGTTGACCATTCATGTGTCACCTCTGCACATCAGCTGCTGCACCCAGAGCACTGGTAGCTTTCTGGAAGGGGAAAAAAATAAAAATCAATGTTTGTAATGTTGAAACATTAGTCCAGCTGCTTTCAAAATAGCATAAGAGAGCTTTAATGTTTCTGTGCTAGAAGGATGATCACAGTTTGCTCTGAAAGCTCTGGGATGTCGTGTCACCGAGCTGGACCATATTTATTGCAAAATGTAAAAAGAAGCAGCAAACGTGGAAAATGCAGAAATTGGGAAGTGGTTTTCCTGGTCTGAAGTGGAGGTGCCTGTAGGTACCTGTGTTGGCACCAGGATGGTGCACACATCACCCCTGTGGGGGCTCTGGGGACTGGGACCAGCCCCAGTGGCCTGTGGGCTTTGGCTGCATCAGTGTTAAGGAGCCCTTGCAATCAGTGCAGTCGTTAGGGAAATGAAAAAGTACTTTCAACCCAGAGCAAATCCCTCCCTTGCTTTCTCTGATGTCTAAATAGAGGGCAGAGCTCTGGGGAGAGGGAAGAGTTATTTTCCCCCTGCTGCCATCTCTGTCTCCAGGCTTGTCCTCTCCCCCTTGACACGGGTTTTCATTTCACATAAAATCTAAGAAAAAATTTTGGAAAGAGGCATAATTAATCAGATGTAGCAGGGAGGGAAAATACACGACCAGACATATGTTAATGCCCTGGCTTCCCGGGGAGAATGAGAGTGATATTTAATCCAAAGTTAAATACCATGTGGCTTTGACCTACTGCTAATGAGCTGGTGTTTGGCTGAAGGTTGAAAGGCTTCTCGGGAGAAGTTTGAAACCCAAGTGCTGAGGAGGCTTTGCTGCCTGGCCGTGGCCACATGCAGCTTGGCTGGGGGTGGAGGACACGTCCCCTGTCCCCCTGGTCACCCTGCCCCAGTGCCCAGCAGAAGGGGAGCTCTGCTTGGCCTCCCAGCTTCCCTGGGTGCCTCGTGCAGCCGCGATCTCGGGTCATGTTTTCAGGGTGGCACTGGAGCTGGTGTCCAGAGGTAGCAGAGCTGAGCAAGTTGCCTTTCTGCTTTCCCTCTGCTATGACAATTGGCACAAGCCCAGGGTGGATTTGTTTTCAGCTTGGCAGCAGCTGGTCTTCAACTGCAGCATGTGGGACATCAGCAGGGATGGGCACGGGTGGACCAGGCTGCAGGAGAACCACCCACAGGGGAGGGTTCAAGGCTCTTTTCCAGCACTTCTGGAGAGCTTGGATTCTTACATCCATCTGATCCCTTACTGAGAGGTCCTTTCTCTTCTTCCCTTTTTCCCTTGGCTCTGCTCTGTGGGCGTCCAAGTCTCGTTGGGTTCATCCTGAGCTCTGAGATGTTCAGGTGCCCCCCTGCCACACCCCTTCACACCTCCCACCTCTCATTAAATCCCTGACCCAAACATTCCATAGCAGTGTTATTTCTCCCCCCACTCAATATTCCCTGTGTCTGTGATTATTTTTTGTTTAACATCCTCGAGGTGCTTCTCTAATTTTTTATTTTCCTTTGTTTTCTCTTTCCCTGCAGATGCCTGGGGATACAGTGATGATTCAGCTTCCAATTTACCTGATTCATCACGCTAAACCCACTGACAAAATCTGCTCATTTTAAATCCTGTAATACTGCAGAGACAATTTGTTTTCCAGCCAGAATGTATTATGGCTTTTAGGACTCCTCACCATTTTGAAGTTGCATCCTCAGTAACGTTACACTTTTTTGGTCCTTCATTTTTTTTTTTGTTCTGTAGGAACAGAACTAGGAAGTGGGACCTTTTTTCTTTTGTTGTCTTTTTTTGGTTTGTTTGTTTTGGTTATTTGCCAGGGTTAAGACCTTCAAGCCTTTTTTTCCAGTGAGCACAGTTCCTACCCCTTCTGAAGCTCAGTGCTTTCCTCCCCACAGGCTTTAGCATCAATGAAACTCTTTTAAATGTCAGCTCTAGGGCTTCCTGTAGCCCTATTATTAATCTTGTTACCATTTTAGATGCCACAAACTGAACTTGCACTATTGAAGCAACAAACTACACCCTGAGATCCTTGCTTGGCTGATTTTCCCCATGAAAACAGGCTGGGTATGTTCAGGGGAGAGTGGTGGGAGAAGGGCAGCATTTTGTGACTAGAATGCTTGGACTCCAAGTCTGGACTGAAAATCTCAGGGAAATCCTTTCTCTTCTTGGCTCTAGCACTGGCTGGGAGCTGCTGTGGGTATTTCCTAAGGCAGCAGGGAGAGCTGGAAGCTCTTGTTTGACCCATCACTGTCCCTTGGACACTGACACTTGGACAAAGGGTGTTGTTTTTTGCTTTTCCCATGTCTGTGGTGAAGTCACCTCCTTCTGATGAGCTCACAGCTCCGGGCTGGCTGGGGAGGCTCTGGCTCCACGGGCTGGGCAATAGCACAGACACAGTTACTGGATTGTCACATGGCTGAGTAAATACACATCTGGTGGAGGGAAGCTGGGCTGTGCTAGGGAATCTGTAAGAGGAGAAAATTCCAGTGTCTGCTCAGAAAAAAACCCCATTCAGGAGCTCACTGCTCTGTGCCATGTTGCCTCCCAGTAGAGTGAGACAGGACACTCATTTCTTGCTTCAGGCAATAGTTCTGCACAGGTATCTTTCTCCTATTGAAGAGAGAGGTTTCAAATGTGCCTGCCAGGTCTAAATTTCATTTTGATCCTAAAGGACTATTTTATCTGATGAGTCATGACTTGCAGGACAAGCTCCTTTCCCTGATGGAACATGTCAGTGATGGACAGGACTGGAGATGCAGGGCTGCTGCTCATGGAAACTTGACCTGTGTGTCAGATGCCTCCCCAGCTGCTTCTATCAAATGATATCTAAAAACCTTCTCAGAGCTGAATTTTCCCTGCTTACCTACTCAAAGGTTTGAGGAGAAAGGTAAGAGGAGCTACAAGTGATTCAGAGTATGCTGTGAACAGCCCAAGCTGGTGATGTTCAGGAGTTAATTATTAGACTTGATATCTTCTTTAAATAGCCTTGTTTTTCTTTCTTTCTCACCAGCATGGTGGGAGGTTTACCATGATAATAAAACATAATAATTTGAGAGTAATAGAGAGAAGAATGGTTTCTTCAACTGAAACAACAGGCAATTTGCAGTTGGAAAGGGCTCAAAAGTCAGTCAAGAACCCTCCTGCTAAAAGCTGTTATTAATATAATGGCTTAACGAGCACTGGTGGCCACAAAGTTCTGCCCAGTGAGAATAATAACATGGGGGAACAAAACTGTGTCATGGCCCTCTGCCCAGTGCTGGCTGGAGGAGCAAATTGTTTCCTACCCTGTGGCTGGTGCTGTTCCCCTCAGCCAAATCAGCCAAGATTTTTTCTGGAGGTTGAACATTTCCTTTAAATAGTCCTGACCCTGGTGTATATCTCACAACCCAGAAACATTCTTCCAGCAGGTTCATCTGGTGCTGTGAAGGCAGCTCTTGGCAGGTCTGTCCTCTTGGTGGCCACTGCAAGATTTCTGTGCTAATTCTTACTGAACAACAAGAACACTTGGATTATTATTATTAGTATTAGTATCATTAGTATTATCATAGTCGTATTATTATTATAATTATATCATAATTATTAATTATTATTATTAACATGTATTTCTTTATTTCTTTCTTTATTTGAAGTGCTCTCCTGTTCCACAAGGTGTGAAGTAGCAGAGGGACAGCCCCATAGCAAAGCATGTGTTTTGTCACAGTGGGAGCACCCCTTGTGCAGTCGCTCTTCCAGCTTCAAGCAGCTCCTTTTTTGCTCTTCCCTTCTTGCTTGTTTGGCTGAGAGAGGAGAATATTTTTGAGCAAACTGGGAAAACAGGGAGGAGATGAAAGCAGAGTGGAGAAAGCAAAGAGAAGGAACGGGTAAGGAAGGTGAAAACAGAGAAGGAGGAAAAGGGAGAAAAGAAATCAACACAGAGGACAGGAAATACAGCCCCAGGTAGTGTGTGACGTGCCTGCCCAGAGATGGGCTCTCAAAGAAAAGGTGACTCCTGTGGTTTTGCTTTGTTGTTTTTTGGGCATTTTGGGGTTATTTTAAAATTATTTTTTAATTATTTTTTTTTCTGTTCCTGCATATTAATATACCAAAGGAAAACCTGGTACAAATGTGCTTTCTTCTCTCTTTCTGTGGTCAAAAAACAGAACATTTTCTTCACCACATCTGAGCAGGGAAAGTTCATGTTGATGTGTCAATTTGACAAGGAAAATAGATGTATTATTTCTGCTCAGATACACGTTTATCTTTAAAGTATTTTTCCAAACCAATTGCATATTAAATGCTAGTGCTTGTTCTGGGAAACATTTCTGCTTGCCTTGTTGAATATCAGCTGCTCACTCCTACTCATTTTTTTCCTGTCTTAACTAGATTCCAACCACAGCACAGCTTCATTCTGCCCTCTGAATTTTTTTTAATGAAATTTTTCCATAATGCTTTTGAAAGAGGCTTGAAAGTCCAAATAACTTATATTTTCTAATTCTTCTTTCTTTTTGAAAAGACTCACAGCAAATCTTTTTGGAACTTGCATAATTTTCACTATTTAAAACAAGGTTTCAACTGTTTTCCTAAAGTGAAACCTGTTAAGTTCTAATTCCTAAAGTGACATTAAACCTTTTTTATTTTCCTGTCTCCCCCAAGAAAGGGCCTCAACTGTGAACCTGCTGCTTCCTTTCTGATCTGGTGCAACAAGGGGAAACTGCAGACCTGTCATAGAAACCTCCAGTGCTTTTCTTCACTAACCCATTGCTTGCCCAGGGTGATGGCATTTTTTTTTAGGGGGCAGAGAATAGAGAGGTATGTGCTGATCTAAGAACTTCTACTTGCCCTACACTGCTAAATGTAGGAGGCTGAAGGGTTTCCCAGGGAACTCTCCACACACTTGCCCTGGACTTACCTCCCTCCCTAACTGGGCTCTGTCAAGGTGCTTCACAGGGAGATTTAACCTGCCTGGTGTTTTGTTTAACCTTGTCTGGTAACATCATGGCCCTGCTGGGAGGGGAGGATTTCTTTGGATTACCCTGGAAAAAAAGAAAGTTTGAACAAGTCTTTGCTACTCTGTCACTCTCTTCCTTTGAGCACTATGAGCAGCCTTGGAATGGTGTTCCTTGTGTCTTGATATCTTCATTTATAAGTTTCAAATACCAGAAAGGCTCATCATTTTTACTAGGGCTTGTAGTGAGAGAACAAGGGGTGATGAATTAAAAATGAGAGAGAGGAGATTTAGATGAGATATTAGGAAGAAATTCTGTGCTGTGAGGGTGGGGAGACCCTGGCCCAGGTTGCCCAGGGAAGCTGTGGCTGCCCCATCCCTGGCAGTGTTGAAGGGCAGGTTGGATGGGGCTTGGAGCAGCCTGGGCTGCTGGGAGGGGTCCCTGCCCATGCAGGGGGTTGGAACTGGATGATCCTTAAGGTCCCTTCCACCCCAAACCAGTCTGGGATTCTATGAATAACTGCATGAGTCCCAGCTCTTTGGGTGTTTCTTTCTCCCAGGAAACGCTCAACATGAAGGGGTGAAGTTTTCAGGGTCCTTTATAAACCATGTGTCAGGTGTAGAGTTAATAGAGTTCAGATCTGCTGCTTCAGAGATAACCCTGTAAAATAACCAAGAAATTGCCTTAAAAGCCAAAGAAACCCTGCAGTGGATGAAGCAGCTGTGTGGCAGGCCAGGCTGCTTTCCACCTTTCAGGACAGGGGGCCTCTCCCAGCCAGCACCAGCTGCCCCAGTGCTGTGCACCTAGCAGTGTTACTAATGGGATTACCTGTTAGCATTGCCCTGCTTCTGCCTGTAATTAATTCCCCTGCAGTGATTAGCTTATTAGAAGCTAGAGGATGATGAGGTGGTAGGAGAAAATAAACCCATTTGCCAGCAAACATCGTGGGTGCCAGGAGGACAAACCTGTTGTTTCCCGACCTGTGCCTGGCTGCTCCCAGCCAGCTCTCCTCTCCCCTGGAGCCTCAGTGGTGCTCCCACAAAGATGAATTGGACAATCAGTCTTCAAGGCAGGAACTCTGATGATGTGCAGAAAAGCTCTCATCGCTGATAGGACAGCCAATCTATCACATCAGGCTGTCTCCTTTATCCTCCATTTCATCCCTCTTTATTGCAATACTTTCACGCTCACCCTCTTGACTCTTCTCTCCCTCCAACTCTGCTGCTCTGTAGATTGCCTCAGAAATTGGGAAAATGGAAACATAACATCATTTAAAGCACAAAAGTGCAGCTCTGTGTGGGCAGGCATGCAGCCAGTGTGCTTGCTTGGTGCTGACAGGCAGTGTCAGCCCTGCAGTGGGTGGCAACACACCAGCCCTTGGCTCTCCTGCTATCAAAGAACCCCTGATTAGTTTGGGTTGGAAAGAACATTAAAGACCATTTAGTTGCAACCCCCCCTGCATGGGCAGGGACACCTCCCAGCAGCCCAGGCTGCTCCAAGCCCCATCCAACCTGCCCTTCAACACTGCCAGGGATGGGGCAGCCACAGCTTCCCTGGGCAGCCTGGGCCAGGCTCTCCCCACCCTCACAATGAAGAATTTATTCCTAATGTCTCACCTAAATCTCCTCTCTTCCAGTTCAGCACCATAACCTCTTGTCCTATTGCCTCATGCTCTTACAGAAAGTCCCTCTTCCAGTGTGCAGGTATGAACCTGGCAGGACAGCAAGGCATGTGAATAGCATGAGGCTGCTGGACTGCACCATCCTACTCCCTGGGATGCCCAGGAGAGCCTCAGAAGCCCAGAGCACCACGTATGCTGCTCTACCTGAGGTGACACAAGAGTCTCTTCTTGTTTGTGCAGCTGGTGAGGCCAAAGGTGTTTGGAAAATTGTATTCTGGGGGAACACAAAGGATGTCCTTCCTGGGGAGCCAAAGGATGTCACCTTTGCACTGAAGGTGAACGGTTGATGGTGGATGGTGTGAGGTGAGCCAGGAACACCTGGAGCAAACTGCTGTGTCCTGAGGGGCTCCAGCAGCACCCCCTGCCCTGAGGCCCTTTCTGAGAAATCACCAAGAACACCACAGCAAGAAATCAATAATGCATTGACTTAATTCTGTGAAGAATGAGTGCTCCCTCTTTAGAGGGGCTTGTCACTCATGCAGTTCCTCTACTTCACCAGTGTTCAGACCAGAGGGACTCCCTGTCACTGAAGACATTTCCGTGGGTCTCTGGCTGGATCCCTGGGGTGGGGTTTAAATGAGAAGGCTGCCATGCACTTGGAGACCTGGATGGTGGCACATCAGCTGCCAGGAGCACACAGCTGCCAGGATGGGAATTGTTCCCAGCTGCTCTGGTGTGAGCAGCCCTGGCCCTGCTTCATTGCTTCTGCTCTGCAGACCCTGAGCATCTGCTCTGCTAACAGAAGGTACCAAATTCGGGGTAAAGTATCAACAAATCTATATAACTTGTATTAATTTTGCACCTCCCAGGCAAGGTGTGGGGTATAAGGTGCTTCTTTTGGGCAAAAGGTGCTTTTTGAATGTAGATCAAATTCATATATAGGCATTTTTTCACTCTTAGATCATAATTTTGTTATGGCTGGTATTTCTTTTTTTCCCTTTTAATTCTTTTTTCGGGTGTGTGTGTGTAAAGTGAACATTTTGGCTTCTCCTTACCAGTTTTGCCTTCTACCATCAATAACAGCCCTTGGCAGAAGTTTTGCAAACTGACAAGTTGTTGGGTAGAAAGGAGATTTGCCTGTGGATGAATGATGGTTTTGGTCAAAACCTTCCTCCTATAAATCAGGGGCATCACTGCCTGTTTAATGGACATATTTTAGAACTCAGCATGGAAAAATGAAGCAGCTGAAGGATGGAAGTTGCTTGTTCATTTGTTTTTTATTATAGAAATGGCACACAGACAGTGAGTGACTGGAAGAGCCAACCAACTTTTGATTAATATATTTGGTACAGTTGCTCAGAAGGGAAAACACATTTTGAATAATTTGTTGTTGTTTGTAATGAGCACACGCTATGACAGCAGTGATTACCTTAATGAATCAATTAAGTGCAGTGCTTAATTTGAGTTGGCTGGAGCTGGTGATGGCCAATTGTGCAGCCTCTGCTGGGAGGGTCACTTAGCAGGCCATGCCAGGTCTCAGCCAGTCTCTTGTTTGTGCCTCAGGGGTGTTTTGGTGGGGTGGAGAAGAGGAGCAGGTGGTGCCAGAGGAGCACACTTTGGCAACCCACGTGTGTCTGAACATGGTCATTATTTCTGCTGCTTGGGTTGGATCAGATCTGCTCCCTGACCCTCTGGAAAGAGCAGAGATGTTTTCTGAGGAGCAGAAATTTGTCAGCAGATGCTCCTCTCTGAACCTGTTCAGAAAGGAGAGAAGTGGCTCCTGCAGCAGCAATGAGCAGGCTGTCCTGCTTGCTGTGAGCTCTTTGAGCTGGTAGCCTTAACAACCATCTTCATCCTTAAAATTATTTATCTCGGTGTAATTACATTTAATACCTGCAGTGTTTCTCTCTACTCCCTAATAGTCTATGAAGAAAGCAGCATTGCAAATGTGATTTTGGTTTTGTGCTGGGGTCCATCTTGCTTGAGCAGCCAGCCTGTGGGATTCCTTGGAGCCAATT
The DNA here is from genome assembly GCF_000747805.2 of Chaetura pelagica. Lineage (NCBI taxonomy): Eukaryota > Metazoa > Chordata > Aves > Apodiformes > Apodidae > Chaetura > Chaetura pelagica. The sequence continues at coordinate 1,308,756 of NW_009953207.1, read as the reverse complement.
CAGGCCCAATAACTCAGGATGAACTGGAACATTTCTTTCAGAGAAACATTTGTGTGATAAAGACCTCTGGCAACAGAGCATCCATGAGAACCCTTGGTAATTTTCTTCAGTCATTAATTATCCACACCATTACTTCAGGAGTTTCTTTTTTCCTGTGTGATTCTGGCACTTTTCCACTTGTAACCCCTGGAAATTGATATATGCTCATCTGGAGACTGGAGTGCTTGCCACAGCAGATTCCCATTATCTTTTTAGCTTCTTCAAACTGTGAGCAAAGTTTCCCTTCCACCTTCTCTTTGACAAACTAACTAGTCTGACCCCTGCAGATCTTCCTCTGTGGTCCTGCTTTCTGATCCCTTAATGTGTCATTGTAGCTTCTCCCTTAAGGCTCCCCAGTGCTGAATGATGGAGTTCTGCTCCAATACATCTGTTAAATGGTTGCTTTTCAAGACTCAAGAACTGTTGAGACTCTTGTTTTCAGCAGCAAAAGATGAAGAATTGGTCATTCTGTTTTTCTGTTCTGGACCTGTTGTTCATCTGCTGAAGGACTTTTCTCTTCACCCAAACTCACACCTTGTTTGTACTCCTGCCAAGAACAGTCAGGTCTCTGTGCCTCAGCTGTGTGTCATTTGACCTGCAGTTAATGTAAGTTGGGATATTTAAAGAAGTATGTGTGTCAAAACTCTAGTGTTTAGGTTAAATTCTTGTGTTTCTTAGATGAAATCAGCTGGGCGTTTTGACGTGAATTTGTGGGTAGTTTTCACCTATAGAAACTACTTTAAATGCAGATTGACCAGCTTCTGAAGAGCATGAGCTGGATGCCTCCACAGCACATTCTAGCTGGGGGAGGTTTTGTAGCTCTCTCTCATCTCCTCTAAGCTTGCCATGAAGCTTTGCTCAGTCATTTGTAATAGTTTGAGACAAGTTCTAACTCTTCTGTACAAACAGGGCACCCGAGCAGTGGTGTGTGTCACAGTTCCTGGTGTGCCTGTGTGCAACCTGGTGGTGCTAATGGGACCTGCCTGTGACATCTGGGACTTGCCCAGCCTGAAGGAGATGTCCAACAGCTCATTTAGGAGTGGGCTAATTCTGCACTACCTTCTCCTTAGGCATTTTCCTGTACTGATCCAAATAGTTCTGTGAGGAGCTTTCTGCCTTGCAGGGAGGCAGCTCCTGTCTTCCAAGTGCAGTGCTGGCAGTCCTGGGTTTTATTCATCCGGGACATGAAGGATGATCCCATTAGGAAGAAGAGTTCAGTTTGGATGTCTGTAGCTTGGCTCCACACTTCCCCTTTATTCCTGGTGGTTTCTTGACTCTTTCTTTTTTGACTCCTCTTTCCTGTAGCTTGGCTCCACACTTCCCCTTTATTCCTAGCTGGTGGTTTTGTGACTCTTTCTTTTTTGACTCTTCTTTCCCTCAGCACATCACTTCTGTCTCAGATGGAGTGTCCAGTCCCTCCCAGTGTTCTCCTGAAGAGAAACTGGTTGCTCAGGGCTTGAACGGGTGCAGAATTTGGTAGGTAAAAAACTGGCTGGATTGTTGGGTCCAAAGAGTTGTGGTGAATGGAGCCAAATCCAGCTGGTGTCTGGTCACCAGTGGTGTCCCCAGGGCTCAGTGCTTGGGCCAGATCTCTTTAATACCTTCATCACTGGTCTGAGAGGGGTTTGAGTGCTCCCTCAGGCAGTTTGTAGATGACACCAAGCTGGGTGTGAGTGTGAATCTGCCTGTGGGTAGGAAAGTTCTTCAGAGGGACCTGGACAGGCTGGGTTGATTGACTGAGGCCAATTGTACAAGGTTCAACAAGGCCAAGTGCTGGCCAGGTGCCCAGTGTGACCCAGCACTTGGGTCACAACAACCCCAGGCAATGCTCTGGGGTTTCCATCTGCAAGAGCAGATGGAAAGTGCCCAGAGGAAAAGGACCTGGGGCTTTTTGTTGATGGTGGCTGAATATGAGCCATTGTGTGTGCCCAGGTGGGCATGAAGGCCACCAGCATCCTGTGGCCAGCAGGACCAGGGCAGGGACCAACCCATGTGCTCAGAACCTTGAATCTTGGATTCATTTCCGGGCCCCTCATGACAAGAAGGACATTGAGGAGCTGAAGTGTGTTCAGAGAAGGGCAACTGAGCTGGGGAAGGATCTGGAGCACAAGTCCTAGAGGAGCAGCTGAGGAACCTGGGGGTGTCCAGGCTGGAGCAAAGGAGGCTGAGGGGAGACCTGCTGGCTCTGCAGCTGCTGAGAGGAGGTTGGAGCCAGAGGGGTTGGTCTTCTCTCCCAGGTTACAGTTAACAGAACAAGACGTGGCCTCAGATTGCCCAGGGAAGGTTTAGATTGGATCTTGGGAACAATTCCTTCCTGGCAAGGGCTGTCAGGCCCAGGCTGCCCAGGGCAGGGGGGAGTCCCCATCCCTGGAGGGGTTTCAAGCCCTGGAGATGGTGCTGAGGGACACGATTTAGTGGTGAACTTGGTGGTGCTGGGTTAGTGGTTGGACTTGATCTTAAAGGTCTTTTCTAAACAGTATTATTCAATGATTCTGTAGTTTATTTGTTTATTTGTGAGAAGAACCCTGCATGCACAGAGATGAGATGTTGGAGTACTTTAATTAAAGCCATGTTTCAGACAAGTTGTTTGGTCTGCTGTGCAAAAATTGAACATCTGATGTAAAACTTAATTTGAGAGACCTGACAAACTGTACAGGGATAAAAAAAATCAGGTAATGGATTGCTTGCTAGCTCAGTAAAGTATAAAAACTTCTCTTGCTCCTGCTGCTGTGTACAGAGGCATCTGGTGCTTGATTTGACATGGAACACGCTGGATAATTTGTGCTTAAAATGGAGCAATTTAGCCATGTAGTAGGATAGAGGAGGGGGAGGTTTGACAATTACAAGCAGTGCTTTTCCATGCAGTTCATACTCAGTCTGGGGGCACTGCAACCACGGCACTGTGCAGAAACCACAAAGGGGTTCAGAACCAAGGGGGTAACCATTGGCATGAAAAAGTCAGAAGGTGCACCCAGACAAAACAACACAGCGTGTGATTCTGGCTCTTACAGTCAAGAGGTGTTGGCTCATGGTCACTGTCACAGGGAGAGTTCCATCCTAGAAAAGCCTTCCATTTATCAGATACTGTTTCTGGACAGCTTTTCCATGGAATTCAGCTTTACTTACATGTGTGCTTTTATTTGGTTGGTCTCAGTCACTGAGCCTCCTCCCTGGAAACATCAGCTGTGTGTCAGTAACTGCAGGCTGACTTATGGAGTTACACAGGTGTGTAAGAGGATGGTTTTGCTAGAGCATAAATATTTTAAGATTTATTTAGCAGAAGAAGCAAAAATACCCTGTGGGATTGAACAAGACCATTCCCACTTCAATAGAGAATCTCTTTTTGTCATGTTTGAGTCAGAGTTGCTCTGTGGCACTCGGGGCTCTGGGTGCTGCAGGAGCACACAGGACAGCAGTGCACGTCTCTGTTTTCCATTAAGTAACTATCAGGAAGCACAGGAGGAGATTTACAATAGTCAAACTCCATACAACAGAATGTAGTATAAATTAGCTTTACTGTAATGTACTTCACTGTGTTATTTGCTCTTTGTGTCCCTACAAGACTGCTCTTCTGAACAAAAAAGGGAAATATCAATGTCTTGCAGCTAGTTCCTTCACATTCTCCAATTTCTTCATTAACACCTCTGATTTATTTTGCCTCTGCCATGAATTTATTTTTCAGAGTAGTTTGATTGCTGTTACATTCATGTGGCAAGCTTAGATTTTCATGTTGTGCATCTGGTTACCAGCATGCCAGAGCTTCCATCCTCATTGTTGGCAGCTGAAGAGACTATTATCCTTCATTAGTGTCACAGTCTTTCTAATTTCATTCTTCACCTTTCTATTGATCTTCAAGTTACATCTGATTTTACTACTTCCAAAGGCATTTTTCTTGCCTTTAATTCTTTGTAATCACAGGGGTAGGCAGTTATTTCTCAATGCCTTCTAGCAACTGCACTTCCTTTCTGTATCAATCATAGAATCATGGAATGGTGAAGGCTGGAAGGGACCTTAAAGCTCATCAGGTTCCAACCCCCCTGCACGGGCAGGGACACCTCCCACCAGCCCAGGCTGCTCCAAGCCCCATCCAACCTGCCCTTCAACACTGCCAGGGATGGGGCAGCCACAGCTTCCCTGGGCAACCTATTCCAGCACCTTCCAACCCTCATGGTGAAGAATCAACACTCTTATACTCCTCCCATGGACAAGGAGTTTTGAAGTTGTCAGTCATGACCCTCCTGATGCAGCATGGCCTGTTTGCTATAAATTGATGGAGATACAGCCCATAGTTCTGAACTAACCACTGGAGGCTCCACCCTGGGGCTGTGGGAATCCCAATGGAGGGACTCTCTGCCCTGTGTGATATCAAAATCATGCCCTAAGGGCTGCACTTCACTGTGTGGGTCCTGACCAACCCAGATGGAGAAAGCTGCAGCCCTGCTGGGAGGGAGTGCAGGAGTGGTGGGGCAGGGGAAGCTGCTCCACAGCTTCTGTTCAGGTTATCTCCATGTTATGTACCAGCTTTCACAAAAGCTCAGTGATCTGAGGGAGGGAAGACAGTGCAATTAAAAGTAGATCTTTGCCTGGTAAATTGGTGTGATTTCCAGGAAGGGACAGACATCAGTTGTCAGCTGGCAGATGCTTTGTGGGTTTCAAGATGCCCTGATGACCAAGCTGGAGACACCATACAATGGTCACTAACAGCAGGTGAGGGATGTGTCTTCAGCCTCATCCCATTCCAGAAGCACCACTCCAGCATTTTTTCTGGTTTTAGCAGGAAATTAGAAGCTATGGGTGCAGTAATGAAGCCCTATCTGCCAGCTGAGAGCTTAGATGCCTGCTTTTCCTGATAGCTCATTGCCACGTGATTGACCTAAAACCCACTAATTTCACAATCTCTTTTCATGAGGTTCTTTGTGTTAAGCTACAAATCTTGATTATTATAATTTAAAAACCAAAATATTAGAATACATAGAAGGGAGAATGAAGAGTGCTGGCCAATGCCTGAGGAGTTCTCAACAGTGCTCCCAGATTCAAAGCCTGAATGAATCAGGAGCTTTCAGGGCATCCTCTCACACAGAAGTAATTTCTCATGTGTACTGAAATGTAAGTGTGCATATGGTGCTTTTTAATTTTAATGCACTCTGCTTTAATTAATCACATAGTATTGTATATGGGAGGGACATGGAAAGGTTTCAAAGCTGCTCTTCAGAAATAATGAACATATCAAGCAGAACTCATCTCCATTTCCATGTTGCTTTTTTTTTTTTGGACATACCTAGTTCCCTTGCCAAAGGACTGAAGGGATGGCCTGGTGTGTATGAGAGGCTGAATTTCCAACTGCTGCTCATTTTTAATTGCAGAATGATAAAATCTGGTGGCATTAAAAAAGAGGAAACTGGGTTTGTTAGGGCTTGAGAAAAGAAAGCTCTGGGGGACCTTATCTCCATGTTCCAGTCTTTTAGGGTGGTTCCCAAGAAGGTGGAGACTCCCTGTTTACAAGAAGTCCCATGGAAAAGACAAGGGGTGATGGGCACAAGTTGCTCCTGGGGAGATTCTGATTGGAGACAAGAGGTAAATTTTTCCCCATGAGGACAGTCCAAAACTGGAACAGTTCCCCAAGGAAAGTGGGCAGGTTGAAGTCTCAGCATGACAGGGTGCTGGCTCATCTCATATAAACTACAGTAGTACCTGGAAAGGTTGGACCAGATGATCTTTGAGGTCCCTTCCAACCTGGCATTCTGTGATTCTGTGATATGAACAAGTCTCTTTTTCCCCCCTCCCTTCCCCTTCTCAAAACTTTTGCACTTCTGATCTTCCCAAGAGCACTTAGTGCAGCACAGGATGTTGGCACCAGATCATCCCCCCCAGCAGATGATGGTGGACATGTTGTATCTGCTGAAAGAAACCATTTCAATGAGACTGTGAGAAAACCAGCTGGAATGTGGGTGGTGAAACTGGGGATGAAAGTGTGAAATGATAGAAGAAGTAGTAAAATAGGCCTTCTGAAGTCATTGAAACTGACTTAAGATATGGGAAGTAATTTTACTACAATGTAAAGTGGGAGGGAGAAGGGAGACTTGGTTCATCTAAACAACTTGGTACTTCCTTGGATTTACCAACTTGGATTTACCAGTAGGAGGTAGAAAACACCATTAGCACTTGAAGACAGCAGAGTCCAACCTAAGAGGACTACAGGGAGCTCTAAGCTTTCTTAGAGGTTAGAGACTCTGGCTGTTGTCCAAGGCAGGCTTGCCATCACCACTGCTGAAGCTTGTCCAGCTGAGGGGCCATCAGCCCCATCATGGATGGTGCTCCACAGCTGTGATGAGCACCTCAGGGTGGTGGGAGCTCTCATCTACTGCATCACCACCTCTTTGCTGCCCCAGGAGTCTGCTGCACTTGCCCTTGGGTTCCTCCTTGCATACTCAGGGCATTTGTTTGTAGTGCAGGTGCCCCAGGGTCACTGTGGTCACTTAGACATACATTTGATTAGGGCAGGTTGGCTCCCATGGGCATCAGCCTCCCACCACCAGGGGAGGGAGGTTAATGCTGGGGGCTGTGGAGCTGCAATGCTGTTAAGAATGTTGGTGTTAGGTGTTTTTTCAATCACCTTACCCTCTGCTGGGTGTAGGAGAGCTGAGCTAGGAGGAATGTTCTGAGTGACACCTCATTTAATGCTGAGGCAAAGACTTGCCAGAAGTGACTGCTTCACAGAGCTCATCTGTGAACGTGTTAGGAACAAAGACTGGGGCTTCACAGCCAGCAGAAGTCCCTGGAGTCAGCCTGGCAAGGATGCTCAAGTTCTGGATGCTGATACCAGAAGCATAAACAAGGTTGTGAGGAGGAAAATGGAAACCAACTGCTCAGAGCTGGGTGTGACTGTGATGTGTGGCAGCTGTGGTCAGTGCTGCTGAGTCAGCAGGCACAGGTGCTGCCAGGCAGGACAGCTGAGCAAGGTCACTCTCCAAACAGTACAGGATGAATCAGAACTACCCAAAGTTACTTATTTCAGATGTGTTTAAAACAAAGACCAAGGTGTATTCCTTTTTTTCTGACACCTCAGCTGACTAAATGAGTGGAATCCTAGTCCCAGTCTTGCCCACTGTGGTCGTGTTCTGTGAAGAAAAGGTTTTGTGTCACCAGGAGTGTCACCCAGGAGCATTTTTAAAGTACTGTGATTATCCACAGAGAAAAATACCCAAGTGCTGAAGCAAGCCTGGATTACTTTCAAACACAAGGAAAGCTTCAGGGCAGGGAGGGAGGGATGCATTAGGTGGCTTTTGTCTGGTACCTTCCATATCCTCTTCACCCAGCTCCCCCCTGAAGTTAGGAAGTTGGCTGCCCAGGGAAGCTGTGGCTGCCCCATCCCTGGCAGTGTTGAAGGGCAGGTTGGATGGGGCTTGGAGCAGCCTGGGCTGGTGGGAGGTGTCCCTGCCCATGCAGGGGGTTGGAAATGGATGGGGTCTTTAAGGTCCCCTTCCAACCCAAACCAGTCTGTGATTCTATGACACAGAAGTCCAGGCTTTTGATCCCAGGAATCCTTGCTGGACAGTGGCCACTTTGCAGTGAAGGAATTGTCCTCTCTTACATGCTGACTGAGCAGTATTTCTGTTGCAGGCTCTGGAGCTGCAGTGGGTGAGCAGCACCTCTGGCTGCAGCTGCCCAGGCAGGGCCTCTCTTGGCTTCCTTAGGGATCTACAGCCTGGCCTGGGGGATGAGATCCTGGTGGCACAGGCTCCAGTGAGCAGCACTGACTCCTGCAGCTGTGCCTCCCTGCTCTACCTGCTGCGTTCAGATCAGTGTCAGGACACCACTGAGCTGCTCTAGCCCTGGCTAATTGCAGTGGAGACGTGTTGAGCTGAATTTCACAGGCCAAATTATCCATAAAAATCATGTTTGCCCTAAGAGAGCAGCAGTCAACACCTACCTTCTCTCTGAGAAGAGTGTTGTGTGACACACACTAGGAGAAGTCCTGTGTCTGTCTTCCTGAGTGACCCATTGGTCTGTCTGTGCTTACTCCAAAGGGTGAGTCAGGTGCCATTGAAAGCAAACATTCAAAGGAGAAAGAAAGAGATCAGATCAGCCCTAGTGATCAAGGTAGAATTTCTTTTAAGTAAAATTATTTTTAGGATAAAACAGATGTTGAGGAGAGTAATTGCCATACATGGTACAGTTTTCCTGTTTATCTACCCACGATGTGAATGCAGAAGCTGTAAATCACCTCTAAATATCAGAAAGTGATGCAAATAGCTTTCAGTCACAGGGAAACAAACTCATTTTATTCCCAGCCAACCAGACGTGCAATGAAGAAACGTTCTGCATTTCAGATGAAATACACCTTGGGATGGAGAGACAATCCTGGCTAACAGCTGAGGGGGGGCTGGGTAGAAACCAGAGGCCACGAGTTTCCAGGCAATGCTCTCATCTGCATGCAAGAGTTGGCATTTGTTTGTCAGTATTACAGTGTTTGCAAACAAGTCTGGGAAGCATTTTCACCAGGAGTTCACAGCCAGCAGGGTGGGCACAGCAGCCCAGGTGAGGAGGGGGCTGCAGGGGGAAGCCCTCGGGGGCCTGGGTCTCTGGGAAGGACAGCAGAGCCCTGGGCATGGATGCTACGGCTCTTGCTGGTGTTCACTGAGCAGCCAGGCTGGTTCTTGTGGCTCCACCTGGCTTTGTGCAGCTGTGGGATTCCCAAGGGGGGTTGCTGAGGGGACTATCCTCCTGCTTCTTTTGCTCCTGGAATAAAGGTGCAGTGTAAGGCCAACAATGAGAAATGAATTTGAAAATATGCAAAGGTTCTTGCTGAACAACAAGAGCTTTAGATCCCCCGTGGCTGCTGCCTCCCCTGTGCTGTTTGTCCCTGCTTTGCATCAGCTTTTTCTTAGACTTGCTCTCCATTGGCGTGGAAGCCACACATACCTTGTCCCATGTCTCTGCACTGTGCCTTCAGACAGGAGAAAGGGTTTTGCTGTGGCCTGAGGAGCAAATCCAACTGTGTCCTGAGGCCTGCCCAGGGAAGCTGCTGGCACTGCTGGTGGGATGTGGAATGAGATTGTCCTGTCCCAGCCCAGCCTATGGTGAACCTGTCAGTAGGGGAAAGCTGTATTTCATGGACATTTCACAGCTGTATGGGCAACATTTCCCACTGATGTAGTCATTTTTAAAGCTTCATGTTTAGTTTGAGAAGAGAAGGCTCCAGGGAGACCTTAGAGCACCTTCCAGTGCCTGAGAGACCTACAGGAAAGCTGGGGAGGGACTTTTGGCAAGGGCAGAGAGAGGTGGAATGAAATGGAATGGTTTCAAACTGAAAGAGGGGAGGTTGAGAGGAGATGTGAGGAAAAAAATATTTGCTATGAGGGTGGTGAGACATTGAAACAGGTTGCCCAGGGAAGCTGTGGCTGCCCCATCCCTGGAAGTGTTCAAGACCAGGTTGGATGGGGCTTGGAGCAGCCTGGGCTGGTGGGAGGGGTCCCTGCCCATGCAGGGGTTGGAACTGGATGGGGTCTTCCAACCAGTCTGGGATTCTGACTCATTGCTCTCCTCAGTTAGTGGCCAGGACCCCTCAGGTTTACAAGACCATTCCTTTCCCTCATGGTGTGGTTGCCTGGTAAGGAGAGTCTTCAAATTGCAATGGAGATAAGGAACATCAAAACAAGATGGTTCTTTGTTTATCTGTACTTGGACTGAGATCGTTTGTATCCAGAGTATGTGTAGGAGGTTCCCTCCACAGGCTTGTTTGCTGAAAAAGCTGCTGAAGTTTTGGCCATAGAAGCTTCAGGAACAAAGCTGGGAAAGCTCTGAGGTCTCAGGAGTGCTGCCAAAGGCAGGGAGGTTTCCCCTGGCACAGAGCTGGGGGATGCACTCAGGAAGGAGCACATCAATTTGTGCTGGAAAAATTACCCCCCAGTAGAACAGCAACTTGTTATTTGTGCTTTGTATTTTCATTGCTTTAAGGAGAGGCAAAAGCTGGTCAAGCAAAACTATTAAGAATAGCCAGGGGGAAATTCTCACCCCCCTATTCAGAGAAGCTATTAGACACCTGTCAGAGCAATTAGTGTGTAATGTAATTTCCATATAATTGCAGAATAATTGCAAATGTGTCAGTGTGGTTTTTTTGTTTTGTTAGAGCTAATATAAGTTAATATACCACTGATGTTTCTTATGTACCTGCAAAACACACTTTAATATACAATTAAAATGTATAAACATGCATTAATCTGAGTTAAGTTTCCCATGTCACTTAATGGGAGGGTGAGCATAAAATCTAAGGTTCATTTCTGCTGCTCCAAGCTGTGGGTCCATACTCAAGTGACATGTGAAGTGGGGTCAGAGCCTCAGGAGGTGGCAGAGCACAGTGGCTGTCACCCTCCTGCACTCCCCACCCATTAGGGAATCTGGTGGGAATTAGTTTCAGGCTTCTCAAGTTGTGTTTCAAGGCTTAAGTGAAAGAGGGGGAATTTTCACAGCTCTCTTTGTCATCAAGCAACAGGGCTGCTGATCACTTTAGTCTTCATCAAGGCTTCTGTAAAAGCCTGTTTTGTGGTGGTATTTAAAGAATGCAAGTTTAACTTGATGGGAGGTCCCTCTTTAGTCACTGCAGGCTGCACTTCTGCTCCTCAGGAGACACAGCAAGAGAAAAAGCCAGGTCAAACTTTGCAAAAGGCAATTTTTGTTCATCTGTGGCAGAGTTAAGCACAGAGCTCAAACCAGGTATTTTTCTGACTTCTCTAGCTCTTTCCTGTCTCTGAAGTTTTATAATATTTCAGCTCACCATTGGGTTAAACTTTGCTCTGGAGCCCATGGCTAAAAGTCTGTTCAAGGGGTTATGAGGAACTGGACTAATTAAATGTAATTATTTGTTTTCAGAATGTAAAACAATGCTTTGGGAATGGGGAAAATAGTTTGGGAGCTTTCAGTAGTTTAGGCTATGGAAATCTGCCCATCAATTGCCCAGCTGGTTGGATTCCTTCCTGACTCCTTGGGGAGGGCTGCACAAGCCCCCAGTCACCCCCTGTAAGTGCATCATGCTTTGGCAGATCCATCTTGGCAATAAAATTAGATCATACCTAATGTTTCTCAGTTTTGTCCTTTCAGATGTGGAGGGTGGCCTGAAAAATGTTGGTTTGCCATGAAGGTATTTGATTTGCTGGAAGCAAGAGAGCCCCTCTCCCAGTAGTGCTATCAATTGCAGGACTGCAATTTACACAATGGCAGCATTTTCCTTATTGAAGCCCTGAAAAATAAAGCAGCATCACAGCTGGCTATTTAAGGTAAGCAGGCAGACAGTGATTGATTCAAATAACATAAACTCGACAAGAACACTCTCCCATTCTCCTCTGTAGTCCCACAGATCAATGTGGTTTGAAGAACTGGAGTTTTAATGTTGATAACATTCCTTTTTTTTATTATTTAGTTTTTGCTTGAGCTAAACTCAGAACAGTTCCAAATCACCAGAACTCTGCATCCAGAAAAATGGTGTGTGTGTGTGTGGATGGTTGTGGTGGCTGGAACATGGGAGATGGGTAGATTGGTAGGGTTGGAATGGGATGTTCAGGTCCCTTCCAACCAGCACCATGTGCTGATGATTCCTGCTTTGCCTGTGGCACTGTGTGAGCAGAAACCTTCTTGCTCCAATACCCTCCTGGCTGCTTTGTTCATTTTCTTTTCCAGGCCCCTGCTGGAGCAGCTGGCATTCTCTCCAGTTTACCTTCAGCTTCCACCACCACCTTGGCATCCGCTTGGAAAGAACAAACCTGTGGTCCCAGTGCCTTAGAAACCTTTCCTGCTCCTCTCCAGAGCATCCCAGCTAAGCTACTTCCCACTCCTGGTGAGGGAGGTGTTGGTCTTTTGCTCTCCTGCATCTTCCTCCTCCTCTTGGCAGAGCAAGTCTGCCCTGACCCCTCACTGCTCCCTGGGCACTGCACAAGTTCTGGGTTTGGCTCCAAACCCTGTGGCTGTTTCAAAGCCCCACAGGCTGCTCTAAAGTGTCAGAAATTAATTTTCTGGAAATGCTGCTCTGGGGGGATGACAGTTTTTGCTGGGGGGTGGTAAGGCATGAGAATGGCCAAGAACTGGCTTTGAGAAGGAAATTGAGGACCCCTCTGTTGGAGTTGGTGCTTTTCCAGCCTGTTGAGGTGAGTCCTCATTAGTCCCCAGAGCTGTCCTGGGGTCACTTGTCACCTGCTGTCCTGTCCTGCTCACATTGCCTCATGCAGACTCCACATAAAGCCATCAGATCCATTGGATACACTGGTAATTGGAAGCTCCAGACTTTGGCAACATTGACTTCTGCAGGCAGGAAATTAATTCTCAATGAATTTTTGTATTAGTTGCAGTAATTGAAAGCTTAATATTTACAGTATTTTTGCATTTGCTTTCCACAAGTATTTAAATATTTGAACATAAAATATGTTCTTTCACAATGCTAATAAAGTCTAAGGACCTCATAGTCACATTCATTATCAGAGGCAGTAAATCATCTTTGGGGAGTTTACTTTACTTCCCATATAATACAGATTTATGAGCATTTCTGTTCTGTGATTTATTTGCCTCTTTTTTCACTATTTTTTTTTTCCCCAAGACTATCTCCCTCTTCCTAAACATCCAGTATAAATAAAAAGGGATCAAGGTAGTGAGGAATTATTAAAAAGAAAAGAGAATCAGATCACTGTTTCTTCCACTGGGCAGCCTGGGTAAACAGTTTTAGGGTTTTTTTGAGGGATTTTTGTGGTGGGTTGTGGATTTCAGGGAGACACTTGCAGAGCCAAGTGGAGTTGGAATGCAGGTGTGACTTCTGCACCCTAGATGGAGAAACAAAAAGGATGGAGCTCTCCAAGGGAGCAGGCAAAAGTGGAAAACCCTGCCTTCATCCCCCCCTATATCTGAGTGTGCTGCAGCTTTTCCTGCCTGGTTATGGGCCTCATGTTGCCTTTCAAACAGCCTGGCGTTTGCAGCACTGAAATCAGGATTTACTGGTTGTTGGCTGGGACCAGTGGGATTGTTCTTCATTCCACAGAGAACTACTGCAAAGCCTTTAGTTTCCAAGGCAGCTCAGCCTGTCTCTGTTCCCTGTGGCTCTGGGAGGATGTACATGGGAACTTCCCTGACATAAGAGACGCTTTGGAAATATGGGGAAGGAGAAAAATGTATTTCTAGGAATGGAAGGAGGAAAGGAACAGCGTTTAAAACCTGCTGCTAATGCACTGGGTGGCATCTACTGCTTCCACGAGTTTTTAATAGCCTTTGTGGCTCACCAAAGAGCCCCCCTAGCCTTAATACATCTCAGTTAGGTGGTTAAGTGAGGACAACTGCTCAAAACAAGCAGGTATTTACCAATCCATTATCGCTTCATACACTTTGCTGTGCACATTGCAGTGCTCTGGCTTGCAGATTGTATCTCTTAATCTGAAATAATGAAGCTTGTCTTTTTTCCCCCAATACTTTAGTCCACAGTGTCTTTGATTTACATGGAAATATATTTACACTTCCATTTTGATGGTGTTTTGTTTGCTTGAGTGCTCCTGGTGCCATGAGGCTGCCTATTTCATCATATAAATTTTTCACTAGCCTACATGCCTCCTTTTTTTAGGAAGGAGGAGGTAAAAATGGGTGAATGAATACGAAATGACTTCTCTATTTTAACTTCAAAGACTAGTTGGACTGCTTCAAAGGGTTTCTTTGCCAAAGAGAAATCATGTTTTTTGAAAATGCTTTAAAAAAAAGACAGGAAAAAAGAAGACCTTGCACATGCCTCTACAGGAAAAAAATCATCCTCAGATGACTGGAGTAATTCTGGGCAATGGTGATTTCTGTACACTTGTAAGACTTCTTCATTATGTAAGCTTTGATTGGCAATGGTTGATGCCTCCAGGTTCTTCATCTATATGACTAGATTTAAATTAAAACTAAGGCAAAGCATTTTGCTACAACACGCCCCTGACGCTCTCGGGTTTGTATTCTCCTGTCGTCACAGAGATTGCTGGGGGAAAATTTAATTTATCTATTTGCCCTCGCGGAATGTCTGCTTAAACATCTTTCAGTAGGATTCTTTTAAGAGTCTTGATTTCTCCAGTAATTCCATCCCCAGTACTTTTACTTGCTGTTACTTGATTATTACAGCACAGCAACCCGGTGTCATCTGCTGGTGCTCGTTGCCGAAGAGAGTCAGAGACACCGGTATCAATAAACAGCTCCTGCCTTGCTGGAAAAAGGGCCTCCTGCACCACAGGCTTAGAGGTATGGTTAGCACTCCTCTTGATTTAATGAGGTTTGAATCAAGCAGGAAGGGAATGATAAAGAAGAGGAATACTTTTCATCTCGGTGCTGCCTCTCGTCGGGCGCCGCGCCGACAGGAACAGCTATTCCTTGGAGGGATGTGCTTCTCCGTGCTGTCTGGGGGTGGCACAGGCAGATGCTCTGTGCTTCCTGAGTAGCAAAACAAGGAATAACTGAATGTTATTTACAGCAGAAGATGGAGTTTTGATTTTGAAGAAGGTTTTGGTTTTGGTTTTTTGTTTTGTTTTGTTTTTTCCCCAGGAAACTTGCTGGCCTGTTTTCTTTTTCGGAATTAATGGGAATTGTTTTCTGCACCAGCAACCCCAACTCAGAAAGGACTTTTAATTTATTATTTCCCCTTTCCAAATACAGGGCCCCTGGATTATTTCAGTAGAGCTGATGCCACCTAACACTGAAAACTTGATCCCCCAGCTTCTGAAGTAGGATGCTCTTCTTTGAACTCATGGAATCTGGTAAGACTGTGAAGCTGTGGAGATGTGCAGTGAGTCAGTGCAGATACACACACGTATCTGTATGGGACAGCACAGATGCAGACATGTGTCTACAGGTTCCCCACATGTCCCCTTGCATGTCCGAGGGGACCACAGTGATCACAGAATGGTTTGGGTTGGAAAGGACCTTCAAAGACCATCCAGTCCAACATCACTGCAGTGAGCAGGGACATTTTCAACCAGACCAGGTTGTGCAGACCCCCCTATCCAGCCTGGCCTGGAATGTTTCCAGGGATGGGGGACATACCACCTCTCTGGGCAACCTGGGCTAGTGTCTCATCACCCTCATTGATGTTGCTGATCAATGCTGGAATGAGCACATGATATGAAATACATGAGCAGATGTATTTCCAGATCAGACTAGAAAAAATGCACGTTTTTATTTGTAGCTGTCAGTCCTTTTTTGGCATTGGTTTCCAGCTGATCATGTGCTTTTGAGGCTGCTGGGCCTGTGCACAGCTGTGATCTCAGGCCTGCAAAGCCAAGCCAACATTTTTTTGTGGCAGGAAGTGTTTTGTAAGTAGAAACAGGAGTAAAGTTCCTTCAAGCTACATTTATAGCTGGCGTTCAGTCCTGAAGCTTGAAAAAGGTGTTGATCAGAAACATGGGCCACTGGAACAGTGAGGGAATTTAGCCTTCTGAGCTTTGTCCTTCCAGTGAATCTGTGCACAGTCCACAGAAGAAAATGGTGAAGGTGAATTAGGAAGAATGCAAGTGGCTCTTGGACAACGTGCCTAAGCTGTTCTTGGTCTTGGTGGTTTTGTTGCAATTTGGAAAATAGAAAGTACTTAATCCCAAACTGCCTCTTCCTTTTGCTCCCAGAGACCTTTTTAGGGAAGCACCTGAGCTTTGGGTTGGATAATGTCCCCTTTTGACTTTGTGCCAGTAAATGGGAACAGGAACTTGGTTGAAATTTCTAAATATTCCTGAAATCTGGTAGGTCCCAAATGAACCTTCCCAAAATACTGTGTGTCTGGGAGAAACAGAGCAGGATTGTTGAAGACAGAGTTCACTTTCATGAGGGAAAACATCTTCATCTGCCTCCACATTGTTTCAGGTGCTGAAGAGCTATTTAACAGGGGGGAGATTTGTTTCCCCCATTTCCCTTTGCTGATCTCTCCTCTTATATCAAAATGACTCGATGACACGTGAGAAAATGAAGTGCCCTTTCTGAGCCTTTATGGGAGGAGAAACCTGGATGCTGGTAAGTGCTGTCTGCAGTGATGAACAGCCCCCTGGCAAGTGCCTGCTCTGCTTTTCCAGGGTGTTTTTTCTCTCAGAGAACCTGCAGCAGCTTGGCTGTAATTGCTCGTTGCTCTCCATTAGTGGATCTCCCTCCTGGCAACTCTTTAATAGTTTACGTCTCTTGGGGCTGAAAATTACTATTTTAATTAAAACAATTTGTTTCCCATGGGGGTCCCAAATCTCCATATGATGATTTTTTAGGAGCCCTGGGCAAAGAGCTGAAAATGGAGACTTGCAGTTGTTTTTTAGGGTTTAGAGTGAGGCTGAGAGGAGGAATTGAGATTTTCACCCCATTTCTGAGACCTGGACTTGCAGCAGGGCAAACTAACTCTCAACGTACTGAAATTCAGTAGGACTGAGGTTTTTGTCTTCCAGATGTTTCATTAATTCACAGGGGTGGAGAAAACTTCCCCAGGTTTCGGTTTAGCAGATTGTGCTCAAGCAGATTGAGAGAAACAATGATTTACTGGTGAAGGAAAAGCAAGAGCCTCAAAAAGGGACACCTACATGCTCCAAAAACACACTTGGGGAGTGGGAGTGAGCAGCCAGCAGCCACAGGTGGTGTGCACGTGGTGAGATCCAGCCTGGACTTCTAAGCAGTGTTTAATTTCTGTGTATCTGTTAAAAGGTATGTTTATTTTTTTATATTAATTTTTAATAGAAGCATTGAATAATTTTGATTGGAAAGGAGTTTTAAGATAAACTCAAACCACAGACCCAGCCCTGCCAAGGCCACCACTGCCCCATGTCCCTCAGTACCACATCTCCAGGGCTTGGAAACCCCTCCAGGGATGGGGACTCCCCCCCCTGCCCTGGGCCAGGGCCTGACAACCCTTTTGGGGAAGAAATTGTTCCCAAGATCCAATCTCAACCTCCCCTGGGCAACTTGAGGCCATTTCTTCTCATTCTATCACTTGTTCCTTGGGAGAAGAGACTGACCCCCCATCACTCCAACCTCCTCCCAGGCAGTATTATACCCACATAGAATTTAGATATGTGGATAAATACATAAAATTGTCATGTTCAATGGATGTTATTGTGAAGCTGCCCAGTGGTGAGACCACTTGCCATGAAAACAGAAGATGTGGGTTCAGTGATGTTCCTGGCTGGTGCAGAATGTGAGAGGAAGTCTCAGGTTGGGGAAAAACCAAGAATAAACTGTTGTGTGAGTGTTGCAGCAGCCACGGTGCCAGGTCAGAAAGGAAGCCCAGGAGATGCTGAGCGTGGCTGTGCTGCCCTGGCTGGGGCTGCACTGTGACCAGTGAGCTCTGGGCTTCCCTGTCCTTCAGGCCTGTGAAGAAAATTAATCTGCTAAAGCAAGAAAATACGTTTTGCCTTCTGTAAAACTGGTACTACTTCTTGCTGCTCCCATGCTGATGTTCTTTTATCTCCAGGTTGGGCACTCTGTCCAGTTTCCTCCTACCCCAAGTGCTCTCTGCTGAGCTCATTTTGCTCCTCCTTCTCCCCACATCACTGAAGGCATTTATGTGCAGGGCAATTATTTCCAAGTGCTTTACTTAAATGACCACAAGCCCAGGTGCATTATTTCAAAAACATGCTGGTTTATCAGGAACACTTGGCTTTATTCTGGCTTTGTAACAGGCTTTATGTGCTGATTATTTGTGCTGCTTTTGGTCTTGTGGCCCCATTGCTGTCAAAACTGGGAGGCCTGAATGTTTTCTGGTACCTGCTTAAATCATATTATTCGCTTGTGAAGAGATGTCTGTGTGCCTAGGGTCCAAAAAGGCTTCACTTTTAAGGATTTTGATAATTTAAGATCTAATTAGCTGCCTTGCAAAGGCACGTGGATGTTCAGCCCTCTCCCATCCATTATGCAGAGGCAGTTTTATCTTCCTCCCTCAGCTCCTCTCCCAGCAGGGAGCCTGTCAGGCCTGCCAGGTTGTTCTGAAATTGCTGACCATCTGTTATCCCTGGGTCGTTGGTCTCTGCCAAGGGGTGCACTGGAAGGGTGGAGCCTTTTTCATGCAAACCTGCTGCTGCTTTCTTGAGCTGCCCCAAACAAAGAGAAAAGCCTGAGCTGGCTCCTCTGCACCCCCCTGCAGGTACCCCCAGCCTGCTTCCTGGAGCTGCTGCCTGTTCATCAGCCTGGCTGTGAGCACAGAGTTTCTCCATACCTTTCTGATAGATTGTCCCAGTGCTGCTCAGTGCTGGAGAAGAGTCTTTGCACAGCCAGAGGTGCTTAGGCTGTGACCAAGGCACCAGCCCATGTCCAGCAGTGGAGAGGTGATCCTGGCTCCATCTGGCTCCCAAGCAAAGCTGTTGCCTGGTAGAGTATCAGATTCAGGAGTCATGGGACTTAACCATTCCCTATGGAATGTTCAGGGAGGTGCTGGAGTCACCATCCCTGGAGCAATTTTAAGATGTGAAGATGTGGTGCTGAGGGATGTGGTTTAGCAGTGGCTGTGGCAGAGCTGGGGCAACAGTTAGACCTGATGATCTTAAAGGTCTTTTCCAATCAAAACAATTCTATGTTGGTGTTTTTGTTGTGTTTTGTTGTTGGGTTTTTTTTAAAATTTTAATTTAATTTTATTTATTTGTTCAACAAAAGATCAGTTGTTACTCTTTGGTTGGAATAAGAAGACAGACTGTGATCCACAGCACCTACCTCCCCAGGGCAGCCCTGCTGCTGCTGTTACCTGTGCTGGTGGATGTTTCTCCTGATCCATGGTGCTGCCACTTCCCTGCAGCCCTGAACGAGTTTCCCTTTCATTACAGGTGGAGATGTTAGTTTATTATTGCAATTTGTCACCCACTCCCAGCCTGTTTAGCAGGAAAAACACAAATGCAGAACATTTGCCTCTCTTTCTTGTAAGCTTTTTTACAAACAAATACACACCAAGAGACTTAGAGAAGTTTTAAATCAAACGTGGTTTCTCAGAATATTGGGTGTTCTGATTTTCTTCAGACAGTCAAAGGTTCTGGGGGCAGCCTGGAAAAAGCCAGCCTGGAGCAAGGGCTTGTGCTCTGGGATAGATAAGGATTGCTGCCATGATTGATGCTCTCTTTATGAAGACACAAGGAATTCTTTTGGCAATTGAAATCCCCACACTGCAGGGAGCCTTTCTGTGCTGCCAGGAGCCCAGCACACCTTTAGGGGATGCACAAAGTAGCAAGAGCTTTTCTTTTTTTGGTGAAAACAGTGAAAAGGGTTTCCAAGGAAAGTTTTGCCTTCGATTTTAGTCCTGAGTGTTTTCATGGCACCTGATGAACCAAAAGAAAGAGCATTTTTTCAAACACATAGATGTCTTGCAGCACAGACACAGGCACATTCCCTAGCACCACGCTGGGCTCTTGTGCTTTTCTACTTGTGGAAATGTCCTTTTAACAACTGTTTTTATGAATTACAAGTAATTATTTAGCTGACCAAAGAATTCTGCCTCCCTTCTCAAGTTGAAAGGAGCATTAATGAGTGCACTGAGCCCAGTACATCTGGCAAGCAATGAAAAATGAGGAGCAATCAGGAAACTAAACACTCCCTTTTTCCTGTAGGATGTTTTAATTGGTCTTGACTTCTTGAGAGCTGTTAAAGATTCAGATAAAACATGATTTCCAAGGTAGAGTGGTTGCTGCAAGAAATAAAACCAGGTCAGGGCATGAGGTTTACAGAGCTTGGCCTTCAAGGTACAGTAACACATGGATACACCTCCTATAACCTCATACATTCATCTCTAAAAGCTGGTTTGCCTTTGGTTTGTATCCTTTGAAATGCCATGGAGCTTGAGGAAACAGATTTTCAGATGGTGACTGATTTAGTGGCTGTTGGAGACTAGTTCTGCTTGGGAGCTGAACATGTCTGTAAGATGACAGCAACCTGGTGGGTGCTTTCAGATAGCAAGAATTATTAAAGGACTAGGAAATCTTATGCTTAAACTCAGCATTTGAAGCAAATTCAGCCCTTCATAAGACAAATTAAGGAGTTTATATTAATATTTTCTTTTTCCTCTTGAGTATAATGTGGGGCCAGAAGGGAGTATTTATTTAATAATTGGAGCCTATGATCTTGGACTGGATATACAACTGCCAGCTGGAAAGACCTCTTATTCCAGAATTATTAGAAGCTGGAAGCACAGTTATCTGTTTGCCATATTAACCCCAAGCTGCAATGTAGCTCTCTCAGTAAGCCTATAATAAGGGGAATAATTATCTCTTGTCCTGCCCAAGTTTCTGTCCATCAGGTCAGTTCTGTCCACCAGCTGCTGTCACAGCTCCACAAGCTTTCTGTGCTGCAAGAAATGGTTTGTGCTTTTCCCTGTTGGTTATTGTAAAAAAACCCCATACCTTGAAGCCCTAAATTTGATTTCCATTCAAGGAAGCTGCTTTCTTTAGAGGTTAAATATGCAAGCAATCCTGTAAAACTAATGGGATTAATTCAAATGTACATTTATTTGGGAAGTATACATAAGCATCATAGAGATTTATACTTTCAAACCCTCCTGGATAAGTTTTGATGAATTTTCCGTGAGATTTTTAAGGCATTTTATGACCTTGTTTATAAAAGGAAACCAGGGATTTCTAAATTGTTGTAAGAAAGCACTTCAAGGAATATATTAAATAAGTTTATAAAGCATTTCTATTTATTAATAATCTTTCTACAGAAGTGTATGATAAGAACCTGCATCTCTGGCATTTTGAATTCAAAACGGAGATGATTTTTATTCTGTGTTTTTTAGTAATCACAGCATGGTCAGAAGGGACCTCTAGAGACTCCTCACAGTTCAAGAATGTGTCTGACACCCAGCTTAGAGCTGTCACCTCAGCTGCCTCCTCTGACTTCAGCAAGACAAAGTCATCCCGACCAAAGAACCCAACACCTGGGTTTGCTGCAGCTCCAGCTGCACAGGTACAATTCCAGCTTGAGTGTGCTTGGACTTCTTCCAGAATGTTGCTTTTCTGCAACTGATCAGAAATCCTGGTCATATTTTCAAGTGTTTTGATTTGATTTGGGTTTGGTGTCTTTTTTTTTTTATGGCTGGACTTGCTGCAGCTCCAGCTGCACAGGTACAATTCCAGCTTGAGTGTGCTTGGACTTCTTCCAGAATGTTGCTTTTCTGCAACTGATCAGAAATCCTGGTCATATTTTCAAGTGTTTTGATTTGATTTGGGTTTGGTGTCTTTTTTTTTTTTTCCATGGCTGGACTCAGAGTAGAGGAGGACAGGGATGTCCCCTGGGCTGACTGCCAACAGCAGCTTTGCAAAGGGTTAAATTCTTCTGAGATAGTTAAAACACTGGGAAAAAATATCCATCAAAGGCTACTCAACAAGCAATACATTGTGTTTAGCAATTGCTGGAAGCTGGGGGAGTATTCTAGAGGAATTTAAGCTTTCTCTGTTCTGACACTTCTCTGTAGGCATCTGTTGCTTGACCCCAGCCAAGAGAAGCTCATGGTGTCATCTGGGGAGCAGGGGGTCATGGTGGGGGATTGGAAGTGACCCCTCCTCTCTCAGGGACCCGTGCTCAGCTGCAGGAGGTGGCTTCTCCTCTCTGTTCTGTTTCCCTTCACTGGGGGGAGGGACACCTCCTTTTCTTGTCTCATGGGTGGTGAAAAACCCCATGGAAACAAGAGCAGTGAGAGAACAGGCACAATCTCCTTCCAAATACGGTGGGAGGTGAGAGTAAAAGCCCCTCTCTCAGAGGGGCAGAGGAATTGGGGGGTTCAATCCAGGTCACCAACATCTTGGCTGAAAAAAACCCTACATTGGAGGAAGGAGAAGCTTTGTTGCCTTACCTAGAATTTCACTTTAATGAGAAAAACAACCAAAACCACTCTGAGTAATTTTAAACTATTTTCTTTTCCAATTTGGCTACTGAACTGAAAAATCAATTATTCCTACAGCTGTGCTGGAGGTCTTGGGTTGAGCTGCTGGTTTGTCTGCCAAGAGTTGGAGCAAAAAGCATTTCTAAGGCTGCATTAGTAAAGCAGATGTCATTGTCTTTTATGTGCTGCACTCCCAGGCTCTGGACCTCACTGCACTGCTTTGCTGTGATTACATGTCCCCAGAAAATGAGATTTGAATTCTGGGAGCTGGATGGTGGGTGAAGGAACTGGTGGAAGAGAACAGGAATTTCAGGGATTCCAATTGGTGTTGAAATTCTTTACGTGTGAGACATCAGCTGAAGACATGTAAGGTCAGGCCAGCTAGAGCAGTTCTTTAATGGGAGATAATTAAAGCCAGGTACTGTTAATAGGTACCAGCTCCTCTAATGCATGTTTCTGATCCCTTATCCTCCACAGGCAGTGCAGTGAGGGCTTTCTAGCCCCTCCCTGCCAAGTTAAAGACATTAATTTGGGTGAGGTAAATATCTGTCAGAGCTTTCATGATAAATGCCAGAAATGCTGTGAATGCTCAGAGGTCTGCAAGGACTCTTGGAAACCCTCTGAAAGCTGCAGAAGCTTTTGGAAGGACCATTTGTCTCTCTGTTTTCTGTTTTTCTGGTATTGTGTTTGAGTTGTGGAACTGGCAGGGGCTGAACACTTCAGCAATTGCATATATATACCCTTAAGTATCCTGAAGTAGACCTCAAATAACCTGGTGTGTTCCCAGATAACAGCAACTGGAGGCTGCTCTGTTTAGATAGAACAAAAGGTGAAATGCTGTGTAAAGAAGAAAACAAAGTTCATGTGTTTGTGTCTGGAGCAGGACATTGAAAGAGAAAAATCTCAATTATGCCCCTCCAAATCAGGGATGTGTTAAGCTGGAGTTCCATGAGGCAGAGGTAGCACCAGAGACCCGTCAGTGTCCTGAAAGCAGAGGTTCAGCTTTTCTGCTTTCTGAGGGTGTCAGAGGGGGAGCTGTGGGTTCAGGGGTTGTTGCTCTTTGCTCTGCCCACGGTTGTCACGTCTGCAGTGTCCTGGTGGCCCTTCTGCCAGGGCTGGGGCTGGCCCAGGTGGACATCTGCTTTAACTGAACCTTTTCTTTTGGAAAAGGCAGGTGGAAGTTGGACAGGGTTAGTCGGTCAAGAGAGGTTCTCCTTCCCCTCTGTTCTGCCTTGGGGAGGCCACATCTGGAGTGTTGTGTCCAGTTCTGGGCCCCTCGGTGCCAGAAGGACAGGGAAGTGCTGGGAAGAGCCCAGGGCAGAGGCACAGAGATGCTGGAGGGAGGGGAACATCTCCCTGCTGAGGAAAGGCTGAGGGAGCTGGGGCTGTTGGGCTTGGCGAAAAGGAGACTGAGGGGTGAGCTCATCAATGTTTACAAATATGTAAGGGGTGAGTGTCAGGGAGATGGAGTTAGGCTTTTCTCAGTGATGTGCAGTGACAGGACAAGGGGCACTGGGTGCAAACTGGAGCACAGGAGGTTCCATGTGAATCTCAGGATGAACTTCTTTGCTGTGAGAGTGCCAGAGCCCTGGGCCAGGCTGCCCAGAGAGGCTGGGGAGTCTCCTTCTCTGGAGACATTCCAACCCCCCTGGCCACGTTCCTGTGTGATGTGCTCTGGGTGCCCCTGCTCTGGCAGGGGGGCTGGGCTGGGGGATCTTTCCAAGTCCCTTCCAACCCCTGGGATTCTGTGATTCTATGATTCTAAGGACTTTGTCCCCAGGTGCTTGGCTCTCCCCTCTGCAGCTCTGGACAGCACCCCTCTTCTCAGGAGGGCTTCTGGGTTTGTCTGTGGGAAAGAGGGAGTTTCTGCTGCCCATGGGCTGTGCTCTGCTCTGCAGGTTTCTCCCCACCCTGTTAGGTTTCTGTTTGTTAGCCCAGCAGGGCTTGCTGGCATTTCACTGGCAAGGCAGAGAGTTCATGAACTCCTCTGATCTTGAGTGACTCTTGTCTTCTTGGACCATAAACTAAGCACCATGACATCCTTCTGAGATCAGGATGTATTTGTGTGTTTAAATATGTATTTGAAATATACCCCATTGGGATCCATGCTGGCTAACTTGGATTTGACACCTCTCATTTCAGAAGCTGCTGTAGTTTTATTTAGGAGTGTCAGTACATTTGTTCCCTGAATTCCACTATGATGGGACTTTTTGTGTTTGTTTTTTTTTGTTTGTTTGTTTGTTTTTTAACTGAACTGTACCCTAGTAATATCCAGATAAGGGTAAGAGAAGGAATTCCATTCTGGGGGAGACGTTCTCTTAACTGCACTTGATCTAAACTCCCAGGTCTGGGTTTAGGGAATTTTGCCTGTTAAGGTCTTCCTTGATGCTTGTTCACACAGTTCCCAGTTACCTCCAATAAATGTATTTAATCCCATATTCAACTAAATTATTACATAAATTAAATGATTTGCTATCTGCTTAAACTCAAAATATAAACACGGATGAACTGCAAATTCTTGTAAAAATTGAGCTTTTTGATTTAGAATGTTTGGGCTTGAGTGAGAGAGATGCTCATTTCTCCAAGGTTACAAGTGTCCCTTCACCTGTGCTGCTTACTAAAATGGAAATTACCTGCATGAGAAGTGATTTATGCAGCCTGACTCCTTCTGTGATGCCTGTTAGATTCCATGAAATTGCTAAAGGTTTCAAAGCCAGGGAGAAAAAAACGTGGTAATAGGGGATAACCCAGCTTGGTGCTCCTGTGAAGTTGTAATGAGGGAGATCTTAAACCATTCATCTGTAGCCTTGCTTGTGGGTTGGAATAAATCATTGGGATCCAGGATCAAGGCTGTGAATCCAGGCCTGGCTGGCACATGATGGAGCTGCTGGGAGCTGGTGCTCAGCCAGAAGAGGGTGAGCTTGGTGCAGGGGCTGGCTTTGCTTTCACATTGTGTAGTTGCTCTTCCAACAGACTCATTTTTCTTGCAAAAGTTGTTAGGTGGACCTAAGAAGAAAGCAATAAGTGTCAGGTCTGGTTTGATATATTGTTTATATACTTACAGTGATACAGCCAAATAATTGTGTAATGACATTTAAGACTATTTAACACATGCCTCTTTATTGGTCTATTAAACTGTTCCATTTATTTCCCCATTAACCCGTGTTTTGTGTACAGGTTTTGTACCTCAGCACTCTGCAGGCTGGGACAGCAGAGAGCAGGGCTCTCTTCTGCCCCTGCCACAATCCATCAGAGATGTTCTTATTGATCACACCGAGTGAGCCACCTCATTTGTAACAGACTTTGCAGGATGCCTGAGAAGGTGTGTTGTGTGCCTGGGGAGTTCAGGCAGAGATTTCCTGCTCCCAGGGGTTGGCTTCAGAGAAGGAAATTCACAAAAGAGGGGGGAAAAAAAAGGAAAACACAGAAAAAGTCTGTCACCTTTTCCTAAGACACACAGACCCTCCTGCCATGCCAGGGCAAGGGAGCAGCAAGGGGCAGGGGGACTGGAGACTTGTCAAGGAAAGCTTTGGCATGAAGGTCCCATGATTGGTCTTGCAGAGACCACACAAACTCAGCACTTGATGGACACAGGTTCTGCTAAGTCACTTCCCCCCCCCCTTATATACCTGGGTGAAGGTAAGAGGAGAGAGAATGTTCATTTTGCAAAAAACTTTCTAGAATTCTAGGAATAGCTTGTGCCAGTTAATGCTGGTTGGTTTGTGATCCCAGCTGGCACTGAGCCCCTGGCACTGAGAAAAGCTGGTGAGAAATGAGAGAAGGAATTTCTCCCTACACACAACATCTGCTTCCCAGCACGGGCACTGGTGGGATCCATGGCTCTGCCAGCAGGTTTGTCTGGGTTTTACACGTTTCATTAGTGACACTGGGCACACAGCAGAGGTCTGGGCACAGCTCTGACTGCAGCCAGTCACCCGGGGAGGAGCTGGGTTTCCTTGCTCCTCCAGACAGTCTGGAGAAAGGGCTGGAAGCTGGGAGCTACCTCCTGATAAGGGCCCAAGTCCCACAAAGGTCTTCCTTGGGTTCAGTGCTTCCACGGAGATAAAGCACCTGTGGCTTCATGTTCCTCATCAATCACCTCAATTCCTGGCTAGAAAGCCCTGGCTTGCCTAGTCCAGCCTGGCAGAGAAGCCACTGTCCATGCTGGTGCCCATCTGGAATGGCTTTGCTGGCACAGCAAGGCAGGATTTGATCAATCCCCCCTTCAGGGGATGGCAGATCCCTCCAATGATTGCAGGAACAGGCAGTTTGCTCCTGCCCTCAGTGTTTAACCATCCCTGTTTACTTTCTTTAAAAGCCTTTCTATGACAAAAGACTTCGGGAAAAAATTCTCTTGGTCATCCAGCTTGAGTCTGTTCCCTGGATCAGCCTTTTCCATGAGCCTATTGACAGCTACAGGTTTGTAAAGGAGTGTTTTCCCTTTCCAGAATTCAACTAGATCATTTTTATGCAGGTGTTCATGCCTGTTTCACTGCACTCTACATCTCCCAGTCACTAGGACACAGGCAGTTATCTATAGAGCCTCTACATTCATTGGAGACTGTTCACAGATGAATAATTATTTGAACTTCCTTTTCTGTCCAGAGAGAGGAAGTTAGAACTTCATCTACATATTCATATCCAGCGTGAGACCTGGAGAAGCAAACAGGGAGGGGTCAGGGTAGTGTTCAGGTATTCTCAGCTTTCTCTGGGAGGTGGTTTTTATTGGGCATTGTGAGCTTTGAACAGGACCCTTTGAACCAGAAAAGAATCACAATTTGTTGCTCTCCTCTGGATTACAGGAGTTTTAGCCAGGGTTTAGGAGGTTACCTCAGTGCTGTGGCTGTGTCTCTGTGAGATGCCAGTTCACAACCTGCAGTGCCACGAGCCCTGCTAAGGTCTCTGGAGCTGCTGGTCCATGGGCAGGTGTGCTGCTGGTATTGAAAACATTCAAGTTGATTTCAGCCACTGCTCCAGGAAACATGCATTGTTCTGATCTATAACTCACATTTCTCCTGGGGGTCACCCCAGCCAGGAAGCAAGGAAAGCAGCAGATGCATCAGCAGCCCCAAAGCATCCACAGAACAACCATCCAGGATCGTTTGCTTGTGCTGTTTTCTCCTGACCCCCTGTTCTTCTGTAGCATCCATCCCAGCTTGGGGTGTCTGAAGTATAAACCAAATGTTCTGGGTGCCTGAGTTTTCCCCAGCAGGGATTGCTGTGTTGTTTTTTTCAGCCTCCTGGGATTTTTTTGGTCATTTGTACCAGGAGTCTGGGTTGTGCTTCAGGCTGGGTCTGGAGCCCCCACAGCAGGGTTTGGTTTTTTGAGGGAAAACCTGGGGTGTGGGTGCAGGGACTGGGAACAGGGGAGTAGATATGTGTCTGTGCAGAGAGAGAGATGACATTAGAAGGAGGTTCTCCAGAGCTGTAATTGTTCTTTTTAAATTAAATATAAGTATGTATAATATAAGCATATTATAAATATAAAATAAATATATTTACTGATCTAGAAAATGCATTTCCAAGATGTGAAACCAGAGCTGAGGACCCTGAGAAGATGAAGGGTCCTGCAGCTGGAGGTTTGTGGGGTGATGGTCAATGTTGTGGGGCTGCTCCTGCCCATCCCAGTGCCCTGGGAGCGCGGTCCTGCTGGGAGCACCCCCCTCTGCTCCATCCTGGAGCTGGGCTGGTTGCACCAGAAGCAAAGAGAAGTGGGGCCGTGGCAGGCTGGCTACAATGAGACTTCCCACAGCTAAGTAATATTTTTTTTTTAAAAAAAAGACAAAGCCCAAAGAAACGGGCAGTGATTTTGCCTCGAGGCACCTCAGCACAGCACACCTGGCAAACGACTTCAAACCTGCAGCTCTGCCAGCCCCTTGGGGACTGCTTCCCTTAGAAACAATTAAAAGCTCCACACCAGCTGTGGTTTCTGCTGTGATTTGTATGCTGTAAAGTTTTCTCCTTGTGCCTTTTCTTTAGGTGTGTTAAAGCCTGTCCTGATTCCCTCTTTCTCCCTTCTCCTACTCTGTGGGGACGGTGAGGACGGGCAGTGGTGACCACGGGCAGCGACGCCCTTTTGAACTTGGTGCTGATTCAAAACCTTCCAGTCATTTGAATCTTATTTTTTATTTTTTTTTCCCCTGCCAGTATAAAATCAGCTCCTGAAGTGCTAACTTTGATTCCCTGCAGAGGCCTGTCATTGGGGCAGGGAACAACTTTTGGCAAAGGAGGACTTTGTGCAAGGCAGCGGAGCATCCTCTTGGCTGCAGGCTGAGCTCCTGTCTGAGCTGGGCAGCACACACTTGGCTTTTGCACAGCAACATTTTGGCAGCCACGTACATGAAGAAAAACCACCTGTCAGAACTGTGGGGTGGGGGGTGAGTTCAGATCTCCACAAGCATTGATAACAGCAGTTTTCCCAGGCAGGAGAAAGGCTCCCAGTGTTTGCCGCGTGTCAAAGAACCTGGAGGACGCTCCTCGCTGTTCTGGTTGGGGTATGTTTGGGTAACTCAGCTCCTGAGTGGAACATCCTCAGCCTTGTCAAGTGAAAGGCAGCACGGTCACAGATTTTGCTTTGCCTTCAGTGTGACAGAGAAAAGAAAAGCAGTAATTGTACTGTCTGTCTCTTCTCAAAAGCAGAGGTGTTTGGAGCTGGCAGAGCTGCTGATGCCACTTTGTGTCTCCCCATCTGCATGTGAAATCCACCTATTTGCAGAGCTGGTGTTGACACAGGCTGCAGCCCTGGTGAGTCTCAGATGTTAGAGATTGTGGCTATAAGGGCTCAGGCAACCATTTTTATTAAGGCTCAGAAATTGAATTAGATAATTAGATTTATTGATGGGAAATTCAATTTAACAACTGAGCGTTGCCTTAAGTTAGCGTAGCAAGGTTTTCATTACCCTGAGTGTGAAAAGTTCTGCTTTAGTAGATGCTCTTCAGCTAGTGAGAGACAAACCTGATTTTTTGATCACAAGCCTATAGTTCACATCAGCTGGCCAGATCTCTTTGTGAACGAAGCAAAGACATTTCCTATTTAAACAGCCTTTCAGTTCATTATCAAAACTGGAAAGCAAAGATGTTTTGTGCCCAGGCCACTCTCCTCAGTGAGACGGGGCTGCTGCTCCATTGCTGCTGTGGCCATGATGTATTTCATGTTCATCAGATGATTTTCTTCTTTCCCCAGCCATGTATTCCCTTGACAAATCTCAAGCCACTTGAGCTAGTGTTTTCTGTGCGAGTTGTCTGCCTGGATCTGGCATCTAGTTGTGGAAGAAATAATTCCTGACCCAGTTTTCCATAGAGAGAAGGTGAGCTGGGATGGATGGGGAGGATGCTGGGCCACAGGAGGACCTGGGAAACATGGAGTAGGCTGCAGAGGCTACCCATGGGGTGTGAGGATGGAGGTTGCTGAGCCTCTGTTGGAGCCAACAACCTTTTTCAGGGCTGGGACTTGTCCCCTTGACATGAGGAATGGGGATAACCAAGGTTGTCTCCTGAACAGCTCAAGGGTGGGGAAATGAGGTGTTGTGGCAAGTCCTGCTTCATTCCCAGGGTGTACCCCACAGTCCTGGTCCCTCACCTGCAGAGAAGTGCCTGTGGGGAATGCTGGCCAGGCTTCTGCAGTGCTGGGAAGCTGATGGCCACTGAGGTGGCTGTAACTCCTTAGCTCCAGTGGTGTGGTGTGTGTTGAAGGCCAAACAGTCCCACCCCTGCTGCCCTTCGTTAAAAAAAAACAAACCCAAACATCAAACTCCCCTATAAATGACACCAACAACATTTCTGGCATTTTTGTGCAGTAGTTATGGTGAGAAGATGCAATATCATTACTTGAGACCTTATAGAACACAAGGGTTGATGCTGAGAGCTGAAAGAGAACAGAGAAATGGTGACTTGGGAGATAAACTTAAAAACCACAAAGCAGAGACTCCTGCCAGTAGCTGCGTGCTGGGGAGCATCCCCAGGAAGGAGAGGTTACCTGTCCTCTGTAAAAAGCTCCAGGTTTTCTATTCCTGCATTTGCCCTGCAGATTAGTGTTTTATCTTCTGAAGTAACAAAGAACAATCATGCTTATGTCAATTCTTCTTAATTCCCAGAGCTTCTATCTCAACCTGTCCTTTCCTTTTTCCTCTTCATGCTGGAGGCTGCTTCACACCACACACTTCTCCCCTTCACGTGCTGACAATGTTCTTTTGCAATGCACAAGACTCTCCTTGCTGTTTCCCTCCAGCCTTTTCCTTTTTGCACGATTTTTCCCTCAGAAGGAAACGCTCCTGCAAAGATCCAGCTCTTCAGATACACCCAACTCATTCACAAACTGCTCAGTTCTACCCCTGTAATTACTTTCCAATCGTGTTGTCTTTATGGAGCTCATTTCCTCGGGTGTTATTTCAGAATTGACTATTTTATTATTTCAGTGCTTGTTTTTACACAGCTTTTTGGATTGTTCCCTGATCTTTTATTGTATAATTGAATTATATTTTTTACTCTTTTCTTTCAAACTTCTGAGTTGGTGGACATACCTGCTTGGCTTCCCATTTATCCTTTTTGAGGCTTTTTGATTGATTCTGGCAAGGATCTGTCTTTTATTTTTCTTGATAGTTCCTTTTATTACCTCTATAAAAACTCCCATGTCAGCTCAATTGAACTAAGTGTATTTGTACCTGGGAAATGCAGCCATCCAGCTGATGAGGAAAGGCATCTTGTGTAAAGAGAAGCATGAATTTCCATTCTTGTGCATCTGGAAAGTTTGCTTTATTTTTTTTGATGTTGGCACTGTTATTCTCTTTGAAAACAAATGGATTTTTAGAGATGAATTTCAAGCTCAAGGTTTCTCCTGTGAGATGGGGCAACCTCAGGGATGTTCTCAAGGGATGTTGGTGCTTCCTGTCCTGGCCCCCCATCCCTGAAGGCTGGCATTGGTCACTCTGCATGACCAGTCTCTTTTCTGCCAGGACTGATGCCTTTGCACTGCCACACTGACCTGGGAAGTCTTTTTTTTCTTGTTCAAAATGCTGTCCCTCACACACAGGTACAATACTGCTGATTTTTTTTTTTAGAGATTAGTTTAATTCCCACGTAACCACCCATCTGCACCTATTTTTCTTTACTTACCAACTCTCTTTAATTCCCCACCTGAGTAAATTGATGATAAGAAGAGTGATTTAAAACAATCTAATCAAGTGAATAGAATACCTGGCTTTCAGATTGCTTTTAAACTGTAAATCTCCAAGGGTTTTATGGAGCAGTCATTATTGCTGCCTCCACCAGCCTGATGGGGAGAGCAGAGGTGCAGTGATTTATTTAACGAAGTTGCTGAGCACAGGATAATGGCCCCCAGGTCTCCTGGGTCTAGTCCTGTCCTGTTTATGGTACATTGCACTGCTGCCTGCCTCTGCAGGCTTTTCTTTTATGTTTTTCAACTCATTTTCACTCTGGATAATGATGTGAGGGAAAATTAAATAGTAATTGTTTGAACACCATGTTTCCCACTCTGCAGTAAAACCAATAAGGTTATAATGTGCATTGGAGCAGCAGGCTGGGACTGAGAGGAGGAAGAGCCAGGGTTTCCATTTGAGTTTTCCTGTAGCAGGGGGGTCACCAGAAAGCTGATTACCAGTGTCTGGGCACCAGCAGTGGTGTAACATTTCTGCCACCTAAATTTTAATAGCAAGTGAGTCAAAGTATCCCCTGAGTCTGGAATGCTTTTCTACCCTGTTTCTTTTCTTCTGGGGGAGAAAAACCATCTAAAAGGTGCAGAAGTAACTTTATGCTTTGGTTTGCTGATTTGTGTATCTGCTTCAGAGGGAAGGGGCAGCAGTTGGAATTTTTGGCCTTCAAAGGCTTTGTTTCACTTCAGGTGTAAGTCTGGATCTTGAGAGACACATGCAGAAGGCATCCAGTCCCAAGATACTGCCTGGAATCAAACAGATCCAAGTACCTGAGCTGCTGAGGTTTAGAATATGGGGCTGCTCAGAGACCCTTCACTGATCCACATGGAGAGACTGATTGTAACAAGGAATGAATCCCACACTATTTGCTGAATATTTTGTGCTGGAAAACCAATTACCCAATCTTTATTTAAATGGCTTGTATCCCACCTTGTGACTTGCAAGCAACAGAACCTCTTGCATTATTTAAATTAACACTTCAGGGAAAAATACATGAGCCAAGAGTTCAGTGACTCTTGAGTTCTGGGCTGCCCACAAATATGAAGCCATCATCACAGGTCAGAATGTTTTCTGTCTGAGGATGATTTAACTTCCCATTCCATGATACCACCTGTTGCACAAGCCATTGCACATCTGGTTTATTTCCCCTTTTTCCAAGCAGGGAAAGCTTGAGCTGCAAGAAGTGCCTCTTTGTGCACGTGCAAGACTGGGAACGGTGGGGTCTCAGATGTCATCAGGCTGAGCTACGTGCCCTGAAACCCCATGTGAATGGCAGGTGTCTGCAGCCCTGGGTGAGAAGTGTCCACTGATGCTATGGAGAGTCACTGCTTGCTTTGGTAGGTGTTCCTTTAGGAGTGGCTGTGGCAGCTGCCAAAAGCCAAGGAAAGGCTGTGGAAAGGTGGAACAAACGTGCCATGGGAACTCTGAATTTGCCTGAGAAATGCATCCACTATGGAACACAAGTGATGCCAAGGAACACAAATGTGGAAGATATCTGAAGTGTGGCTGGTTTTACTAGAGGGTCAGTGTCTGTGGCAGATGTTGGCCATAGGAACATGTTCTCATCTCCCTTTTTGTCCAGCCTGGGTGCTGGTGGTTGTCAGACTGACAGATGATGCTGAGCTGTCGCTGCTTCCATGCAGTTGGCCTTCAGGTGGCTGTGGTGGGACTGGCAGGGCTGGGAAAGAGCATCTACTCCATCCTGTGTGCCTGGTCTTTGGGGTGCTGGCTCTGCTCTGGGTGTGGGTGAGACCTCATCTAGCTCTGAACCCCTAATGATGCCATTAGTCCCACTGCCAACCTCCCAGGGACCCTGTGGAAAAAGAGCTGCCCTGAGGGTTTGCAGAGATGTCCTGTTGTCTGTGAGTTCAGAAATTGCCTCTGGACTCTGGCAGGAGAATAGAAAGGAGAGCATGTCTGACTTTTTTCTTTTTTTTATTCCAAGAAATGCTCCCCAAGAACAATTGCTGCACTTTTCTTATGGAGGGAGAAGTGCTAAAAGCTACTCTGCCCCCCGTGCCATCTGAATAAGTAATGACTGATGTCTTGTGATGAGCCCCCCTGTGCAACAGAGACCTTCTGAAGGGCTGCCTTTGTCCCCAAAAAGGAGCCAGCTCACATCTGAGGGTTCTCAAAAGGGTTCTCAGTCTCTTTTGGAATCTTTAATGGAGATATTTTTTAGTCCATCTCCCTATTATGCTGGAAGCTTTTAGAGAACTGAGGCTCCTTATAACCCAAGTAACAGGGAAATTATCCCTAGGTGGTACCTAGAGTGGTATTGCTGGATGTTCCTGGTGTCTCCACGTCACCCAGAGAGGAACTACCTTTCACCTTTGTTTCTCAAGGCCATTTCCTGAAGGATTTTATTGGAATTTTTTTTTTCTTTGGATTTGTCATATATTGGCAATTTATTTAATTGTCAATATTTGGCAATTATAGTGATGAACCTCCTGTGTCTTTGCAAGTCACTCACACTGGAGCTCGATTTCATTGTGTGCTGGTCAATGTGGCCCAGGTCCTGCTTGGTTTCAGAAGGTGTAGATGCTTAGAGATCAAGTATGTTCCTTCTTGTGTGCATGAAGAGAGAATATTGCTTGTTTGGCCAAGTGCTGCTGAAAAGCTCAAGTAAAACTGTAAATGAAAAGAATCATTTTCTGGTTTTACAGCTTCATTGCTGAGTTGTCTTGTTAATGTTCAATAATGACTTTGCTTTGGTGTCCATATAATGGACTTAGCATGAATTAGAGCAAAGGAATGAGTTGGGTGAGGACAGGTAGGATTCCTTCTCCAGCCTGTATTTGCACTATGTTTTTAATCTAACAATGGGCAAAAGTGACGTGCAATGAAAAACATATTCCGAGGAGTATTTTGGTATCAAAAAGTGCTGTGTGTACTTATGCTGTTAGGTCCAATCCATCATTCATCCTACATGAAGTGTCTGACCTTTTTATAGAGCCCTTGAATTTCTTTCTTGAAAATAAGTTCTTACTCAGTTATAAATTATGGTCCTTATGTGGGAATCACTTGGTGAAACCTGTCTCCTGTGTGATGCATGAGTTTGAATAGACCATAATGGTCCCTTCTGGCTTCAAAAATGTACAAATCTTTGAAAATCTCACCTAATTTAATAAATGCAAATGTACCATGAGGGCTTCACTGAGGTTCAGTGCTGCCATGGGGTTAAGTAAGAACAGAACAGCTACAGAGAGAGAAACCCCAGCATAAGCATCTTTGCCCCCCTGGTGCAGCTGGCAGAAGAGGCTGCCTGCCTTTGCTGCTTTGATTTCTCTGCTGAAATAGTGGGTTTAAGCACTGTGAACAAAACTATTTAATGCTGAAGGAGACTTGATTCACCACATTGACCTGTGAAGCAAGGTCAAGTGAGCTACTAATGATGCTCTTCAAGGTGACCTTCATGATACAAACATTTTCATCCTTTACTGATACCCTCCTTAAAATCAATCAGTAAAAAAAAAAAAAGGTGTTATTTCCATTTTTCTGCACCCAAATCAGTCCTCCCCAAAATATCCAAATGCTGCATTTCCTTTTCCATGGGGATGTGTAACTACCACAGGGTTCCTAACAGATGGAATTCCTGGATTACTCTTCCCTAACAGGTCTGCTAATGGAAAGAATGTCTTCAAGTTTCTCTCTCTGTGGCCACTCAGTGCTTGCTCTGCTGCTGCAGAGCACTGAAATTTGTGAAGAGGTTGGTCTTTCAAGAGAAGGTGGTTGCAATTTACCCAAGGAAATCAGCAGAACAGCCAGCTCATGGGTAAGAAATTCTTTGATTATTGTCTAGAATTTAGCTGTCCTTCCTACCCTGCCTTTCTCCTTCCCCTCCTTTATTTAACACAAAATGTTTTCCCTGGAAGAGCAGCAATTGGCCCTGCTTGGGATGCAGCTGTAGGGCCAAAGGTGCCTCTAAACCACAAGCTTGGTCACATTTGCCTGATGTAATTATTCCCCCTCCCAACCCACCATGGCCACTGGGTTAATCAGTGGCCCCTCATGCTGAGCAGCCAGGGGGGATCTTGACAGAGGGAGGCAAAGAGGAAGGTGACATGGCAAAGAAAAAAGGAATTAAATCTCATGCTTTGCTCCTGCAGGTTTGTACCCCTTGCCCATGTCCAAAGAGCAAACAGGTCTCACTCCAGCTCCTTTGTGCTTTACTCTGGTCTGAAACAGCTTTGGGTGGGAACATATGGTTACAACTTGGAAAAAAAACTTCCAAGGGAATGTAAGAATGGGGGGGAAGAGAACCTCAGTTTTCTGAGATGTCTTATCACAGACTCTTTTTGTTTCTGAGGTTGAGCCCTGAGGTCCTGATATGGTGGGTTTGCTGAACCCCAACAACTTTGAGAACTGCACACAGCTCCATGCCAAGCAGTGTGTAGTTTCTGTATAGACACACCTCCATTAAAACATATATTTATTTTTATATTAATTTTTAATAGAATTATCAGAGAATCATTGAATCATTTTGGTCTGAAAAGACCTTTAAGATAATCAGTTCAAACTGTTCCCCCAGCCCTGCCCAGGCCACCCCTGCCCCATGTCCTTCAGCACCATCTCCAGGGCTTGGAAACCCCTGCAGGGATGGGGACTCCACCTCTGCCCTGGGCAGCCTGGGCCAACCCCTGCCAGGAAGGAATTGTTCCCAAGATCCAATCTAAAAGTCCCCTGGGCAACTTGAGGCAGTTTTCTCTTGTCCCATCCCTTGTTACCTGGGAGAAGAGCACTGCTGGGTGCCTGGAACACAGCAGTGGCAGAGGAAGGGAGCAGTGAGGATCACCCTGGCTGCTCCAACCCCCGTGTTCCCATCTGGAAGCACTTTTGAAACCAATCTCCTTACTCTCCCTGCTGACAGTGCTCTGGCCAGCAGGATGCAGTGCCCAGGATGACTACTTCAGGAACAGACTTTGAGATCCAGCTGGAAAGTCCACAGTGCATAGTGCAAAATACAGTCTGTGACAGAAATCCTGGCCCTGGAACTCAGCAAACCCAGTCCCAGCTGGGAACACACGATGGTTTTCAGTGTGGCTATTCCAAAAGTCAAGTAGGATTTAAATGCTTTGAATAATCAGAATATTCCCTTTGGGGACTGCAAATGTTACATTTGTCTTCATTTTTATTTTTTTTCCTTTTTGTTACCAGTTGCCCTGACCTTATGCACCTCCTCAGCTTGACACAAATCCAGTTAAAATCACTGAGCTGGAGCCTGACCTTTAAAGAGCCACAGTTTTTGGAGTCAACGACCAGCTAAAGCACATAATCTCCAGCAGAAATAAAGTCAGGTGTAGCCAAGTGACTTTTTTTTTTAGCCAAAGGCTTTAGGAAGAACCTAAAAATGGAAATTAAATTTTAATTTGTTATTCATTTCCATAGTTTAATCATAGAGTGTTCCTCCAGCAATAAATGTTTTAGTCTGGGGTGATGGTTAATTTATGAATGTATTCTGTATTGATTTTGGAGCAAAGCTATTTAAGCAACATCACCTTTCTTTCAGCATTTTATCTTTAGCAGCCCGAGGGTATTTGAATTTCTTATCTTCCTGTTCTGGTTCAAGGATTTATTAGAGCAAAGGCCAAACATAATTACATTAAAATATGAAATAAACCTAGTAATTGCAAGCAGATTTCTGTGATACAACAGTTGAAATGGTGCCATTAGAGTGCAGGAGGTTTCTGTAAGAGCTGTGAGGCTTTCCAAAATGTTTTCACTTTTGTATTTGAAAGTAAATTGGTATTAGAGAGCTGCACCAGAAGGGGGGTCTTGGGGTGGGGTAAAGAGCTCTGCTCTGGGTTAGAACTGATGGAAGAGCAATATGTTTTGCATGTTACTTTTATATGTATATATATTTTAATAGATATCACTCTTAAGGCTTGTGGAGCAGGAATTCCAGCCTTTGTAGCTAAACATGCACCATGGTCCCTCTTACTCAGACACAGCCAGGAAAAGGCTCCTCTGACAACCTGGAAAACACCAATTCTTGGCTGTAAGATTTTCTTGGCCTGAAGCTGCTGCCCTGTCCAGCCTGTGTTTAGTTCAGCTTCAAGTGGCCTCTCTCCACTGTTTTTACAGTGTAAAAATAAAGTGATAAGCTTAACACCACTAGTTCCAGGAGGTAATCTGGGCTGTAAAAGGGATGAAGGCTCTTTTGGGGGCCAGGGCTGGCTCTGGCCAGGAATTTCATGTGTTCCTCAGTTTGGGAGGCAGAGGAGAGAAAGGACAATGACAGATCAGGAGCATAAGGGGAGAGCTTACACAATGTAATGGTGAGGTCTGACTTTTATTATATTTTTAATTTTAATACTAAATTTTGGTCAGGGCAGTGCCATTTTATAAGGCTGTGCAAGCTCTCCTGTCACCCTCAACCAACCCTGCAAGGAGGGGAATGACAAAGAGGAGCCAGGAAAGGCATCAAGAGATGGCAAAACAGTAATGGAGTGATGGTGGGGTTTTTCTTGTTCCTGTAACCCTGCAAAGAATAATGGCTCGTGGGCAAGTTGACAACACAAAGTGGAACAGCCCTGCCAGAAAGACAGAGGATGTGTTTTGTTTAGAGACTCTTCATTTCAAGAGTTGCCCAAAAAACACCTGAGTTACAGGAGGAGGGTTTGCTGCAATATCTGCAGAAGATTAAATTCACACAAGGCTGATTTTCTATGACAGAGTGACCTTGGTAACCAAAGGGAAACAATCCCCCCCCCCAGGTTTTATGTTCTTTCTCAGCCACAGACAGGATCTCACCCCCAGGTGGTATTTCACACAACTATAAAGGCACCTGCCCGTGCAGGGAGGAAAACTCCCAAGCTCTTCAGTTGTGGCTGGTTCTGGGAGCACCTTCATGCAGCTGAATCCTTCTTGTGCTGGTCCTAGCTTTGCATTGTGCTCTTTGGGGCATCTTTTGAGGATATAATTTCCCAAATCAGTGTTGCTATTTGTTTTGTTACAGTTAACAGCTTGTTGAGAAAACAGCTCTGTTTGATTACAGTGCAGCAATAAACAGGGTAAGTAATTAACTCAAGGCACATTTCCTAAACCATTTATTAACTGCAACTTTCCCTTGTCTCAAAAACCAAGAAAGCAAATCTTGTCTGCCAGATGATCTGGGGCACTTTCTCAAGGAGCCTCCGTGGTATTTTTCTCCCTTCTCCATCTTCCCCAGTCTGTGCTTTTGAGTAAAATTTATTTCCTCCATAATAAAACTACAGGACAAGGTTGGAGGCAGTGGATAAACCAGTTTATATAATTAGAAAACACACCAAAGATCAGGCCTGACTGTGTTATAATGTGTTTTCTGTGTGATTATTATTCAAATGTAGGAAGTTAAACTTAGGAAAAGCAGAGAGCAGTTCTGCACTAGGAGGAAAAACCCTCTCCCTGTGTTGGCAGCATCACCTGCCTCTCGGTACCCGTGTGCCAAGGATGCTTGGGCCAGTTCATACCAGCTTTGGGAGTGGCTTGGTACCCACAGTGACCTGCTTTCACTTCATTTTTTTGGTGCTTGTGTTTTTCTGCAGCAATTTGAGATTTATGAGACTTACAGCAAAGCCAGCAGAGTTGGAGCATTGGAGGCTGAAAGGCAGAGTGTGTGGCAGACAGATGGCAAGACCTGCTTCATTTTACAGAATGAGAATAATTCCAGGGAAAAGTGTGAAAAATGCTGCAGCAATTGCAGCATCCTCCCCAGTAAATGATATATTTTTATGCTATAAACCAAACAAATCTACCTGGCAGTGAAGTTTTATGTAGTCAAACTGTTTCACAGTGAGAACCATCACAGTGTGGTCTTAAATGGGACAAGCGAGGTGAGTCAAATTGCCCATTTCAGAGGACTCTTCCATAGATTTCTTGAAAAAAGGGGAAAGCAAACCTCCAGGTATGGCAGAGAGAACAAAGTTTCGGTAGTACAGGAAAAAAAAAAACCCAAACCAACCCAACCCACAACCCTTTTGTTGCAATATTTATTTTGCCATCCAGCATATGAATAGTACATGAGGAAGGGAGAGCGCTCGGTGCCTGTTAAGGGAGCCATCCAGCAAACAGGGCTCTTGTTGGGCTTGGGGGTTTGCAATTCCCCAAGCTGTTACATCATTGATTACTCTGTTGTTACTTGTCACACCTGGTTACTGCAGGTTTTATCAGCTGCGTTGTGTGAGGCATCATGGAAATTGGCTCTGGCTGGGGAAATGTTAAATAAATACAGACAAATGCTGTTAATGGCTGTATTTCAAAGCCTGTGGAATTGGATATTCCACTTTGGTTCCTAAAATCAGAGTTGGAGGTGAGCAGGGAGACCACAGCATCCCCAGCCCCCTTGGAAGGTAGCTGGGGGTGCAGGTGGGTTCTTCTGGAGCATGAGGAATGGAAATGTGTCTTGCCTGGAGACTGGCAATGCAGCAGGAGCTGTGGGCTGCAGGGTGTGGTGTCCTGCTGTGTCAGCCATGCTGGCAAAAAACCCTCAACACCTCCCCAAAACTCAAAAGCAAGCTCAGGAAACCCCAAAGCAGATTGAACTAGAAGGAATGTTTTAAATAAACATCTAAGAGCCTAAACCACGTGTGGTGTGGTTTCGGGAGGCCAGGTCTCTGTAGGTATTTATATGTGCATATAAATCTTGCAGAAGCCAACCCTGTGTCCTTATAAAGGGAAGATTCCTGCAGCTACATCATTTTTCTTGTAATCCTGATTTCCCTTCAAAAATGAGCTCCTCTGCAAGTGTGGTTTTATGCCTTGCTCTTCTGCCATCCCTCTTTTCTGTGCTCATTCTTCACCCTGGTGGTTTCTCTTCCCTCTTCACCACAAGGTTTTTGGTGACCTGTGTTGCAGCAGGTGAATTTTGGCAGCTGTGCTCCTTGGGGAAGTGCATTGAGCTCTTCTTCTCTCCATAGTGGACACCCAGCACCCTCCATGCCATGCCATGTTCCCTTTTGTCATCACTGCCAAAGGTGGGTGCTCTGAAACCCTTGATAATTCATCCAAAGGCAGCATTAACCTTAGCAACTTGCTTTGTTCCACTTCCCTAGGCATTTAAATTTTAAACAAATCCATTTTCCTCAGTGTTGACCCTCCTGTCTGACTGTTGGAAGAAGCATTGCTGCAAATAAAACCACACTGAGAGTACAGTAGAAGCTGGCCTAAAAATCATTTAAAATTCAGATGATAAAAGGTCACCTGTTAAGCAAGCTAATCCCCTTTTTTTTTTCTTTCTTTTTATGCCTCAATGAGAAATTGTATATTTCTGCTGTGAAATGCATATCTGAGCTCACCTGAAACCTGAGAGTTTTGAAATGGATTTTTCCACCCTTATTCCAGAGCAGTCAAATGTGTTCAAATGTGACCTATAACCTAAAGAAGCCAAATTCCTCCACCCTCCACATACTTGCAATGAGGTGTGAGCCCACCAGCCCTCCCATTGAGTCCTTGGTGTCATTTAGTGGTTGTCAGTGGTGACCTGCTCTAAAACCACACCTGGAGTTTTGCTGCAGGACCTATCACAAGGGTAACTGTCCACACAGATAAAGTGGATGGAGGTGCTGGAGGTGGTTTTGAGGTGCCAAAGACCCCATGATGGGCTGGGCTGGGATTGCCAGCCCAGGGACTGCACGAGGTGTCTTTTTCCTTCTCCTCCCTCTCTCCTCTGTGGGACCAGCCTCGTGTGTAGCCCTGGTGCAGTGAGTTGTTCTTTCCAGCTCTGGTATTCTCCTCTTGCAGTTATCCAGAGCTTTCTGAGAACACACCTGTACTTGGTATTTGGATGTGGTTCTTCTCAGGTAAAAATTATTTATGACAGAATTTGATATGGCAAGGAGTTATTCAGAGAGCAGCTTCAGCTCTCCAGCAGAATTGATTGGGGCACATCCCTCCCACAACTGCCCTGATTTCTAAACTCAGCTCTTCCTTTATTTTGTTTTGCTAGCATTGCTGCAGGCTCAGCAGACACAGAGCCCACAGGTGAGGTGTCCATGCCTTGCTGCTGAGGAGGCACCACTGGGGCAGTGTGCTTAGACACAGAGCAAGCAGGAGCCAGCAAGGCTGCCCTGCAGGCACTGCCAGCTCCTCTGCCCAGGGGGATGGACACCTGCTCCTGCTGCCTCTGCCAGCAGTGGAAAGTTACTTTGGGAAGGATCTTAGACAAAGATCCCTGCATGGAAACCTCACATTCTGTCTTCCCAAGATGCAGGAGCAGCTGCAGTGCCAGCCAGGTGAGGAGCCCAGAGCTGGGCTTTGGGAAGCTCTGGGCTTCCAACAGAAGAGACTTCCTTCTGCATCCCAGCTCCTTGGGCTTGTGCTCAGGTTCAGGGTAGGATCTGTGCTCAGCAAACTGATGATTCTTGATCTGAAACACTGTGAAAAGCCCATGGGTTTGTGGATGAAGGTTCTTTGCTTTGCTCTCTACAACAGCAGGACTGAAGATAACACCCTGATTCCCCTGCAGAGCTTCCTGCCTTTTTTCACCTCCAGTTTAGTATTGGACCAAGGTGGATTTTTTCATATAAAGAGTGCATGCTGCTCCTAACACTTTTCCATTGCTTTTCCCTAGCAATGTATGCAAATCCAGGCTGTTCCTAGGCCAGCAGGGATCTCAGGCCTTCCATGAGAACCTGTGTGGAGCCAAGGACACACCTCGGGGGTCAGCATGATGCTGCTCCCAACACCTCTGTAAAACACAGTGATGGAAAAACCCCTCCAACAGCTTTATTAGCATGAACATGAGATGCTATGGCTAACATCATGATTTCCTTTTTTTTGGGGGGTTGTTTTTTAATATCTGAAAACAAACTCGATACATCTCCCTCGAAGCTTCAAATCAATAACCTAAGGTGGTTGCTTCTCATAAATGAGTTTCTGGACTAATGTGAATATTTCCAAGTGTGACTCTTCTCTTGCTAAACAGAATAATACAGCAAAAACAATTACAACAGGGAGCAAGATTCTGTGACTTCCTTTTCAAGGGAGAAGACTAAGGCTTGGGGCTTACATGTTCTGTTCCAGATGATTTAAATTATTTGCATTCCAATGGAAAAGTTTAATTTCCTCTTTTTAATTTGAATTTAACTCTCCATTGAAGAGACGTAGCAGTGTGTCTTGCCTGTGAGCTGAACCATTTGCTAAATGGTTACAAATGACTTTAAAATTCAGTAGTAAAAGCTTGGATTGTGCCACTTTATAATTACTGGTTGCTTCTAAAGTGTATAGCAGTGAGTTCTGCTTGTCCTGAGCCTTCAGGAATTTCTCCCTCCTTGCTTGTTCTGCTGTGAGTGAATTGGAAAATTCTGTGATGTAGATACTATATGTAGTAAAGTCACAGGATTTTAAGATTTTAATATTATTTTTATATTATTATTATTATTTATTTTTATATTACTATTTATTATATTATTGCCTATATTATTTATTGTTATTATATTATTTTTATGTTATTATAAAATTATGTATTTTTCCTCCTTTTATTGCATTATTGGACTTGACAATCTTAAAGATTATTTTTTTTTTGGCCAAAATGATTCTATGATTCTTGTGCTGAGAGAGTAACATGGAAGCAGGGATCCTGATGCAGGCAGGGCTGGCTGGTTCTGCCCCTTGGTACTTCATTGAATCCCACTTTAGTGTAAGTTTAATCAAAGTATTTTTCTGTTAAAGAGAAGCACATAATTACAACCTAGAAACTATTGTTTGTGTTCTAGGCACACATTTTTCTAGTTCTCAGGGTTCCTTTTTTCATTTGCATTTTGAATGCATTTTTTTAGCTAATTATTTCTGTTGGGTGCCATGTCTTTTTAGGTTGGGGAATTAATCTTCACATTTTGAGGCCAAAATTCTCTGTTTCCATGTGATATCAACAAGGCCATACCCAGAATTTAACTTTGCTGATTATCTAAAGCTTGAAAAGAATTTTTTGTTGGCTTTTGGGAGTTTTTGTTCACCTTTCCAACACCTCAGGTTTATATGTTTAATTAAGTCCATTAAGCTGCTTAGTACATGGGCATGAACAGATACACTTCAGGTTTTAAATACTGGAGTGACCATGAAGCAGAGCCCCCTGTTTTCAGGGAGTGAAGCCACCCAGAAATGCTGAGATGCACCTTTTCAAAAGTAGCAACCCAACAGCTTTTCTTATTTGTCAGTACAAGGTGGAACAGGTGAGTTTTGTCTGCAGCTCTGAAACAAGAGCCTCCCCTAAGCAAAGATTTGTTGACTTCAGTGCTAATACAGCATGTCTAGACTCTGTTTGCTAGACTGTCTCTTCTAAGCTACACTGGGTAAGATGTCCCTAAGATCCAAGAGGAGGGACTGGTGCCTGTTCTCCTTTGTCTGGGCTGTGGGTGGGCAGCTGGCACTAAGGGGTCACAGAGATGGGGAGTGGATGTCCATGAGAACAGGTTGTATTTAATCATTTTCCCAGCAGAGAAAATTTTCCTTGCTAGCAGAGCCTGTGATTGAATTGCTCAGGTCGGTGTCACTAAAAAATGGTTGTTATTGTTGCATGTCATTTTCTGGATCCAGGGAGGGTTTCTGCAGAGCTCTGATGAGGAGTTTTGTTGTCTCCTGCTGAGATGAGTGACATCCCTGGAGGTTCTTAGCTGTGGTCTTGGGTCCTCCAGAGTAAACTTCAGGTGTGTTCCTAATCTCCTGGCCAAAACCTTGCCCAGGTGTTGCTCCTCACCTTTCCCAAGGTCTTTTCCTGAAAGTTGAGACCTGCTGTTGCAGTTGCCTTTCCTGGGCAGGTCCCTCTGGTCTTTGCAGTTCTCCCAGGGATGGTCCCTTTAGACCTCAATGGCAGGTGACAGCTGAAGCAAACAGGTTTGTGCTTCATAGGCAGATTTTAGGACAACTGGCACAAAGAAATACAGATATGAGTAGAATGTAAAACCTTCCTTGACTATTTCTTGCCTTAGTTTTTTAGCATGTGTGAAGGTTTGTTGCTGT
Source organism: Chaetura pelagica (assembly GCF_000747805.2). Classification (NCBI taxonomy): domain Eukaryota; kingdom Metazoa; phylum Chordata; class Aves; order Apodiformes; family Apodidae; genus Chaetura; species Chaetura pelagica. The sequence continues at coordinate 1,264,803 of NW_009953207.1, read as the reverse complement.
TTGGTTGAAGCTTCCACAGCAGGAGTTCTCACACCTCCCTCCTCACTGCCTCACACACTTCTGAGCAGGTAGTGCAAGGTGAGGCAAAGGAACAAATACCAGAACATTTCAAAGCAGGTACTCTTTTTTGACTCTTAATTAATTTCCCTTATAGATGGATGAAGAACTAATTTGTGAACAGAAGTGTCACTTCTATCAGCTGGAAACCCAGGTCAGCCCCAGCCCCCGTGTCACGCAGGTGTTGCAGAGCTGGTCATGCTCACACAATAATTACTATGGCACATTTTATTTTCTTTTAAGCTCTGCTTAAATGGTCAGGAATGAGGATTCATTTTTCTAGGCAGCCTGTGAAGTACAGTGTGATGTGCTAATGGTCTGACCCCTCGAGTAATTTAATTATCTCTCAAGCCCATCCCTCTGTGCAGCTCATTGACCGTGTCTGCAGTCTGCATCAGGGCAGGTTGGGAAGCATCATCTCTGTGCCACTGCCTGAGGTCCTCTTCCTTATCCCATGTGTGTTCTGGGTCTTCAGCCAGGGAACTCACATCCATCTGATGAAGGTCAGGAGAACAGGGAAGGTGAGGTGGGACAAACACCTGTGAATTGAAAAGGTACTTCGCAGGGCAGATGGGCTTCCACCTCTAGAGAGGTGGCAGGTCAGGAACCAGGAGTCTGCCCTGCTTTAAAAGGCATAAGGGACAACCTGCTCATTTGTAAAACTCCACCCCACTTTCCATGAACAACCATTGCTGAGGCCTGGAGCTGCCAGAGTGAAGGAACTTAAGCTAATGGTGGGTCTTTAATTGGGCTGGCTCCCTGAACCATGCAAACTGCTGCATCTGGCCACACGCCTGCAGTCCTTGTCAGCTGAAATGAGTTACCTTGCTGTCTCTTAAAACCTCATTCTATCAGTAAACATTAAGCTTGCAGCATTCCAGCCTCATGCCACCACCAGCTGCACAGGGTTGTCATTAAGCTTGACAAACAGACTTTGGCTCCTTTAATCTCAGCAG
>NW_009953207.1:1232859-1263774 GCF_000747805.2 Chaetura pelagica | reverse complement strand
TCACAAGGCATTGCAGCATCTCACGCTCAACCATTAACCCCAGAGAGATATTTCCATGATGTGGGCAGTGGTGACATTAGTGCCCCAACTGGAGTGATGTGCCCTGTCTCATGCCAACTACCCCACAGTAGCACCCACATGTACATGATCCCTGTGGTCCTGTATCTATTGCACTGATATCAAGGCTGTGGCAGAGACCAAGCACAGCTCTGAGCTGGGCTTCCTGCTTCCTGCCTCAAAAGAGAAGGAAATTAAAAAAAAAAAAGGGTAAGAGTGGTTATAGTCTGTGCTTGTTCTCCACTAACAGATGGGTTTTATGGTAAAAACCAGTTTAAAGACAAGTGCTTCAGTGTTGCCAGCCTGTCTCCAGGAGCAGGTGGGTGCTGGCTTTGGTGTGTCCGTGCTGCGTGTGCAGCCACCACGTGGCACTGACTTCTGCACGTGTGTCTGCTGCCTCCAGACCCCGTTAGAAGGCTGCTGGATGTTAAAAATGTTAGTCCCTTTCAATTTTCACATTTTAAAGCATCATTGTGTACATCTCTGACAATGCAACAGTGATCAGATACTTCCAAACGGTGCAGCTGGAGCCTTCAGGGTTGGATAAGGTCTGTGCAGGATGAGCTGCACAGTGATCTCTTTAATGAACTGCACATTCTGAACACAGTCCTTTAAAAAATGAGAGCTGGAATGGATATTTTTCATAACTGTACCCCACTGTCAGACTGGCTTTGATCCTCACTGTAATTTGGTGGAGCTCCATCAGGTGCTACCTGCATGCCCTGCTATTCCTCAGCTTCAGGATTCTTCTCATTCCCTTCATTTAAATGGGAATTGCTTGGAACTGTATTTCCCAAGTAGAACATCACAGAAAGCCTCATGTCACTCTTGCTCCCTGGTCTGGTTTGTGCTGCAGTAATTTGAACTTGTCATGTTCTCTGCCATGTTCTTTTCCTAGAGATTTCTCCTTAAATTAGTGCCCTTCAGGGTGTGGGCAAGGTGGCTCCTTTTGTGGTGGGTGGAGAAGCAGCGAGCTTGGCACTCCAGGTTTCCTCTGGAGGAGCTTTTCCTCATCTGTTGGTGGGAATGAGATTCAATGCCTGTGTTCTTCCATTTCCTAATGAACCTATGTACTGATTCAATTCAGCACTAAAGCTGCTTGTAGCTCTTGTAGAGTATTCAGTGTTTCCTCTTAGAACTCTGGCATTTTGTTGTTTTGTTTTCTGTTTTCATTTTTCTTAACCACCTGCAGACCCTTTCAGTATGCATGTTCTGTCAGGTGTGTCAGGAATTTCAAAACTAGCTGAGAGTCAGCAAAAATGGTCTGTTACAGCCCTCTCTTCATTCTCCCTTTTAGCTATGCAATCCTCAAGATTTATTTAGAAGTTTTTCATACTTTTTTTGTTTTAGGACTGGTCTGACTATAGTTGTTGACCACGTTCTGATCAGGGCAGCATGATAGTTCACATGCTACATTGGTTTCACACATGTCAAAATGCTACATTATTCTCCTGGTGGAAAACTAAAGCAGTTACCATGACAGGTCTGCATCTTGAATGACCTAAATGTTTCCCCCACCTCATGAAAAAAGGCTGGGGTTGTGCACGGATGGTGCCAATGGAATGGGATGTGTATGGGCAATGCTAGAGCCTCTCCCCCAGCCTCCTGCCCAGAGCAGGGTCAGCTCCACAGCCAGGACCCCCCTGGGTTGGCAAAGCCCCTGGGACTGAGTCAGCACAGCCCCTCTGAGCAGCTTCTCCCACTGCTCCTCTCTTAGTGACAAATTGAACAGATAAAATAGGATGCACAGATCAAATGGACCTTTTGTCTTTATCTCCTTATGTCCCCAGAGTCATATCATGCCCTGGATGAAGCAGAGCCCTTGTTGCCTTCCTGAGGCTTTGAGGAACACTTACAAGCAGTGAAAATGTGTTCAGAAAGATAGATTGATATTTTATTGATTTGTTTTTGTTTTTTTTGTCACTGTTTTAAATTCCTGTATTAAAATCTGTGTATTTATAAGTGTATTATGGAGCCTTCAGGGATAAGAGCTGGTTTTGCAGGATGCTGGAATTAAGCCTGCATGGTAAATAACTGCACAAAAGGAAAACCCCAGCATGCTGGATGCTTTTGGACCTGAATAAGCCCTTAAGAAAAATCAACTCCACAGGTGGTAGGATTGTTTTGTGTTCTTGCTATGACTTCATTTAAAAACATTCAAAAAGATTGAATCATTCGTTTTTAGGAACAGACCTGAGAGACCCTTTCAGCAAAGAAATTCTTTCATGAGAGATTAGCAGTTCTGATTGAGATGGTTTATATCCAGCACATGACAGTTTAAGGGCCATTTTTAGTTAGAAAAGCTTTTAGGATGTTGGAAAATGATGGGACTTCAATAATGCTAAGCCAAATTGCCCTTCCTTCAAATGAACATCTATACTGTCTTGATTACTGCTATAGAGACTTGCCAGCATAATGTTTCTCTGTACTGTCTTTATAGGGTCCACTTTTTCTCTCTTTAGCTATAAAAAGTTCCTGGCAGGGTAGTTCTAAAGGTCACTGCAGCACTACATTAATTTCTGCTAAATCAAATCTGCGTGTCGTTCTTGGTTAGGCACTGTGGGTTTTATCATTCTGCCATTTGCTGTATTTTTAGGAGATGAGTTATACAAAATAGAGATGTGTTGAGCTCCTTATTCACAGGCTCTCACATAATGACATAGATTTTCCAGAGGGAAAGTAATATGCTCTGATTACTGCCTTGTGCCTGGGATAGGGGAAGGGGAGAGAAATCAGCTAAAAACACCAGGCAAAATTCCAAGCTTCTTTCACACGCTCTAAAAGGCTCAGAGCCTTTTAGAAATCTTCAGAACCTTCTGATGAAAATCCATTTGGTCATTAAGTATGTGCCTGTACCACAAATGAAGAGCTCTTCACCCTCCTTGAGTAAATGGATTAGTTGAGACCTTCTGTAGAGAATGTCGCTCTGTGCCTCTGCCTGGTGTGTTCCTGCAAAGATGCTGTGTCTCAAGGAGGGTCACCTAAGCTCAGGTCCCTTCCCTGTGACATGGGGATTCACCTGCTGAAGATGACATCATCTGCAGCAGTGTATTTGGGGTTTTTCTTGGCTTTGCTATTGGCTGCCCAAGGGATCTGGGCAGCTCTGTGTCTTCCAGCACTCGTCAAACAGCACCAATGGGTTTTGGTCCTAAGGTGCTCTTGCTTCTGTGCATTTTAAAGAGAATGTGTTCTGTGTATTCTAATTGTTAATTATCCTGGAGTTTTAGGCTGCTTGCCAGTGTTTGGTACCAGAGTGTTTCTCCAAATCCAGCTCATTAGGAGCTGGCTGGGAGCCAGGGGTAAGAAGCAAGCGTGGGCTGGGATGAGCCCTGGTGGCAGCGCTTGCAGCCTCCATCCTGTTCAGCCTCCCTGTCACATGGGTGTTTGGCTGCAGGTCAGGTAGAACACAAACACTTTTCCCACAAAATGCAATGCAAGGCTCATTGGCAAAAAAATTCTGTGGAGGCCTGAAGGAAGAGTTAGAGCAATGAAGGAGGTGTTTGCCTGTGGTTGTCGAGTGCAGGAGGCTCAGCTCCAGGTCACTGGGCCCTCAGGTGTCCCTGACAGTCACCGACCCCTCTGTGTGTGTGGGTTTTGTTTCTTCTCTCCCAAAATACCTGCTGCTGCATCTAGTACCCCCAAGGAACAGAACCTGGGGGTGATGGGTATCCCTGGAGTAATCCCATGAGAATGCTCTGCTGCTCTGAAGTGGCCTGTCCTCAGCATCTGGGGAGAAGTTTGAGATCATGTCCTCTGAGCATCCACAGATATAGAGATATTTTTATTCTCCTCCAGAATATAACTCAAGCATATAAAGCAACTAGAAGTTCTCAGCAGTATCTGTGCAACACATTCTTGGGTCGCACAACTTTTGTCATCTTGGAAGTCTTTACCTTTTTTACAGGAGGAGTTTAAAAGTAAGTTTGGTGGAGCTTGAGACTGTGCCCTTGGCCTTGGCAACATTCCCTTCCCTGAACACCCACCAGAAGTTGGCCAGTGGTAGGTGAGAGGCCGTCAAAGAACACTTCTCACTGTGAGCAGCTGTCTGACAGATGAAACATGGCAGGGGAAGCTGCTGAGGGCATGCTGTCTGAGGGCATGGGCAGCTTGGCCAGCCTAAGCCAACACTGCTGTTGCTTGGTCGATCTCAACCTGACTCATTTGGTTCTTTGTTGGTGTCAGACGTGGTGCTGGTGGTCCTCATTGGGCACCAGGACATGTTCAGATACCTGCTGTGTCCTGCATGGACTGGTGAAATGCTGCTGTCTGCTCACCAGGTGATATGGCCTTTCCTGGTCACCCACCTTCTGGAGATCTGTGTATGTTTCAGGCTCAGCAGATGAACTTCTGTAGGCAATTTGAGGGACTTTTAACTAACTGTGTCCTGTAACTCTCCTGCTTGTCTCTCATATTGCTTCCTTGAAGCAAAAGGACTTTTATTTTGATTTTTACTATCAGTTTACTTGGGAAAGAGATAAGAGACCAAAAAAAACAAAGCAGAAAGAATAACACTGAGTGTGTTGTGTGGAACACCAAATCCCTTCTGACTGAACGCATGCTAGGATAATCAGATTAGCAAAATGATTTCAACATCCTGTTCCCCATGTAAGAAGCATTCAGTCAAATTTGCCCTGATTGTATAGCAATGCATTACTAATAGGACTTAAAATAAGCTCTTGAAATCCAGAGGGTATTGTTAGAAAAACAGATCTCAGGCACTGCAGTTGTAGGCAAAATTCCCCTCAAGGTAGTCGAAGGAGATCATGTGGTGCCACTTGGTTCTGCAGTCATTTCACTGGGATGCAAAGGTTTCTCCAAAACCCATTGAGTTCAATGAGCTCCTCTCTGTGCCTTTAGAATTATAATGTCCAAGGAGTTTTGTTGAAGTAAAGACCATGTAATGATGGATACAATAGAGCTCATTTCAAAAAAAGCAACCTTAAGAATGAAATGAAAAGCTGTAAAACCTCTTAATGCGTTTACAGATGTTTTGTAAAAAGCCTTAATGCACCAGGCAGAAATATTCTTGCCCATTTGCACATTGTTTGCTGGGTTTCAAGCCTGCCAAATTAAGGAAGATGTGCCTATTAAGACTCACCCTGTGCCATCTTCTTTGCATTTGTATATGAAAGGAGTTGAGCTTTTTGAGTTCATATTTGATAATTGATAGAGGGATGTTTGAATCAAATTTCTATGTTGTGTGCAACAGGGAGTAAACAACCTGAAGAGGAAATTTGATCCAATTTTGGTGATCAAATCAACAAGCTCTTGACAGGTGATGCCACACAACAGGCTGTGCTTCAGAGGAGGGAGCAATCACAGCTGTCGTGCTCTTTGCTGTAGTAGAAGTTCCCAGAAATGAGAGTATATGAAAAAGACACACCAAAAGTTTATAAATCTGGTCTTTGCAGTGATAACCACTGATCCTGGTGGCTCTTAGGTTATGGTCACAGGTAGTTCAGGAGGTCCTGCACGCTATGCACAGAAAAATCATAGGCATGACACCTCTTCATAGGTATTTGGGGTCTGTGGGTTTCTTTTTCCTTTTTCCCCCAGTACTTCACTGTGAAAGGCAAATCCTGACCCAGCCTGTGGCTGCTGGGAGGGCTGCCAGCCTGAGGTCCTGCCTGCAAAGGCATGTTTGGCTCTCAGAAGATGTGCTGGTTTGTTATTCATACCTGTCCCCTTTGGGCCTGTGTAAGAGGATTTATTCCTGCTCCTGGCCTTGGGTCAGAGGGATCCTGAGCCCAGGGCTCGTGGTGGAGCTGGGCTGGAGCCCTGGCAGCTGCTCCTTACAGATGCCCACAGCATTAACTCCAATTAGTTATTTCAGCCCATTATCTTCTCACACTAAGAGAGATAAAGGATCTCCAGCACTGAAAGGCATCAGGCTTCTTGACCCTCAAGTCATCTCTTTTCCTCACAGCTCCCTTTCCAGACAAGCTGCCAGGATCCCAGGGCCGAGCTCCTGTGTCTCCACACGCAGACGTGTTTGCCCTTCTCTACGTGATTCATCGACATGGAGATGAGATGAGCCTTGACATTTCTCAGGTGCCAGGATCAGGGCAGTGCGTGGCTGTTGGCTCTGTGAGCTCAAAGGTTAGCTCTGATTTCCTGACAGCCAAGAGCAGCCGGATGCTCTGCTGGGCACAAAGAGCAGATGTCTCTTCCTCGGGAGCTCTTTTGCTTGGAGACTTACACTGCTTTTTCTGCTCCACGTTATGTATTTGAATGAGCACTAAGCAAATGTTCTTTGGTCTCATGTTGTTTGAAAGACAGATCAGGTGAGTTTTTTAGAAAAGTGCAGGGTTTTATTAGACTGTTCAGGGGGGATTTTCTTGCTTATACCACGATGGCCAAAGTGAAAAGCAAGATGTGCCTAAGGAGAATGAATAGAGACATTATAAAGATGAACTTCTGGAAGCAGATTGCTTGCAGTTATTATATTAAACTTATTAACTTCTATGTGAGAGGAATGTAGACTGGTGGGTCAAGGCTGGGTAACATGTTTGTGATGGGATTTGATGTAAAGATTTCTTCTCAAGGTCACTACCATTTATGAATGAATAAGAATGGCAACCAGGAAAAGAACTCACCCAGATCTCAGGTACAGGTTCCAGCTCTTGAGGGAGAGCAAATCCCACATTTTGAGCCCTGCAGCACATCTTGGTCAGCAGTACCTTATTTCTTTGGGATGGGAGTGTGGTGGGTTTGGCATTTTAATTTTTTGAACTTGAACTAGTTCCTTAAGACTTGAATTTGGAAATATTAGTAGAAAGCAAAACAACTTGCTTGCTGCCCTGCTACAAGTGTGAACATAGAGCTTCACCTCTCCTATTGAAAGTTCCTTTTTGAACACAAAGAGTTTGAGTTTGGGGCAATAAATCTATGTGTAAAAAATATCATGAGCAGTCCTTTTCTCAGACAGTCAGTTGCAAATCTGTTTGGTTTTGTATCCCAGCTTAGTAACCATGCAGCACTTGCTCTGGGGGAGCTGCTCAATGATGATTTGTTTGGAAATGATGATTTGGAAAAGCAGAAAAAAAAATAATCATGTGAATTTTGGCAGTCAGTCTGTGTCATTTGCATAGATATTTGAAATGCCCTGGCTTTAAAGATGTGTCCTGCTGTGCGAGGCATAAAACAAATACAGAAATGAAAGGGATGCATGTTGCCAGTTTTAACTACTCTGGCTCTGAGAACAGTGGGACTGAGATGTGAGGAAGATGTTGTTTACTATAATTAAATTCAAGAGAAAAAATTCACACTGACACAAAACAAATGCCAGAGTATTAAATTTCTCACTGATTTAAAAGAATAATATGCACCTTTAGTGAAGTGCATTAAACATAACAGACTGGTTTGAGTTGGAAGGGACCTCTAGATCCAACCCCCTGCATGGGCAGGGACACCTCCCAGCAGCCCAGGCTGCTCCAAGCCCCATCCAACCTGCCCTTCAACACTGCCAGGGATGGGGCAGCCACAGCTTCCCTGGGCAACCTGGGCCAGGCTCTCACCACCCTCACAGCAAGAGATTTCTTCCTAATGTCTAACCTAAATCTCTCCCCTTTTCATCTTGAAACCCTTCCCCTTGTCCCATCCCTCCCTGCCCTTGTCCCAAGCCCCTCCCCAGCTTTCCTGGAGCCCCTTCAGGCACTGGAAGGTGCTCTAAGGTCTCCCTGGAGCCTTCTCTTCTCCAGGCTGAACAGCCCAACTCTCCCAGCCTGGCTCCAGAGCAGAGCTGCTCCAGCTCTCTGACCTCTGAGAAGGGAAAAGTCCATTGGTGCTGCTCCTCAGGAGTGTCACAGGTCCTCTGAAATGCAAGGACTCCTCTTGTGGTGACTGGTGCTTTGGAGAAGGCTCTCAGCAGAACAGACCATCTCTCAAAATGTTCTCCCTGATGTACCTCAACTGGTGCTTGCCACAGACCTCAGGAAAAATGCAGTGAAAGAGATATCTTGAAAAAAAGATTTTGATTTAACTTTGTAGTAACTTTTTAGCATGTCTCAGCTCTTGCATTTGCAAATGAGGTTGGCTTTGGAATAAGAAAATCTAAGCATATGCTCTAAAAAAGACAAGGAAAAGGAGCTGGATACTTAAGACTTTTTTGCATTTAAGCCTTGATCCAATTCTGTAAGTTTTATGATGCAGTCTTCTTGTAAAAGCTGCTGTTCAATGATAAACTGTGCTGTGGAAACAGTATTGGTTTTAACTTCAGTCATATATTCCACATGTCAAGCAGGGAACATCTATATTCATACCCTACAGAAGTGGGTCTTAAATTTGATTGCTTGCTTTGCAATAGGGCCTGTTTAATTGTGTGAATTCCTTTTCTCTTTCTGCTTTCCTGCAAATCCATGCAAGTTGAGTAGGGTCATCACTTGGTGGGTCAGACTGAGCTCCAACTGGTGTGGAAGGCAACCTGGCTGCCAGGAGGGCACCAGGGGAGCAGGGGTTGGTGTCTGTTGTTCAGCCTGAGACACTGATGATCTAGACAGGTTTTGATATTCCAGGAAACAAACTACTTACCTTGTTTTAATGATAGAAAAGAAAGGGATGAAGGAGTAGTAGGAGAGGAAAAGGAGCCCTGCTAACCTTTCAGTGATTAAGTTTGAGTTAAACTTGATTCCAGAGATGATGGCCAATGCACTAAGTGCAACTGCCTGTGCTGAGGTGTAGACATCCCCCCTTGCTCCCTGTGCAGCAGCATTTTCTACCCATGTACATCAAACATGGCTTAAACTAGTAAGCATAAGTGTGTTAAACCCTTCCAGTGCAAATGCATCAGAAGGTTGGACTGAGGCTGGAGCAACTCCTGATGATTCAGGGCTTGACTTTGTCACATTTGTAAAGTCATTTTGGGGTAACTTCTGTCATGAGGATAGACAATATGTGTGCAGCTACACACTGTTGTTGTTAAATTCTGCATTCTGTTGTGCACTCTGTGTCATATCATAGAGCACAGCTGAGCTGGAATTTGGGGGAAGGGGTTTTTTTCTGTATTTTCTATTGGTGAACCAGAAGAAAATTAATAAAGAACAGACCCGTCCTCCAAAATACTTTCACAAATATTTCATCTCTTTGCATAAAACCCATATAAATAATAATTTTTCATGCCAGCAACCCTAAATTGTATTTTTATTGCATGTGTGTTAAGTCTGTAGGTTCACATGCTGCTCTTTACTTAAACTGTGTGATGGGAACCAAGTACCAGGGAGCAGCTGGTCCCATGGTAATTTCAGTGCAGTTGTTTAACCTCTTCGACAGGTCTGTTGAATTCATCAGGTTACTGAAGCCACAACCCAAACTGTGTTTCTCCAACACTTTTTGATTCCTGAAGTTCTTGACTGCATTGTTACTTTGTGCTGATGTTCCTGGTACTGGGGTAATTGGAGCAGTCGCAGGTTTCTCTGCATTTAGTGCCCAAAGATGAAACACTAAACCCCTGTGGGAGCAGATTATTGCAAGCACAGGAGGATGGTGGAGAAATTGTTGAAAGATGAGATTTGTGATGCCCAGCATCGTTTCCATGGTGCAGAAATCCTGATTGGGAAATTAAACCTTTTCTTTAATTCACATGATATTTTTAGATAGTGTGCAATGTCCGTATATAGGTATAGATATAGATAGATAGATATAGATATATAGAGATATATATAGATAGCTGATCAGCCAACATTGTTTAAATTGCACACTGTTTCTGGGGTTTCAATTTTCTAATGCCTAAACACTTGATTCCCAGATTTTGAGATGCATGTTTTTTTCCCTTTGCAGATAGTTTAAGTAATACAATTTTCCAAGACAAATATTTTGGAAAAACTGCCCTAGCTGGCCTGCCTGAGCTTCCAGAGGTTTCTGAGGAAGGTTGTTGTTATGGAGGGGTCTAGAACAGCCATAGTTTGCAGAAGGTGGATCCAGCTGAGCTGCTGGGTTCATGCATGTCTCTAGTTACCCTCACTTTTTGCTTTCTTGCAGTTTTTTAGGTTGACTACAAGACTGTAAAGCCTAGCAGCTTCTGTAAGAATGCTATTAATTTACTTTCTAGTTTACTTAATTAAAATTATTGGGGCTAAAATGTTGGTGAGTAATCTCTGGATAGTTTTAAAAGAAAATTCTCTGTAAACATTTATAAAGCCAATGTTGCTGGTGATTGCTGTGTGAGCTACAGCCTGACTCTGACTTTGGCAACAAAATCCATCTTGAGACAAGGTGGTTCTGATAACATCTGTGCAGAGAAGTCATAAGTCCCTTCCTTCAAACTGAATCACTTCCCATATCTGATTATAAGCTATTTATTTTTTAGATGTACCCATTTCACGGGTTTTATGCATAGTGGAAAATCATTTTTCCATTCCTAGAGTGAGAAAATAATCTGATTCTCTCTCTAGAAATGACTGAATCTTCAGCCTTAACATTGTCATTGCTCTTGTCATACCTGACAACCTGAAAAATGTATTTTGTATATGGCAGTTCATTGTCAAATGCTGTGGGACAGGCAGCTTTTACTTCTGCCATCTGTAGCAGTAAAAGTAAGTACCTCCCATTATCTCAAGGCTTTGAACACTTCCACTGATAATCAACAGCCAACATTTAGGTTGCTTAATTGGACATTATTTCTTTTAAAGGCATTAATGCAAGTTCAATGCATTTTCAATCTCACTGGGTAATTTTGTAGCATTTTCTCTTCTCTTCAGTAACTCAGATGTTTGCTCAGTGCTATTAAATGAAAACCAGTGCCTGATGTTTCTCATTTGACACTTGCCCGTGCAGATGGAGGGTGAGTCCAGAACACTGAAGATCTCCAGGCAAGTGTCCTTTCCTGGATAGTCCAACCAGAGTGGGAACCAGCCTGATGCAGAAGATACAGAGTGGTTAGGACAAGAGAACCTGCCCGTCCTTCATCTCCTGGTCTTCTAGACTCTTGGGCAGGTGGGCCTGACTCTTTAAGCAAAATGACACTTTTGAATAGAATAATTGATTAATAACAGATATCTATGTCACAGCTTCCTGAATTCTCTCTCCTTCCCATGATTTGAACCACATTTCTTCCTTGTGCTCCTTGCTTCATCCTTTCAGAACTGGCAGCCTCTCCCTCCTCTCCATCTCTAGTGTTTGAACTGATGAAGCCACAACAAAGTTCAAAGACAGGCCTTTGCACCTGCAAATAAAATTCCAAAGAGGATCCTAGAGTAGAAGCCCAGATTCAGGATGATGTTAATGAAAACCTGAAGGAAAAGGCTATTGCAGTATATCCTACTTGCTTTGAATTTCTGGGTGAAAAACTTTCATTTCCTTCGAATATGGTTACACACAGGGCTTGAGAAAACTGGGCATGTTTAGTGAGGAATGGGAACAATGTTGTTCTTGTTCAGTCTGTCAGGGTAAGGCAAGGTTGCCAAAAAACTCTGTTCTGCAGGACTTGAGGGCAGGGATCTCAGCTGGGCTGCCAGACTTCAGTCCCTTCCCAGTCCGGTGGGACACGGTGCGTGTCAGCCCCAAAAGGCAGTGACATTCCCAGGCATCTCACACCTTTGCAGCTGAGGAATGAACCAGCAACACCTGGAAAACAGTCTTCTATCCTGTTTCATCGCCCTGAGTGAGGATGGAGAGTGCTTGGATAGATTGGAAAGTAAACTGTCCTGGGAAAAAAGAGAGGATGTGAAATCCCTGGAGCTGAGCAGCCCGGGAATTGTGTGTTCCAAGGCAGGAGCCTGACCAGGCCCTGCAGACCCTGCAGCTGGGAGCACTTCAGAACCTAGGCTGGGAAGATTTTGTAGCTATCGAATGCCAAGGTAAAAAACATGAAGTGATTTTTAAATTGACCTCTCCAAGAGAGTTTTACCTAGAAATAAAACATCTCCAGCATCAAGGAAGCTGGCATTAGTTTTCCAGTGCTGTGCTGTACCATAAATGCTGGGTTTCAAAGAGGTTCTATCTGGGTATCAGTCACAAAGACTGTTTTGTACTTTATACAGAATACAGATGTGCTGGGAAGTGGGGAATATTTCTATTTCACCCTTTTTTCCCCCTGGAATTTGTGAGAAAATGTAAAAAAAATCACATGAAGCCTGGTTTGTATGCAGAAGTGATGTGCTAATCCATTTTGGATGGGCAAGTTCTAACATCTGCTTGTGGAAACCACTGTGGGATGCACCCCTGGGGACCTACTGTGTGTGGGCTGGGCCTTGGGAGCTTGTCCTTAAATGCCTTTGAAAATCTGATTCACACAGAGTGCAAGATTTACAGACTTTTCAGCATGGAAGAAAATTGAACTTGGCAATAATTTACTGGTTGTTTCATAAAACTGTTGTGAGAACATTAAAAATACCTAGGGTAACAAAAGAAATATCTTCTGCACGTGAAGAGGGTGAGTTATTTTCTTGGGGCTTCAAGCAAAACCTCTGCCAGTGAGCAGCCTGAGCAGGAATCTGCCCTGGGGTGTCCTCACAACCAGCTTTGCTGTGGGAGGTGCTGTGGACATGGCAGAGAGCTCTTCTCTTCCTGGGCTGCTCTTGTGACACAGGATTTGTTGGCAAGAACAAGCCAAATTCCTCCAGGGTTGGCCTGGAGGAGGCCCAGCAATAGATTTGGGGCAGCTACAGGCAATTCTGATCTGGTGCTGTTGGAGAAAAGGAGGGTGAATTCAGCTGAGAGTTATTGGAAGGGCTGGAGCTTGGGTGGATGGGCTGGAAAGTCTGTGCTCCCAACCAAGGGTTCAGTGCAGAAGCAAAATGAAAGGGAGCAAATAGGTTGATGTTTTTTCAACACATTAATTTTCCTTGTGCACATATACTTCATCTGTGCCACACAGAAGCCAGAGATTTAAAATACTGGTGGAACAGAAGCCTGGGAGCAGTTCTGGCAGTGGGACTGGATCATTATGCTTCTTTATCCTACTTTTCTGTGACATCAAATGTAAATGGACACGAAAGGTGCAATTTCCCTGGGGACTGGAATAATACTTTGGTCACATTTGGCCCCACATCCTGTCATCCTGGTTCCTTCTCTGCCTGATTGTGTCGTGCATCTGTCTGAGCTTTCCATTGATAGTTGCACAGCTGCCTGAAGCACTACTAATTAATAATTAGCATTCACTTTTCCCTCCTGCTTCTTGAACCAGTTTCTTTGGGGTGGGCTGTGGCAGAGCTGCAGCCTGTGCAGGTGCTGAGCTCTCACCACTCATAAAAAGATGCTCCTTTGGGCCAGCCTCAAAATAAGAACTGGTGCCTTGGCTCCTCTCTGCAAGAGACCCCACAGAGACACACTCTTCTTTCCTTTCCTCCCCAGCTCTGCATGGCAATAATGTCCAAAAAAATGGCCCTGGGAGGTTGTTTTCCTAATGGGAGTGAAGTGTGTGACCTGGGATATGAATTTGGTTTCCTTAGTAAGGTCAAGTACAGTTATTCAAAATGTTACTCTCTCTTTCTGTTGCCTTGTTCAGGCATCACCCCAAAGAATTTTGTGTCATACAAACCTCTTGTAATAAAATATATTTTTTTAAAGTAGCTATTATTATGTTTTCAAAGCAAAGAGATTCAGAGAAATTCTAAATCTTTTCTGAAACTGCTTTGGGGCAGAATTCTTGCACTTCATTTGTGTTGAATGGAGGCTATTTTTGTTTTTCCATGTGAGGGAGATTCTGTTAAGAATGCTAATGAAATATTAAAATTATACAAGCTGAATGATTTCCTCTTTCCCAAGTAGGTCTGCTGGTGAACCTCTGCTAAGTGTGATTCCTGCTCATTAAAGGTAATGACATGATATTAGAAGTTAAAATAAATGCTCTGCAGGAGTCCCTGAGAGCCCTGGCCTCTGAATTCACTTGCTGAGTTTCACTTTGAGCACATTTAAATTCTAACTATTTGTTTGATTTGCAGATGCTTGCTCTGTTCAAGGGAAGTGGATAGAGCCTTCTGAAGGCAAGGTAAAGGTCCTGCTGGACCCAGAAGATTTTGGAAGAGACCCTAAATAAAGGAGCATCAATCCTAAACTGTGGGTCTGCATTAGAGCTATGGAAGGATGTTATTATTTACTTACTTCCTGATGGGTGTTTTCTTTGCTGTTGCCAGAGCTGCCACTAACTACAGCTGTGCAGAGCAAAACACTTTTTCATAACTCTAGACTCACTCCAGTTGTAAAATTTGCATGATGCTTTCTTAGTGAAGGTTCAGAGAGTTTGTTGTCACTGCACTGAACTGAAACCCCTGGTGGTGACAAAGCTTCCCTGCCACCAAGGCTGTGCAATCTGCTCTGGTTCCCTCCCTCAGGACTGATTCTGCTCTGTTGATGGAGCAGCTGAACCTTCAGCCACTTAGCAAGTGAGGTCAGGAGTGCTGTGAAAATCAGAGCTGGGAGAACCTCTGCCTTGGGGAGAGTTGATTGAGTTTGCCAGGAAGACTTCCAAAAGTTCAGCTGCCTGGTGCAATGAAGCCTCTCTAGATGTTAGTTGTGGCCAAGAAGGAGTCTCCTCTGTCAACAGGCTCAGCATCCAGCTCTTTTCTTGCACCAGTTGTCCTGGTTTGAGCCAGGATGAAGCCAATTAAAAAAGCTTACTGAAGGAAAAAAAAATCAGTAAAAAGAAAAATTGGCTTCATCCTGGCTCAAACCAGGACACCAGTGCTACAGTCTGATGACCCAAGGAGTTAATTCAAGGAGAAGAGCTGGCAAAAAGCCTGTTGGTTTTGGAGGACACTTTTATCTGAACCAGACAGTGGTGGGATCAGACAGGCCCCAGTGCTGGTGGCCTCTGGGTGGGTTGGCTCAGCTGTTCCTCCTGGGAAGTCTAAGCCACAGCTCAGGGTGTTCAGTTATAAGTATTTTAACTTCAAGAAACGAGCTGAAGAAGTACCCTGCTCCTGAAAGTGAGACCAAGCTGTGAGGAGCAAAGCATTCCAGCTTCTGGAGGTGCCAGGGCCCTTTCTCCAAAGGCAGGGAGCCTGGGCAGAAGTTCTCACTACTTACCTTGGTCTTCTGTGGCAGTGAGAGCCATGAGAGAACTTCTGTCTCTGGGGAGAAGGACCAGTCGTCTTCTGTGCCACAAAATGTCCCATCTTACAGTTGAAACAACTGCAAGAGGTGTAGAGGGGAAAATTACCTTGTTCTGCAGCTTGTGCAGTCTGCAAAAATCATCTAACATTCTGTGAGCTCATATTTTAAATTTTATTTTTATATATATATATGTGTGTGTGTCATTATCACCACAGCACCCATTACATGAACAGTGTTACACAGCTTTTCAGAAGCCTGTCAGGAATGTTTCTGACACTCAGGCTGGCTGGCTTCAGGGCTTTTTTTATTTTAAAGTCAGTTGGCTGCAACCATCCCTGCTCTTGAGCTGTTCCTTCTTCAAGAAGGGTGTTTGGGTGGGTGTGAAGGTGTGGAGGAGCCATTTTTGGAACACAGGTGGTCACCTCTGCAGGTGGGAGAAAAGTATGAAGTGCTGGGTTTGGGTTTGTTTTTTTCATTCACCAAGATTATGTTTCATTTTGTGGAGAACTGGTCACTTCAATCTTTTGGCTAAAGTGAAGCTGCTTTATTTTCTGGTTTATTTAGGAGACGTTTTAGGAGGTATCATGATATGAGAACATCATGTGATATGACATTAGATGGAATATAAAATCATAGAATTCTCTGTTTGAGTTGCTCCAAAGCCAGAGCAATCATCTCCAGAGGAACCTGTGCAGTGCATCACTCTGCTGCTATTGAACTGCCTGGCAGAAAGGGCCACAGGGATATTTCTGCATTTCCCATGTAAGAATCTAGTAACAGAGTATTTAAGGTTCCTTTTGCCATTTTATTTTCAATTTTCATGTCATGTTGTATGACATGATTAACATTTTCATTTCTATATTTTGACTTATATAGTTCCATATTTCTAGATTCTATTATTTATAAAATATAGATTATTAAACACAATTAAAGCTTGTATAACTTTTGTAGTTCATAATGACTCTTTTTAGTCTGTTTTCAGGCCTTAGGTAAAACACCCACAGGTAGGAAACAATTTGTAATGTTTCTTCTTTTTCTTTTCCCCAACTATTTCTGAATGTTCCATAAGATGCTTTGTGGCCTCAGACACTTGCCCTCCTATTTTGTAGTGTTTTAAGAATATTGAAGGCATTTATGTTAAAAATATCCATCAGCCTTTTTGCCTGCAAGAAATTCAGCTATGGATGTTACTTTTGCATTTCACTCCACATCCAAATGAGGTGCCACTGGCAGCAGGAAAAGAAATGTTTGTATTTACCACAGTGAAATGCCTGTCACAGTTGAGGATTTCTGTTTGCAGGGGTGGTGTAAATCTGGTGGGTATCTCTGGGTACAGAGGGAGTCTGTGGGTACAGAGAGAGACAAACAGAGTGAGTTAGACCCCCCGTCCATCAGTGTGGAAGGCAAAGAAGTGAATGTTTTTAAAGAAAAAATACACTACTTTGTACAGGCTCCTGCTCGGTTGAATATTCCAGTATAGACCTCAGGGCAGAACCAAGTCCTGGCAAGGTACCTTCTGGTTAGAAACAAAACTTTTCTCTACCTCTTCTGCCTTCCAAAGCCCTACACAAGAGGCCAGGGTCAGCAAGAACTTGCTGCTTTCCTTTCCATTTCTGGTTTTTCACTTCACTTGTTTTCTCAGTGGGTGATCCTGCTCAGGCAGGGGGGTTGGACTAGATGATCTTCAGAGGTCACTTACAGCCATGACTCTTCCAGTTCCTTCCTCCAAATACTTTACATTTTGTATGAAATAAAATTGAAGTACCTTTTGCCTTTAGTAGGAATAGAACTGATCCTCTGTTTCCTTTCCTGTGCCTTTGTCTCCCTGATTTTGCTTTTTGTTCATTTACATCAACAGTTTTAGTGCCTATAAACTTTTCTTTTTTATTATTAGCTTAGGGATGTCTCCACCTCAGCATTTTTCTACCTTCTTTTTGCCTTCAGGAGCTGCTGACAGATGTCTATGTCTTTAGAAAGACCAGAATTTGATTCCTACAGCAGAGTTACCTCTGGCAGCTGTAAATGACCCCTCCGGGTACCCCTGCAACCTGCATTTCAGCTTAGTGAGTTCTGTTCTTTGTTTCCACTGAATCTTCTCTCACTTCTCTGAAATGCACCAAGCTGTGTTGCCTGGAGTTGGGCTGCAGTGTCTGATGTGCCTTTGTGCTAAGAGCAGATGGAGAAGATGAAGGGAACTTGTCACTGAAGAGCTGGTCATGCTGTGCTGGCTCAAATCTCTCCTGCAGCAGCTCTGTGGGCAACATTCTGGTAATGTCCTCTTCTGCCATGGATCAAAGCCATGCAGACCTGCTGCCTTTTTGCCCTATCTTTGTAAGGAAACAGGTAAATCATCACCAATCTGTTGGAAGCAGATGCTCAGTCCATGCTCCTTTGAGTTGCTTGGCTGATGCACCTTTCCATGGCTTTTGCCTAATTCTTCTGCAAAAATAAAAGCAAACAAAAGGTGAGAATGCACTTGGTTTAGATGCTTCTGTCCTCAGTGTGAAGTTGCTGAAGGTAAGATATCCCTAAATGAGTTTCTCAGCAGCTCAGTGTCAGAAATGTCTCCTTGCAGAACTTTGAAACTTGTGCCTGGCAGCAGATGGTTGTTGGGTTTTAGGTGAACTTAATTTCCATAGCTCATTTTTAAAACCAGGCTCATTCTAGTTCCTCAGAGCACCTGGTACTTGGTGGTTGAGCAATGAGGGGACAAGGCTGGTTCTGTGCTCCTCACGGTGGCTTGAGGTCTCCTCAGTATTTTGCAGGGAGGGGTTCCTGAGAGACCTGCCCTCTCAGCCTGGATTTCAGGGCAAGGAGCACAGTAATGCAAACTCAGATGACCTCTTTCCAGCCAATTTGAACTTTTCAGTTCAAGTGGGAGTGTGTTTCTGTTGAGACTGGTGATGTTTTGTCCTTCTTCCAATAAATCAGCCCTGAATTATGCAGCAGGATGTTCAGGAATCTCAGTGCCTGAAAGGGGTGAGAATGACAAGGACCAATTACTGTTAAACTATCAGCTGTAAAAAACCTGTCTATATTCAGCTTTTCTCCAGACCAAAGCCATTACTGTTTTACAGCAGACCAAGCCTTTAATGGCCATTACAGAAAAACAGTCCCAGTCCTATTCTTAGGTATCTTCAGCAGAGCTGTCACATGAACAGCCTTAGGTGTGGATGGGAATGTGCTGACTCCAACCAGCCCAGGAGATGCTCATCATTCCTGCAGAAATCCCTGCTGCTCTGATCAGCCACTTAAAATGCCCCAGATCCCAAGTTATTTACGTGCCACTCTAGGTATGTATTTCATCATTTCTACCTCAGTTTGAGCATTAGAGTCACTTCTGGAAAGACAAACTTTGATTCCACAGGTATGGGTGTGGAAAAAAATCCCAGCTGGAGAACTGAAGGCCTGACAAAGCAGAACAAAACCTACCTCCTCTCTGCAGCCTTTGAGGGTAGGATGAGCTTCCTTCATGGAAGTGGGAATATTAACACTTTCTACTTGTTGGAAATTTTAAAATCTTATCAGGTGTGAAGAATGAAGTTGTAGCACCTGAAATGAGCAGTCTGCAAAGTAGATGAAATGTGAATTTATACATGGGAAGTGGTCTCTGGGGGGATGCCTGCCAGGGGAGCCCGGGGTGAGCTGGGGCTCTGCAGAGTCTGCCAGGCTGTTTGAGAGCAAAACAGAGAGTGCAGGACCTTTTCAGGAGGCTTCTCTCTCTTGCACCTGCTGGCAGTGGCAGAGATGTCATCTAGTTCTAGTAAAACCATTCTGCTGCAGTGGGAGAGATGGTCTGTCCTTCAGAAAAGCCACAGGCAACGAGCAGCAGCATCTCTGCCACCCACAGGAACTGGAGTCATCCACCACTGCCACAGTGTACAACAACATGGATTTTTAACACAGTCCAGTTCCTAGATGTTTCTTAGTGCTCCCAAAGATCCATTTCAGTGGTCACTTATTGCTTTTAATTACAGACCTGTAATAAGACAGAATGATTCCTTGCTGTTGGAGGTGCAGTTCTGATGGTGGAAGCGTAGGAGGCTTTGAAGTAAATTAAGCACTGACAATATGATTAGGAGGAGGAGAAATTAGACCCCTTAGGAGTTGCAAAAATTGTTGTCACTTTCTATTTTTAACTCTTGGAGTCCTGTGTGTTGTGTGATCAGCAGTGAAGGAAAGATTCCATTTGAGGCTCAGGTTCAGCATAATGGGTCAAACCAGAGCATTAGAGATGCTGTGGACATGATGTTAGCTCAGCATCAAAGTGATCAGACACCACCAGTGTTTTGGGGCTGGGTTTGTCTTTGCTCTGGTCTTATGAAATAGGATCTTGGTCCATGTGATCCACAAGCTGGTTTATATACAACTGCTGAGCCTCATTTAGCTGATGTTTGTAAAGTTGCTTATTACTTGTTACAGTTAAGAGTAACTTTTCAGATCTGATGCCTTCCAGATATTACCAGTTTGCTTGCATTAAGGGCCACTCAAGGACCACTGCAATTTGAAATAGCTTCATTCATATCTTGTCCAAAGACTTAGGTGAGACCCAAAGCTAGAATAAATGAGCAGAAACAGCATCAGTGTCTTGAAACCCAACAGACTTCAGAGCATATTGCATGATTGAATTACAACCTAAGATCTCGTAATTTTTCCCACTTGTCAGAAAAGGTCATACAATTCTGTAAACAATCAATAGTTTCCATGTCTGAAACGAAGAAGTTTGAACAGTTTTTCAGCAGCTGTGAAGGTTAAATGAAGCACTTGCCAAGATCTATTGAGAGTCACCCAGGCTTTACATATTTGTTAGCATGCTTAGTGGCACACTCATTACCATTACCATTAATGGCTCATAATTAATCAAAAGAATTTGGTTTAGATCCCACACTTGGGAAGAATATAATTTATCTCATCTTCAGGGGATTATCTTGAAGAAACTGCTATATTGATGATCTTCTAGGTCTTTTCCAGCCAAAATGATTCTCTGTTTCTATACGAATGATCTTAATGTGCCCTGGAGTTCATAAGGTACTAATAGTCATGGGCAGCTCTGCCAACCAGCACAAGCTGAGAGAGAATAATCTCTTATTTATGTACAATATCACAGCACAAAGCTTTTGTTCAGCAGTTCTTGGTATCTCACAACAACAGCCATTGTTTACAGGCACCTAGAGAGCACTACAGACAAACTGGGCAGTTGCCTTGTTGTGACCAGGGGAGAGGTTAGATCTGGGGAGCTGGTGGGGTGGTTGTGCACCTGTAGGAACAGCTCTGCTTCCACTGGCCGTGGTCACCAAGGCCCATAAGGGTGTGTGGATGTCTGGGCTAGGAAATGGCAGATGGGGATCTTGCAGCTGGTTCAAAATGGGTTGTACAGGAGGTCTTCAGAAGGGAAGCAAAAACCTTGCAGGGAATAGCGACTGCCTTCAGAACACCCTGTGTTAGACCCTTTTGGCAAAGTCAGGGCTGGGTGGGAATTGGGAAGTTGGAGCCACCTTTCACTAGGTAGAGTGCCAAATCAGGGTGCAAGGAGAAAGGCCGAGGACAGGTCTGTAGCAGACCACCCTGGATGTCAGCATCTCCTGCCTTTCCAAGGGGCACTGGCCTCCAGTGTTTCCCAGACTGGGATTTTGGCAGGAGAAAAGCCAGGAGCTGCTTTGCCCAGGAAGAGATGCCATCAGGTAGCAGCTCAGGGAGGAGATGGGTCTTGGTCATAGAATCAAAATAGTTTGGGTTGGAAGGGGCATTAAAAGGCTGTCTAGCCCAACCCCCTGCAGTGAGCAGGGATATCTTCAACTGGATCAGGTTGCTCAGAGCCCTGTCCAACCTGGCCTTGAATGGTTCCAGGGCTGGGGCATCTACCACCTCTCTGGGCAACCTGGGCCAGTGATTCACTATCCTCAGCATAAACAATTTATTCCTAACATCCAGTCTAAATCTCCCCTCTTTTGGGTTGAAACTACCACCCCTTGTCCTATTGCAAAAGGCCCTGTTAAAAGGTTTGTCCCCACCTTTCATATAGGGCCCTTTATGTCTTGAAAGGCCACAACAAGGTCTCTATCCCACCCTGCTCTGGGCTTTACTGAGTGCCCAGAGGTGTGCTGGCTACAGCCTTTCCCCCAGATGTCAGTGTGGGTGCTTAGGAAGTGGAAAACTGACCTGCTGTTGTGTGCTACTTCACTCCAGAGTGGGCAGCAGCTGGAGGAGACAGTGGCAGGGGACACGAGCAGTGCTGCACCTCAGCTTTTAGCCACAGCAGGTTTAGTCATTGCCTTTGATAGGTATCACCCCAAAATGCTTTAAGAAGCATTTCACAGAATGCCAGGTTGGAAGTGACCTCCAGGATCATCTGGTCCAGCCTTTAGGAACACCTGGGGCTTGCAGGGGGGGAGGTACCTGGAGATGACTGAGCCAACCATCGTGGTCAGGACCATGCTGGTCACCTTGGCTGCAGCCTGCCTTGCTGCTGTTTGTCTGGCCACTATGTGCCATTGAGAGGAGGAATTGATGTCCCTTCTGGTGACAGCAACACCCACTTCACAGGTCTTTTGAAGTAAGGCTTAAAATACTGTCAGCAACCTAAATCTTAGGTGGAACAGAGGTGATAAAGGATTAGTAAATAAAGCAGGGCATCAGTCTGGCCACAGGGTCAGCTTGCTGCCTAATCCCTGCTATCTTGATTTCACTCTACACAGATAGGGAAGTTAACAGCTATTTATGGATCTCCTGGGGTTTTTGGGAGGATTAATCACTGAGTGCTCATAGCCTATTTTTTAAGTGTTGGGTATTATGGGTGATTTGTGGGGACAGCATGAAGTCACAAGCCTCGAGGCAAAGCTGCAGTCTGGCATGTTCATTCCCTCTTTCCTTCAGAAGGGTTCCAGAAATTAGGTTGGATGGACTTTATTTCACTGCCTAGGATTTGTTTGGTGGCCAAGTAGCAGCACGAGGTTATAGGTAATCAAAAGCCAGGTAGATTTGGTACTTCATGCCGTGCTCCAGTGGCCAAGGTTGTGTGACGTGTGTGTTGATGGTTGGACTCTGAGATCTTAGATGGCCTTCCCAGCCATGACAATTCTGTGATCCTGTGATTTTCTCTGGGGCTGCTGAGCTGACATGGTGCACATCTAGGTTCTGGTTTCCAGACCTGAAAACTCCTGTGGTGCCTGTTGGTAGCAGAGGGCTCCATCCCAGCCAACAAGTTCCCACCTGCTTCTCCCATCTGCAGAGGGATGAGATTCCCAAGTGCCCTGTAAACATTACCAGGGGCTACTATTTCTCTACTTAAAAAAAAAACAAACGAAAAACAACAACAAAAAATGAGACAATTGAGTAACTGCAAATCATTCAGAGCTTATACAAACTCTGCCTCCCTCCAGTCAAGATGTTTGAGATGCTCTTTGAGCCTTGGAGGCTACAGAAAGCCCAAGGATGTGGCTGCCCCAGCTGCCAAGGAGCATCAGCTCAGCTCTGTTCTCAGGCTGTCACTGCACAGGGGCAGGCTTTATTCTTAAAAACCCACAAATTAACTGCTTACAGCAGTTAATTTTAATATCAAAGGCTTGTATTAATAGCATGTGTTTGAAGATCATAATGTTATGAGGCCTTTGTAGTGCTGTGCAGAGAAGTGGGTATGAAGAAGGAAAAGGACACTTGGAGACAGCTCTGGCATGAGACAAGGGGCCCTGGGCTCCCTGCTGCCAGATCCCCCAGGCCACTGGAACCAGCCCCCAGGCCACTGGAACCAGCCCTGCACACCCTGCAGCTTGCAGGGCCTAGATCTTGTGTGCAACACTTGGGGGAAATCCAGAAACCAGTGAAACCACCACCATGGTGGGGCTGGGGCTTCATCCTTGGGGATTTGGGCTTTGCACAGCCCCTAACCAAACCACAGCTTGTCTTACCACAAGGAAAACAGTACTGGTTTTGGCTTATAAATGAGATGAAATGTTTCATCTTTGTGAGAGGGAAGCAGCTGAGGGAGCAGAGAGAGGATGAATGGGAAGGCAGAAACTTGGTATCTCAAATTCAATGTTGTTCAGATGGGAGACAATGGTCTTAAACCAGCTTCAGCTGTTGCTAAATTTGCTGATTTCCAGTTTTTCAGTGAGGAAGAAATCTTGATTAATATCATTGGGATTCATGAGCAACCACTGAAGCTGTGAACAGAGCTTAAAGGAAGAGCCCATGTGGGTAATAAGCCTGTGCCATTTAAACTGTGTTGGGCAGCAAAGAAAATGGCCTTTGAACTGCTGGAAAAGTCATGGACCAGCTCATTCCTGTGGGTAAGGGGTCTTCTCCTTACCCAGGCTGCTCAGGGTGACGAAAAGCAGAGATTTTTGCCTGCTGGCTGGCCAAAAGGCCACAGCTGATGTTCTTGTGGGCAGGGGAGCTGTGCAGGAGGAGGGACATTCCCAGAGTGCTTTCCAGTGCCTCTTGGAATTGCAGTGGAAACTTTCCCACCTGCAGGTGCTCTGACTTCACTACGAGCTGGAAACGCTGTGAATTTGGAGACTTGTGTGAGCTTTGTCCTCCTGTTGTTCTTTGGATTTGTTTTGTGTTATTCTTTGTTTGTTTGCTTGTTTTCCTTCTCTGCCAGTCTGCAGTGGCAAAGGAGGTGGCTGAGCAGGCATTAGGAGAAGGGAATGACTTCACTGGACTATTTGCATATTGTAATGGTAATTCTGCTGCTGAGGGTGGCAGTGCAAAGCTCAGAGGAAACAAATTAATTTCAGAAAGGCTATGTACATGGAGAGGATTTGCATCCTATCCCCTCCATGTGCCTCCCCTGGCCCAAGAAACAAACAGCTTTTTGGAGAAGCAGAGTATCTGAGGGTGTCTGCAGGGACAAAGATGTGCTGAGGCCCTCACAGGGTGGAGCACTGCTTGGGCAGCACAGCAAACCAGCTCACTGCCACCATCTCCCCTGGCACTGAAGTCTCTCTGCTGAGTCAGAGATACCCTCCTGGACCACGTTTTGTCTCTGCACTGACTGGTTTGTCCTGCTCAGGAGCAGGACACATTTCTGGGGGCCTTTCAGGGGAGATCAGGCTGTGCTTGGCAAAAAAAAAGGCAGAACCTTCCTTTTGTAAATGCCTGCCAGAGAGACTGAGAGAGTGGTGTTCAGAAGTGATGCCTCCCCTCCTCCTCAGCTGGGGAGAACAATCCCCCACCTCAAACCCCAGGGTGGTGGGGTGTCATACTGACCAACCACAGCTCAAAATAACAGGGACAGATTTATTCCCAGCAGTAGCTCCACTATTGAAACAGGAGCTCCTTAGAGTTTTTGTTTCATCCTTAGAGATTTTGTTTTATTCTTCTTTATGAGGCAGGAGATCAGGCAGTAAAGAGCACCAGCTCAGAAGCCTCTAAAATAAATGCTAAGGAACTGCTCTCCCAATTTAAACCCTGGGCAGCTGGGTAGGGTTGGCCACGGACTGGAAACCCAACATGGGCACAACCTGTGAGTCCCAGGGAGCATGTGCATTTCCCACAGCACAGGTGAAATAAATGCAAGTTAGAAATAATTAGCACCCCTGAAAACAGAGGCTTTTCTAGGGGACCCTTATATCTGTATGAATTTAGGGAAATGGTTGCTGGCACGTTTACTGGGAACACAGTCATCTCTAGAACAGCTGGGTTAGATTTCTACTCTTTCATCTAGACCTTGCCTCAGAAACTCCCCAAAAATTGTTGCTTCACATCCAACATGTCTTGATTCTAAAATGCTTCTGATTTGCAGAAGCAATAAAGTCAAAGGAAAGGGCTGTTGGAGGCAGAGAGGGCAGCTCTGGCTGATGGAGCCCCTCATGCTGCACCTGGCTGGGGCTGCAGATGACTTCATTCCTTTGCATGTCAGGCTGGGCTGGTCAGGGTGGCTGAGATGGACTTTCCCAAGGAAGGATGGGAGCAATAAATAAATAAAGACTCAGGTAGCTCAGATAGGACACTTTCAATGTTCTATTATTTTTCTGCAGCAGAACGGGGAGAGATTTAAAATGGATGCTACAGCTGATAAATGTCAAGGTGGTTCCTCCAGATGAGCTTGGTGCCAAGCAGTGCTGTGCATCCTGCCCTGGTGGAAAGCAGGGATATTTATGGAGTTGCAGTAGCAACTGCTTCTCTTTCAGTAATAAATAGTTGATCTCAAAAGGTCATGATCATATATAACATCATTCTTCTAGTAACGGATGCTCAATAAATACGTGCAGTTTGCTGCTGCTGAACTCATCAGTGCAGGACTCTGGTCATGCTGAGGAGCTCATGAGATCAGGATCTAACACTGTGTGAGGGAGGGGTTTTTGGTCTGCTGCTAGAGTGGTTGTTGAGGGCTGCTCATATGGACCTGCAGTCAATCACTAAAGCACCCAACAGCCCTTGCCAGCAGATTACACAAAGAACCTATTTAAGATGACCATGGCTGTAAATGTTTGTCAGTAGTTGTTGCTGTGGAAAGCTTCAGAAAATGTCTGTGCCTGCAGCTGCATCCCACAGAGGTGCTCACACGTAGTGACAAGACACCAGAAATGAAGACATTTAACTTATTTAAGCTGAGGAAATGTGCTCCTGTAGTTGGATTATCTGGCTTTTCTTTATCACTTTTTCCTTGGCTTCCTCTCTCCAATCACTAACAATATCCCTCCTGCTGCTTTGCCACAACCAATAATTTTTAGCTTTTACTATAATAATGATGAGACCACAAGCACTGGTGAGCAGGAACAGAGATCACTGGGTGGCTGATGCCTGCACACAGCATGTGTTTTTGTGATCCAGACAAACCTCAGCAACAATTAACCCTTTGAACAGCTCAAAGTGAGGTGGAGAGAAGGAAGGGCTGAGGTTTGCACACAGAGCCAAGGGCTTTAACTGGCAGTGCTCATGGAGTGGTGCTGGAGGTGCTCTCTGCCTCACTGCCCACTCAGGGCTTTCTGGGAGGAAAACCACTGCAGCAGTGCTGAATCCTTGGGGAGTGCTCCCTGCTCTAGTTCTATTTTCTTTCCAAACAGCCATCCTGGAAGCAGAGGCCAGAGGCTGCTGTGGCTCCTCTCTGTCCTGCTGCTCCCTCCCAGGGTTTGCTCACGGTGCTGCTCCAGGCAGGGACATGCTGGGTTTCTGGAGCCAGGCTGGGACATCCTCCCCACACCTGGGGCCAAACTCTCATGCATGGCTAAGGGGGCCACTGCTAGCCCTAGTGCCACATATTCTTCTGAAACACACAGTCCTTGGAGCTGGTGCTGCCTGGTGTCCCTGATTGAGTCTCGTTACCAGGGATGCTCGTTGTGCACTGCACAGCTCCGGGGGGTTTGCAATCACCTGTGACAAAATAAATAGCCTTTAAAACCACAATAACCATTTCTTTCTTTTGCTTAGCCTGCCAGGAGGAGTAACACCAGGAGCTCAGAAAACACCCTTGACAGCAACCTGAGAAAAGGCAGAAGATCTTGGAGAAGCCAGCACCTCCTGATGCCAGCGACTGCCCACGGAGGGACTTGGAGCCAAAAGGGCTTCACTTCACCCCTCCTGACCTGCCCCCCAGGCACGGGGAGAGGTGCCTTTTCACACCCAAATCTGGGAAGGCCACAGGACTGCAAGATGATAAGGTGAGGTTGGGTGAGGGGCTCAGTGGTGCCCCATGGAAGCCCCTCTCTGCCCAGCCGATGTGGTGACGGGGGGCACGACGGTGATGCCACCCCCCCCCCTGCACCACAGGAGGGACCCTCTGCCCACAGACAGCCCTGCCTGGCTTTGCCTTTGCCATCTGCATTCCTCCCTCAGCCTCTCACCTCTGCTATCGACCTGCTTTTGGGCACACTTATGTGAAGACTGATCCAATTCAATCTAGACTCAATGACTCCAATGTGGGAATTAAGGCATTAGAGGACCTGAAGTGCTGAGTTTGCCTGTTGGTGTGAAGGTCTTCAGGCACCTCAGCTTCCACCAACAGAGGAGCTCCAGAGGTTTCTGCTCAGGAAACTCCCCGTTGGCATTACCCAGACTCTTGCTAATCTTTTTCATGGGAGTGGTCCAAAGAATTTGTGCCTCTGTTCTGCCAGTAAATTCAGTTTCATTGAGGTAGAAAAAACAAGAAATGATGGTCACAAGTGATGTTTACTCCTTTACAACCTCTCAGGTTCTGATATGTAAAATGTCATTTGTCTTACATACATTTTTTCAGGAAATAAGGGTTTTCTGGCCCTGGCTGTTAGATCCCAAGGGATCACTGGTGTTCCAAGGGCTGCTCTCTACCTGAGATGCCTGCTGCTCCCAGCCACCTGCCGTGCTGCTCTTGCCCTCTCAGAGTTAGGGACAGATCCCATGGACAAGAGACCTTTCCTTGAGGGGATGAACCTTCCTCCTGCTCTTTTTTTTGTCTCAGAAATCCGAAGGCTGGCATAGACCACTTGTGGAAATCACAATTTCTGTCTAATAGCTTTGTTACAGACGTGAAGCTCCATCATCTAATGAGCTGTACACTTTAATTACGCCCTGATAATGGAAGAAGAGATTATATACATCTATATTTTAATGTACAATAGGCTGAGAGTAATGATGCGTGGAAGGATAAACTGGGTGGAGTGTGATGAACTCCCAAGTCAGGTAGCAGGGCTACTTAAAAAAAGATTGGATATTTCCCATAGTGACATTCCCTGTGATTTAAGAAGTTCATTATACTCTCTCTTAATTTTAACCCACACGGTTATGGCTAATGCATATCTTAAATAACTTCTGTCCTAGATGGTCTTCGATAAGTGAGATCCAGTGGCACAAAGTAATTCTAGGCCTCCTGATGACACCCAGGTAATAATAACCATTGGATCTATTGGTTATATTACTCACCTAACTGTGCACTGAATCCAAGCAGGAGAACACAGTCTGCAAGGAGCTGTCAGTGAGGGGATTGAAATAGAGTGGGCTGAAAAGCCGAGTTTAAAACAAAATGACTTATCTTGTTTAGTGCTGAGAAAAAAACCAACAAACCCCAAAGATTATTTTTTCTTCCTTTGCACTCTCAGAGCTCAGTGCTGGGAACTGCTGGCAGAGGTTTGGATTGGAACTCTTTCACATGAGAAGCACACAGACCACGGCACAACAGCAAGTCTTGTCCCCAGCCCTTCAGGGGCAGTGGCCAAGACACTTGGCCCAGGTCTGGCAGGGTTGTGTGGACCTGACAGTTTTGCTGCTGTGATTCTTTTGTTCCTGACAATTCTAAGGTGAAACTGGGGGTTTCTTGCTCAGACATACGTTCAGATCTTTGTCTGCAGAGGAGCTGGCTACTTCACCATTGTTTTCTCCCTGTATTTCTTCCCTGTCCAGAGGGGTTGAAAGGCTGGGACAGCCCCTTGGTGTGGTCACCCCACCATGAGCAGCCAGGGAACAGAGCAGGCCCCTACACCTCATTCAAATGTTTTGGCAAAAATTATAAATATGATATTTAAAATATTTGTTACATCTATTTAATACATGCAGGTCTCCTAATAGGCACAGAGCTCAGAGGAGAGCACCCTCTTACTCATCCACAAGGCACCCTGCCCCTTTGCAGCACTTGTCATTGCTGTTAGAAGTGCAGCATCAAACTCCAGTGAAAGGTAAGAATCAAACTACCAAATGATTCTGTTGGACTGAGAATGTTCAAATTAATTGTCTAACATTTTTGATCTCATAGGAATTTATCAGCTGTCACTATGAATTACTATTACTAATGTTGGATTATTTTTTTTGTTGTTGTTGTTATTACTGCTATGAATTCTTGTTTCCCACCAAAATAATTAGATTTTCCTGAGACCTGGAAATGCAGCCCCCATTTCACCAGGGGCTCTGGAGCTCCCTGTGCAGCCACCCCAGTGCTCTGTAGCAGAGTCCTGCCTGAGTCCATTGTGGGTTGTTAGTGGCCTCCAAACAGAGAGAAGTGCTCCCCAGAAGTGTGGGGCAGCAGAATGTTTGCCAAGCACTCAGACCAGGACAAGGGGATTCAATTTCTCCTAATTCAGCTTTATATTAAGTAAATCATTTGCTGTAGGAGAGCAGACCTGGCTGAGGCAACATTTCCTCAGTCTCTCTTTGTTGGTAGAGAGCATGGTATGTGTGAGGACCTGCTGGGAGGACAGAGGAGGGACAGAGGGGACCTGCAGAGCATGACAGGAGGGCAACACTTCACACAGCTCTTTAACCTGGACCTTTACTCCCTCTCCAGCATCTCTCACCACCATTTGTACAAGTGTGGTCCAGCAGTGGCAGATCCACATGAATGCTTCTAGGATCAGAAAAAAACCACATTTCCCACATGCTTGTCACAAAGCTCATGTCATTTTTTAAACTGTTTTAAGAGACATTTTATTCATGCAGCACCATGTATTTTCTGCAGGTTTAACATAAATATTTATAACCCTGCATATCTTTGATGTGAAAGAAATTCCATTCTTGATCAGGAAATTCCAGCCTTCTCAGCAGACTTTGGGGAAGCCCTTGTTCCTTGTCTCCCTTCTTGCCCCAGCAATTGTTTCTTTGGTCCCTTCTGAGGGTGACAAAGCCCACTAGTCATTAGCACTAATGGAGTTCATGCATTTTGACCACATCTTCACTTCCCACTAGTGTCTCAAAATCCCTGTGCCACGTAAGCAAAAGGCCAGTCCCTGCCCAGGGGGGTGCCAGGGGTGGATGGTGGGGGCTCTGGGTCTGCTGCCAGGGTGTCCCACCCACACACGTCCCCACAGGGTGGGCAGAGCCTCAATGACATGTCACTGAGCTTCATGGAGCAGCACCCAGCTTCAATTTCTCTCCCTGCGATCAGTCCCTCCTGGACGTGTCCTTTAAACTGTTGAGGCCCCTATTTGTTTTGCCCAGTAGTTGTTTTAGGAATTATTCATAGTGTGTGCTTGGCCAGATGCACAGAGGTTTCCTTGGGAAACTGCAGATCTTCAGGGACTCAGCTAGTTTATATTCACAGAGCTCATTTTCCAGAAATACCCACTTTTAAACGATTCTTTAATAAAACAAAGTGTTCTGTCCTGGACTGAGCTAGAAACACGTTTCTCCTGCAGGAAACAGGTTTGCCTTTGCATTCTGGCAACTGCCCTGTAGAGCAGAACAACAACAACAGGTGAGTGACTCCACAAGCTGAAAACCTCACCCCCAGATCTGTCCAAAGCTGGTGCATGGGCTGCTTTGCTGCCTGGTGATGTTTCTCATGGAAGTTAGTATAACCCCATTGGTTTGGTTGGAAAAGACCTCTAAGATCATCCAGTCCAATCAGGCTGGGCTATTGCCTGTAACTTATACCCTGGCAGCTAATTACTCACTAATTCACTAAATTGTCTTCTACTTGTTTTGCAAATGCCACAATTGCTGCTCAAAACCAATTATCAAGATGAGGTTAAGCTCACAAGGGTATCATTGATACAAATTTTCCTCTGAATCTCCTCTATCTCCTGTGTGAATATGGTATTTCAAAGAAATACAAAAAAAAAAGGGTGGGCAACATGAATAATGGTCCAAATTTGCTCCTTCTGAGGGTACATTTTTCAGCCTCAGCAACTTGGAGCAGGACAGGGTAGGATGTGGGGCCAACCTCCCAGGCTGACATAAACCTGGATTCAAAATCCAAAATGGTTTTGAGGATATTAGTCCCTCCACAACAGTGGTTGTTGATGTTCTCTTGTCTCCTCCTTTTATCCCTGTGAAGGCAGCTCATTAGCATGGAAACACTGTGGTCTTCCCAGGCAGGAAAGACCAGCTGAAGGCACAAAATCCTAGCACTGAATTTGCTGGCTCCATGTGGTGTTTACCCAAGTGTATCTTCTGACCACAGTGTTGAGGGTGTGGACGTGATTGATTTGGGTTGTTAGGACAGATTCACATGGTTTAGCCAGGAAA
>NW_009953207.1:1204611-1232614 GCF_000747805.2 Chaetura pelagica | reverse complement strand
GAAAGAGTGGGTATTTCTGGGATCATATAAGAACTTGCTCAGTCTTGGATGTCATCAAACTTTCTTTGGGAAGTTAAATGAGAGATGAGGTCAAGAGGTCTGTTATGATCCATAGGTGAGTGGAATTGCTTGGTCACCACTGAGGGAAAGATTTTGTTCACCTTACCCTTGCCCAATGTCAGTGCTGTTCTGTTCAAAAGCTTTTTCTCTGTCCATCACTCTGCCCCAGTGTGGGGTAACTGATGCTGTCACCTGCTCTTGGGCCCTTGTTAGTATTTGAAGCTGCACCAAGAAAGTAGAGAGAAATCCTCACTAGAAGCCTCAATTTATTTATTTGGTCACTTCCATGCTAAATGCAGACAATCTTAGCTACTGAGAACCAGCAAAATTCTGGTGCTCATATGTGAGCAGCCAAAGGCTGCAGTCTCTGAAAGGCCCCAAAAATGGTCTCCTAGAGGAGATCTTGAGCTTCCATGCTTCCTGACCCACACTCAGGTGCTGAGGAGCAAGTTGCTATAAATCGTTTGCCAGTAGGTTTTACTTTTTTATAGACTCATCTAATGTTCCTTTGACATAATTACACCTAATATCCTAATGGGGATAGTATTATAATAATATCCTAATGGGGAAAGGCAGTGGGGATCTATGCTGGTGTAATAGCAAGGGTTTGACTGCCTGCAAGTTACCCTATAGACCTCTCTGAGGCAGCTCATGTCTCGGACTCTTTGAGATGCAAGTTGTGCCTGTTTGGTCTCCTTCACATATTGATTGAATGGAAGTGGCTGCACACAGGCCACGTTCCAAAATAGGCTTCACTTCAAGAGGATGCTTCATGCATGGTGTGAAGGCTCATGGAGAAGGTGTTTTGATTCACTGGTGCTTCAGTGAGACAAGAGTGTTTGGTATCACTGCAGGAAGGAGCCTGGGGAAAGGGACAGGGATGGGGCTGCTGTCCCCAGAGAAAATCTGTCATCCTCAGTAAAGCAAACCCTGTGAAAGGGGGGAGGACAGAGCTGGTGCATGGCACTGCAAGCCCTTTGATTTGTCACTTTCAGAGGTGTTATTTTAATTTCAATGTAGTCAGGGATCTGGGCGTTGGAACGGGAACATACACAGTGAAATGTCAAAATTGTGTCGTGTTTCTTGGCAAAGATAGCCCTGGATGTTGTGACCAGCCAGGAGCTGAGGCAGGTAGTACCTGATGGGTAATTTTTGTAAGTGGAGCTCTTGTCAAAACTGCAGAGCAAAGAGAAAAACATATTTTGAAGCCTTCAGTTGCTGCACGTTAAGCTGAGGCATCCTGTCAGATTGCATCTCTCGTGTCAAGTCCCAGTCTGACTTCAGATGTCACAGCCCAGTGCATCAGCTGTGGATCTGCCAGGCTGGGTCTTCATGGGAGAGTTCTTCAAAGACAGAGCTTACATGAATAGCTTTTATTTTTGGATCCACTTCTCATTGAATGTTTCAGAACAAGGTATTTCATCTAAAAGCTTTCCTACATGAAAATAATTGTCGTGTTTACATACTTGTGTGATGCGAAGCTGTTTGAGTACAAGAGGAATGTCTGGGATCTTTTAGCTCTTGTTTGTCTCAGCTGTTGTTTCCTCCTGTGCCAGCTTTCAGGTGCCATGTCCCCTACATGAGACTGTGTTTATGGCTGTGGGACACGTTGGCTTCAGCAGATCTGCAGGTGTGAAGATCAGGTTTTCGTTTGGAATCAAAGCATTTGGCATGTCCTTTCCAGACTGTATCTTCAGGGTAAGTAAATCTACCCCTTTCATTTCAGGAAGGCTGCTTATATTGGCCAAGGTCCTGTCCCAAAGCTCCTCTTGAAGCTGAGTTGTCTGCTATTCCTGTAAATAATGCACTCGGGCAAGTTTATGCCAGGGAAAAATGCTGATTTGGCAAGGCAAGAGAGCTGTACTGGCAGAGTATCTTTGTGCTGCCGCCCACAAAAGAAGGGTGTGTTGGCCTTGTCTCAACACAGAAACATCTCCTTCTGACTGTGCTGGAAAGGCTGAGGTGCCATTTAGGCTCAGTGGTTATCTGAGCTCTGCTTTGCACTGATAAAGCACATCTCTCACCTTGTATCATGTCAGCCTGGTGCTGTGCGTTCACAGCACGGCACAGAGCGTGAGAACACAGAATGGGATCTGAGTGACAGAGCAGCTTTGTGCTGCCATTTGGATCTTGGTTCTTACAGATGCTAAAATAAAGATTCTGTGCTAACAACAGAAGCACATATTAGATAAATACCCAATAATTACTTTTGGTTTTTTCCCCTCAAACTAACTACACTAAAAGATGTTGAACACGTAGTGGTTACCCCCTTATTTTGTGGGCATGAAAGTACAAATGGGAGAGCCCAGTTCTACATTTACTTTATCTAGCTGAGATCTATCTTGCAATGAAATTCCCTGCTGGTCAAGTCACCTCATCTTTCTCCCTCCCTTTTTTTCATGTCCTGTTTGGGATGTTTATGACAGGTCCCAAACGTCCCCCAGGAGGAGGCTGGGAAGGGTGTGGGGTCACTGCAGGAGGCTGCAGCCACAGGCAGTGCCAAAGGCTGCACATCTGCTGCCACCTGGCCCCTCACATCTGCTTCATCTCACCTTCTTGAATGGGAAAGGGTCATTTCACCCTAAGGATCACATGGGAAGAACAGGGTTAGGAATGATGCAGGAGGCATTTTCACAGCACTCTGCCTGTCAGTCTCTGCTGCCCCACTTCTGTCACCAAGGATCAGACCCTTCCAGAGGTGCAAATATCTTTAAAAACCTCCTTCTCTACACTCTCTGCTTGTGCCTGTCCCCAGCGAGGAGCCCATCATTTGTTCCCATTATGTCTTCAGGCCAGAGATCAGAGCCCCTCCAGATCACAGGAAAACATTTCCTCTTTGCCCAGCTCCAGCATCGACCTGATAGCAAATAGACAGTTAGCTGAAAGTAATGCTTTTCACAACCTATTTCCTGCACAGTTAATTAACCTTAGAAACCAGCAGCTCAGGTAGTTTGCTGGGCAGAAGTGGTCTTTCAGGACTGTGACTTAATTAACATGACTGAAGGGAGGTGGTTGGCAGGGCAAGGTGTTTGCATTGTCTGACCAGCTCTGGGCATGTGGAGTTTAACACGAGTAAATAATTGTATTGGGCACCTGCTTAGCATGGCACTTTATCTGCTGTTTCTCCAGACCTTCTTCTAGGAATTAAAATCAGCACGTTATGTTTTACAATATTTTTTTATGTATTATTGATGGCACCTTATAAAATTAAACTGCATCCCATTCATCGTAATGCAATTGAAAAGTTTCAGTCTATTAACATTTTATTGCTGGAGGGGACAGTAGCTGGTTGTTTGAGTTCCACAATATATCCCAAAGGGCACAAGAACTTGCTGAAAAGATGGAAAATTTAGCTTTCAATAAACGTATTAAATTGTTTCAACATGCTCATGATGATGGTTCACTTGCACTGTAACCTTATTTTCTTTACCCTTCTGGAGGCTGTGCTGCCTCCTCTGGCTTTCTGTGGGCTGCAGATCCCACAGAGCAAGAGGACAACATTTATTTAAGCCTCTTAATATTTCTCAATCAGCAGGGTGGGATGTTTTCTTGAGAGAAAGACCTTTTCTCACACTGTATCTCCATGTTGAAGTATCCACAGGACAGGGAGGCTCCATCTCCCTGAGGCTTGTCTGGAGCTGATGCCAGGCAAAGGCAGGAACCTGCATCCATCATACCAAGAGCTGCTTCTTGTGGTGAATTCCCTGATTGTCTTTAGAGATTTCCCATGAATTACTGACACTTTCTTCCCCTTAACACCCAGGCAAGGTGGTGATGAGGAGGTGCAGGAGATGCACTGTGTGAGGACCATGTGCTCACGGCTGTTTTCTCCACTCTCCTTGCAGGAACCAACCACTTTGCAACACTTTTCTGGAATGATGACCCCAAATCTCCTACTGAATCCCTCCCTACCAAGAGCCAGGAGGCTGGATGTGGATGTGGGCTGCTGGCTGAGCAAACATCTGCCTGCTGAGAGATGCTTCCTGAATCAGGTGAGGAGACCAGGCAGCAAAAAAACCTGCCCTTGAGTAGGAGAAAGGCTGGTTCCATGGAGAAGGGGGTTCCAACCCAGCCTTATTGCCAGTGGAGCTCCTGCTTTAGCCAGAGACATTCTACAACTGGTAAACTTGGTAAGTTGAGATAAAAACTCTTTGTTTTGAGCTAAATAGGATTTTTTAAAGTTAAAACGGGAAAAAATATTTTAAAATTAAGTACATTCAGTTGAAATGGGAATTTTCTTGCCCAAAACTAGAGCATTAGTTTCACTAAAAGGAGAATGCATTGATATGGCAGCAATGCTGTTACACATGTGAAGTGCAACTAAATAGATGTGTATTTATGCCACGGGATGATGGAATTGTCAGGGTTGGAAGGGACCTCTCGAGACCATCCAGTCCAACCCCCTGCTCCAGCAGGATCCCCAGGAGCACATCACCCAGGGCTGTATCCAGGGAGGTCTGGAATGTGTCCAGAGAAGGGGACTCCAAAACTCCCTGGGCAGCCTGTCCCGGGGCTCTGTCACCCTCTCAGGAAAATTTTCCCTCCTATTTCCATGTCACTTCCCATGTTCCAGGTGTGCCCGTTGCCCCTCGTCCTGTCCCTGGGCACTGCTGAGCAGAGTCTGGCTCCATCCTCCCTGTGCCCACCCTGATACACAAATAAGAAAGTACTTGTGGCTGGGCAAGTCCCTTTTTGTCTGGGCAAAGTGGAACACACCAGAGAAGCAGGAGGTGCCTTGTGGGTCAGCACTGCATGTGCCTTTCATCATCCTCTGTCTGTCACGAGCTTTTTTGATTTCTGAACTGAGTCCGAACTTGAACCACAACAGCACAAAACCTCAACTGTGGGCTAACACAGCCAGTGACCTCGTGTGGCAAACATCTGCTTTATTTCTTTTGCTGGAGCAAGTGAATCTCTAAAGCTGTCAGGGAAATGGGGAAGCTGCTGGGGCACGAAGCAGTTTTGAAGGTGATATTCCAGACTCTGTTCTCTCTCAGTTTGCACTGTGAAATACGGATGATCCTGAGCTCTGCTTGTTCCTCCTTCAGGTCAGCAGTTACCCTGCTCAGGTGGAAATCCAGGTGTGCAATGGAAACAGAGGTTTTCACACCTTTAACAAATAAAATAATTTCTTAGCAAACTGTGGGCATGTCAAGCATTGATTTAGAGGGTAACTTCTACTTACTCTTTGGTTTTTATCCTCCTTCCCAAGCAAGCAAAGCAGCAATGAGCCCCAGAGTGCACATGCTGTGAGGAAGCAGGAAGAAAAACTACTCACTTGAGCTCAGCCTAAAGCTGGGCTTCAGAAGGCCTAGAGAAAAGTGGAGATTATATGGGAATCCCACTAGATTTTTGTCTTCACAGGAGCATGTATTGCCCTCCTGGTGCCTGCAATCCAGTTGGCAATGTTGAATGAGGGCCTGGAAGTGTTCAGAGGAAAACGTTCTGAAGGCTGCACAGTGGCAGTTTTAGGCTTGGCCACCAGACTTTCTTTGATGAAGTTTCCTCATTCGGGTAAAAATTGAACAATTGCAATTTATGATATTACTGAAATAGGAAAATGTGGTTCCTTTTCTCATTTTTCTCTTTTTTTAAAAAAATATTTTTTAGGAAAAAAACCCAAACAACCAACAAACCCAACTTGCTTGGCTTCCTACTTTTTCCTTCAGGGCTGTTGATGGTGCCCACGAGTGCTCAGCAGAGATTTCCCTTGCAGAACAAGACTGTAGTTGGGGGGGAAACCCCTTCTGCACAGCTGTGGCCCCACACCCCAGAGGCAACTGGTCCTGAGTCCTTTTCTTCTTGCCCCTTGCTGGGAGAGGGCTGGCACTGAGTGTTCCTGCAGCCCTGAGCAGAGCGTGGCCCTGGGCCTCCCGGGAGCAGCTCCACCGCAGCCCATATCGAGGTCCTGGGGCCAGGAGGAGCTGCCATGCAGCTCTGCATGGCTGGGCTCCCATCATTAATATATTCCCACAAGGATCCTCAAACAGCAGGATAAATCAGAGCAGCCTTGAAGCTGCTGTAATTCCTGCTCTCCGTGGCAGCCTGTGCCCGTCAGAGCTGGGAGCAGGGAGCACCCCCAGCGCTCTCTGCTCAGGGCAGCCCAGCAGCAGGACGTGCTCAGCCCACACTCTGCTTTGCCACTCTTTCTGAAGACATAAAACTTTCTATAGTTTGGAGGGTTTTCTCCCCTTTGTGTGTAGCTGCTTCTCTTTTTTTCAGGTGCAATTGCACTGGTTGAACCCAAGGCAGCACGTAGCCCTCCTGGAGCAGGGTGTGGAGCCCACGGGTGTTTCTGCTCCCAGGCTTGCAGGACCAACAGCCAAATGGAAGGAGGGGGTTGCTCTGTTTGTTCTGGAGGAATGAATATTTGAAGATCTCTGGGGAGAGATGGGAGTGAAAAGGTAAGAAGAAAAGAGTAAAAACAAAAGCAAGAAGGGTGCACATATCATAGACCTTTACTTTGGTTAGTATTTTAGACACAAATAGGAGGAAATCTTGTTTCAAGCTTCACTCTGAAATCATTAAGCAAGTAACTCTATTACAGAATTCTCACTTCCTGTTGATTGGAGGAAATGTGCTCTCTGTGTCTTTAGAAAATTTAATGTCCATATTGAATAATGCAAGAGCAATCCCTCCCAAAAAATCATGAGGACATTGGCTCCTTCTTCCCATCCCTGCAAGATTCCTGTTGACTTCTGATTTCATTTTTCCAAAATTCAAACTGCTTGAAGTTGGTGTCAAAATGGATTCTGCCAAAACCCTGGAAGTGTGGTAGGTATTGCTCAAGTGCAAGTTTCTATTAAAGATCTGAATATGGTAATGAGGTGCTTTAAACCAAGTGGAGCTCAGTGGAGTTTGAGGATTAATCACATTTGCAGCAGGAGTCTTTGCTTTCCACCCATGACGGCTCCAGAGCGCTTTAATCACCAGCATGGAAAGGTTTGCAGAAATGAGGGAGCTTCTTTGCTCTGTTGTAGGATTATAAAGTTTGGAAAACAAATTTAGAGAAGCAGTAGTGAAGAGAAGTGCTGCTGCAAAGGGAATGAAAACCAACAAACCCCTTTAATTTATAGCTTCAATATTTATTATTTATGCAATTTACGTGCTGGCGTTGGACTTTGAGTGCTCCATTCCCCTGGCAACAGGAAGGGGGAGAGCTGGGGGATACTGGGATCTCCATCAGGGTGGAGGGGTGAACTGGGCAGAAATCTGGTGGAAACCCTGTTGGTCCTTCCCCTGGGGAAGGTCCCTCCACTTGGTGCTCCTGCACCTGCAGCTCCCTGCTCTGCTCCACCACTCCTGCTGGGAAGGGCTTTAGGAAGCACATCTGCAGCCAACAAATCTTTCCTAGGTTCCTAGTCCAATTTGCCAAGGACATAAAGATTCTCTCTTCAGCAAGGAATGTATTTATAAAGTTTGAAAGGATTAGCTAGGCATCTTTTAGCAATTCAATATGTATTTTATGATCAATTTTAGCTAACACCAGCATTTCTGCAGGCAATTGGTCTCTGGTTCTGACAGCACCTTTGCTGGGTTTCACAGATGGGCATGGGAGCTGAAGGGTCTCACCACCTGACAGGGATTAGGTCTCTGAAAACAGCAATCAATTCCTGAAACCCACCACTCCTGAGCAAATTCCCAAGGCATAAACTGCAATGTATTCAGCTGCCATAAATCAGAGAAGTTCCACTAGGTTTAGCAAAGCTAGCTTACATCACTGGAAGGTGTCAGCTTTTCTTCAGAAGCTTTTGAGAAAACAGCAAAGGGTTTTTGAATGTGCATGTTTCTGAGACTTTTGGATTACCAGCAAACAGGCCAACCATGAAGGAAAATGCAAAAGCAGCCAGAAAGTCTCTCTGATTCACTCTGGTGAAAACTGACTCTTATCAACATTGTAATTAAACACGCTCCCAGCTCCCACCTCATTTAAATAGGCTTAATTCCTTACAGTTCAGGGGTGCCTGTGAAGATTCCTCATGTTAGCCTTTTTTAAAATAAAACTGCATTTCTGCTTGGTTGAATGGAAAGATGAAGCTTTTGCTGCTCACATCTTGCCAGGTGATGCTGAGGTTGGACTGCAGCAGGAACGGGCAGAGGTTGCTTTTCTCCTAAAGCTTCAGCCACTCACAGCTCCACGCTGGGGTCTGCAGAATGCAGGAGTACAACTTCATCAAAGAATGAAGAGCAAATGGAGCAGTTGTAGTGACATGAACCAATGTATTTTACCAGAGCAGTGTCTGTGGTGTTGCCTCCCTGTGCTATGGGTTAACCACTGCCTTGTATGTATGCATCCCAGTCTGGAGACTGCAGTGTCTCCTATTGCAGGTGGTATCAGAGATGCTTTTTTGGCTTTTTGGATACTGGAATGGAGGGGGGGGGTGTGTTGCACTGGTAGCTCAGTTTCCTCCCTGAAGGAGGAACGTGTCAGCAACATGCACATACCAGAAACCTTAACTGTTCCTTTTGTAGTTGTCAGAGTCTGCATGGCACAAGGTGTCCAAACCAGAGAGCTTTCTTTTGCTTATGGGAGGCTCTTTAGGAAGCAATTCTGATGGGTTGCTCACCAAAGTTCTTCTTATTAGTGTAGATGAGGTTTTGTCTTTTGCACAGTGAGGCTGAAAAGCAGAATGTACGAACTGCTCAGGGTGTTGGTTCTTTCAAGAGAAAAGTGAAAGAGCAGCAACAAGAAATAGATGACAAGGTGTTTCCATTACAGCAGAGAGATGGGCACTGTTAGCTCATCCTGAGCATCTCCTTCATGAGGTATAACACAGTTCAACTTTCAAATCAAGTCTGCTCATACAATTTCATGATGGCCAAATAGGAGAGACCTTTCCTGCAGCGTGGAGGATTAGCAGTGGGTAAATGGCAGGCTGTCCTCTGCCAGGAAAAAAGAGAGCAAATTGAAAGGGGATTGTTTTTCCAGTAAGGGACAGATCTGTGGTTTGGTTTTTCTCTTCCTATTTTTTTTTTTTTTTTCCTGAGGGAAACAAAGGATGGTTTGGAAAATAATCAGGAGGAGGTTTGGCTCAGGTTTGAGAACTCTCTCTGCTGGGGACTTTGGCAAGCTCCATGGTCTTGTGCTCTGTCTGGGAAGACTCTTCAGAA
The DNA here is from genome assembly GCF_000747805.2 of Chaetura pelagica. Lineage (NCBI taxonomy): Eukaryota > Metazoa > Chordata > Aves > Apodiformes > Apodidae > Chaetura > Chaetura pelagica. The sequence continues at coordinate 1,223,443 of NW_009953207.1, read as the reverse complement.
TCTTATTTCTATGGGAGAGGGGAAAAAGCATCTTTACCCCCAGGGCTCAGCTTGCAGCCTGGGAAGGGAGGGCACTGGTCTGTGAGCATGGCCCTGCAGCAGGACCAGGCAGGTGGCCTTTCCCTTTCTCCTTCAGTACTGGCTGGTTTTGCATTTGGATTGTTTTCTCTCAGAAACCAAAGAATAAGTGATTCTTGCAAGTTCAACAAATGTAAAATGTCAATTTCATTCCTTTTGAACAGATACTTAGAGACTAACTTCAGTCAAGCCAAAGTGGGACAGATGTTATAGAAGTCTTTTCAAAGAGACAGACAATGTTGAAGTACATTTCCTGAGTGACAAAGTTGTTGTGATAGCAGCAATTACTGTTCAACCTAAGGGCTGGTTTGAATTTAGCCCTTGTTTTTGATAAAAGCAATGCAATGTTTTGTGTGGCGAGATATGGAGAATCCTGGATTTTACCTCCTGGTTTTCTAGCTTGTTTCAAGACCTCAGGGCTGCCCAACAGCACTGCCCAGCCCAGGGACAACACGTCTGCTTGCTTCCCTACTCCTCATTCTGGCAGATGAGATGTTGTGTTCACCTTGCTCCTGCTACCAGTGCAATGATCATCTCCACAAAACAGCTGATATGAATTGGGAAGATTTTACTACTTCTTCCTGCCACTACCAAGGCAGGCACTGGGTTCAGTGGCAGCTCCACCTTCCCCTCAGTTCATCCCTCTCACCCCAGACACGACCAAAACCAGTTGCTCCTTAGATCAATGAAACTGTTTTTCTCTTGTAGTGTGGTTTCAAAGGAGTTTTGGATTTCCACAGATAATGCCTTGGGAGTTGGTTCTCTGTTGAATGCCATGCTAACATCTTCAAGGAAAAAGATTGTTTCTTCCCTGTTAAACTACAATAGTTCAGCTAGTGGAGTCACTCCTGGTATTCAGGAGAAAAGTGCTTGTCTGTATGGTAAGTAGATAAGAATGTATCTGCCTCTGTTGCCTCCAATTCCCTTAAACATTAAGGACAGAGATTGGAAAAGAATGTTTTCAGAATATTTCCTGAATCCCTGGTTTTAAGGGTGGGATTCTTTTGCTCTTAGAAAAGATGGGAAGCAATTCACAAGTGAAAACAGCATTACCAAGTTGCAAGACTAGGTACTAAAACCAGAGGTCTACAGACATATTTGTTTTATTTAAGTAATTTCTTTTTCTAGAGCCATTTTTTTCAAGAGGGAAAATTATTATGAGAGATGAGGACAGCCTGGGTTGAGGCACAGGGTGCAGCAGCCCCCCAGGGGGGTAGGCACCCTCAGTACAAGCAGCTGGGCAAAGCTTTCTGCTGCTGGGTTTTGCTGGGCAACACGGGCTCTGCTCATGCAGCCATGGACTTGTTAAACAGTCTGATAATGCTCCTTTAGTTTTATTTCTCTGGACAGGCAGAATTTGTTCTCATGTTTTATGGAAACGTTTTTAGCACTTCAGTGTTATTATGCATTAAGATCAGTTATGGATTTTGATCCATGTGAGGTGCCTGTAATTAATTCTGCTGCAGAATTTGTGCTGCTTGTCCAGCGAGCAGCAGAAATGTGAGGGCTGTGGATTTGGGCCTCAGCAGTGGCAAGGATTTGATTCCTCATTCCAATATGATGCCTTGATATGGTGATGCTGAGTGCAGTAGAAGTACTTGCTACTGAGATTAAACCAGCAAAAAATAGCGGGGGGAAAAAAAGGATACTGGAGAGTGACTCTGCAACCCTTTTCCTGTTTGGAAGGGAACATTCCTGTGCAGGAACTGCCTGACAGCATGAAGGATCTGTGGTAATCCCAGTTTCTGAATGTGCTCCTTACTTTGCCTCTGTTGTCACCCATTTTTTGTACACTACCCTATTCATTCCTTCCCTTTTAAGTGTGCACGTTACTATGGAGACAGGAAAATAGTTCATGAGGGGGGGAACTTCTCAGCAGGGATGGGGCATAACAAGAAATTGGTTTATAGAGTGGCTGGAAAATTGTATGTCAGCTACTGGATAGACAGGTATTTTATGTGGGAATTATATATTTGCAATATAATAGGATGCTGGATTCATGTGTTCTTTTGGAGATTTATTAGTGCCTGAATAAGAGAGAAACAAGCAGCCCTAATTGAAGACCTGAGAGGATAACAGCATTACAAACAGCCCTTCCAAATATTGCATTTTTTACAGAAAATAATAGTTTATGCCTCTGTGAGATTTTATTGATAACAGTTGTCTTCATCCTAAAGCTTGCAATATATTCATTTGCTGGTGTGTGTGCTTGGAAAGTGTCCCTGAAACTGGAACAGTTTCATGCAAGATAAGAACTGGACACAAATGAAAAGGTCCTTATCAGAGTCCAGAAAAGTGGAGAGAGGAGCAGGAGGGGGCTCGTCTGAACCCAAATCTGCAGTTTGATTTCTGAGGCTGCTTCAGACACAGGGCTTCTGTCCATGGCAGAAATCAGTGCAGGGGATCAGGCTCACACACTCAGCACACATGCAGGTGCTGTTATTAAACTGAATCCAACCTCTAATTACAGGGGCTAAAAGGGACATAAGATTATATTAAAAAAAAATAAATCTCTATCTTTTAGCTCAAAGAAAATACATCTACCCAAACCCAGCCTTTTCTTATTTCCTGTTGTTCCATAACTCCAAACTGCTGCGTTTCATCCTTTGTCTCCTGCACTGACAGGATCATCAGTGATATGCTGGTTTGATGATGGATAAAGAGGAACAAGGCTGAGGAGATGCAGTTTGAATTGCTGTGTTCTAGTAGTATTGATCTTGGGGCACATGGTGACTGTACTCCACTCCAGTTGGCCTTTCCTTGCCAGGTTATTTTTAGGACAGGTGGTTTATAGATTTGCTAAGGAAAAACTAACTTGAGATGAGCATTTTAGGGTGCCTGATGTTTTGCAGATGTCAGCTCTTTTAATGTGAACCTTTTGAATTGCTGGCAGTGAAAGTTCTCTGCACAATCTTCAAAGATGAGATTTCCAGTTTCAGCATAGCAGGTCTGTGTGCCTGCAGAGCTGAGCTGGGTGTGGAACAGCAGGTTGAACATCAGGAAATCATCCACTCCAGCACTGGACACGGTGCTCATCCCCACCACTATCCTGGTAGTTTGGGCTTCTACCAACCAGTGCCTTCCCTTCCTACCTCCCATGGGATCCAGTCCTGAACAATGTCCAGAAAGCAGCATGCTCTGGGATCTGTTAGGAAATGCAGTGTGGATGAGAACACCATGTTTTGGAAGGGAATGGGGAGGAGAAGCAGGTATGTATGACCTGGGTCCCTGGCCAGAAGGCTCAGGGAAGAGACCATGGGCTGCTCAGTGACCAGCACAGCCAGAGCTCAGTGCTTGCTTCTCTGGAGTGGCATTAGATATTTAGTCATATGTTCACAACACATTGCTGTAATTAACAGCACTGTACTCTTGCCTAGTATCCCCACAAGCCCTGGCATCTCCATGAGCCCCAGCCTGCAGTGAGGGTGCCACTGACCCTGTGATAGACTCATTTTGTCTCCACCCTGACCAGGACCCCACTGCTCCTTGCTCTGCACAGCCTTGGGTGGGGATCTGTGGTCATACAAGAGTTTTCTGGCTTTCTCTGTCCTTGCTTCTCTGATAGCTCGGGGGAAAACAAAGAAAAGCTGGTTTTCCTGCATCCTTGGGGTGATTCTGGGGCTATTTCTGGGCAGGAGCCCTGCAGCCTGGGTTGCAGCAGCCACCCTGGGAAGGGACAGGCGAGTTGCACACAAACAGGCAAATAAACCCTCAAAAGCAGCAGTGGGTCCTGAGGAACCCCACAGATTCTTGCAGGGAAACATCTAGGTAGCACTGGCTGCTCTTCAGGCTCCCACTGTGGGGTGTTGAGAAGGAAAATGCCTAAAATAGTGTGCATTTGTGAAAATGCTGGCCTGAAGGCACACTGGGACGTGCTTGAGAATACTTGATCTCAAACATGCATATGATTTTGATTGGTGCAGAAAGGCCCCCCAGAAGGCATGGCTTGTGATGACAAATATCCAGAGCAAGAGAAAATATCAGCATTAACTCTACATAAAACCCAGGGGTTGTCTTGCAGTGGGGAGACAGTTCGTGAGGATTGATGTTGGGAGATGGGGGGGAATTGCCTGGAAGGAATTGGTGTAAAGTATCCAGAAACTTGGCATTTTTTGCTGGTAACCAGGGTTATGAGAGAGGTTCAGGTGCTGTGGGATGGACCTTTGGATGAAGCAGGCAGGAACTGAGCTGGCCAGCCCTCTGAGCCATGGTGCTCTTCTGAGTGCAGAGAAAGGCTTGGTGATGGTGGTGACCTTGACAGATCAAGTCTCCACTAAATTCAATGAGAATCTGCCATCCAAAACCTTCTTCTGGTTTTGCAAATCTTACCCCAGCTGGCTGTGAAATCTCCATGATGTCTGAAGGGCTCTGGGGCCTGGCAAAGGCCAGGGTGCTGAGGAGGGTTTAAGTTGAGGTTTCCCTCAATTCTAGACAGCTTTGTTGTATTTGCTATAGCCTAATTTACATGTTTCCTAATTATGGACTCACTCTTGATTCGTTGACAGTGAAGGGTATTACACTATGGCTTTACACTTCATTCTGTCTTGTGTGTTTTGATTTGTCTGCAGCCTTGTTGCTTTGCATCAATTTAAAACAGGAAACAAAAGAGTGTTTTTCTCACCTTTTTTCTTTGTTTTGTAATTTGGTGGAGAAAGCTGAGCTCTGCTTCCCCAGGCTGTAATTATGTGACCACATAGGGTGTGTCCTGGGAGCCATTCCCTCCTTCAGGAGTGAGGAAAGGCTGAGAGTGATGGAACCTGGTGATGGAACCTGGAGGTGCTTGTGTGTGTGTTCCTGGGGGCAGGGAGGGCCCGAGCCCAGGTGTGGCTCTGCCCCACCTCTCACACTGAGCACACAAGATGCTGCTGCTCTGGATCTCCAAGGGAAGCAACAAAACTTCAGAGGCAATTTTGGTTGTGGCATGTTTAGTTTTTTCACAGGTTCTTGTTTCCTGCAGGCCTGGTAAGTTGGGTCATGCACTTGGTTGCTTTTCCCCGTGAAAATTCCCTTTGCCATGGCCAGAGGAGTCTGGTTCATACAAGAATTTCTGCATATAAATCTGAAAATCCTTTCATCTGCAGTTGAAGGTGCTACAAATCTGTGCAAAGATCTAGACACTGGGGGTCTGGCTGTGTTCTCCATCCCTGATTTGATCTATTTTGTCTTTCAAAGAGATAATCGATGGGTGCGGAGGATCAGGAGGTGGGTTGGAGGGGGATGAGCTGCAGGTCTGGGCTGGAGTGATCCTGCAGAAATCAGTCTGACTCGGTGGTGCTTCACGTGGGGAGCTAGGAAAGGGCTGAAATTACCTGGGAAAAATGATGGATCTGAATTGTTCTGGCACGGTCCTGACTCTCTCAAGAAAGCAGGAGCCCCAGGGAAGAAGGATGCGGAGGGATCTGCCTGGTCAGGGGCTGCTGGGTGTTCCCTGAGGCTGGGCAGAGCCTGCTGGCTGGGGCAGGGAGCAGCTCCTGCTCACCCCACCAGCTGGGAAGGGCTTTACAAAGCTGCCCTGGCCCAGGCCTGCTCCCTGCTCTTCAGTTCATTGAGGAAAACAGTAAGTGTTTGCAAAGAAAATCACTCTCCAGGGGCTGTTAAAATGTGTGTATCCCCAACGTGCAGCAGAGTGTCATTTGTTGCAGTTTCTTGTTTTCCAATGGCATTTGTAGCCTGAAGCAGCAGTCAAAGAAATTGTGCAACATGAGCCATTTCTGTGCCATAAAACTGATCCAACAGTAAAAATGTTGTTAGAATAAGTCCCTCAGGCTGTGCCAGGGGTGCAAAGGGACGGGGGACCAGGTCCCGGGGTGTCCCATGGGATGCTTGGCTCTGGTGTGCAGAGAGAACACATCTGATAAAGAAGGCTTGGAGGAGCTGGGAATGTTTAGTCTAAGGAAGAGGAGGCTCAGGGGAGACCTCATCAGTCTCTACAACTGCCTGAAAGGTCATTGTAGAGAGGCTGGTGCTGGTCTCTTCTCACAGGTGACTAGTGACAGAACAAGAGGGAACGGCTTCAAGCTGCAACAGGGCAGAGTCAGACTGGACATTAGGAAAAAAAAATCACAGAAAAAGTGGTTAGAGGAGACTGGAACAGGATGCCCAGGGAGGTGGTGGAGTCACCATCCCTGGAGGTGTTTAAGGGTTGTTTGGATGTGGTGTTGCTGGAGATGGTTTAAGGGAGAACTTTGTAGAGTAGGGATGATGGTTGGACTTGGTGATCCCAAGGGGTTTTCCAACTTGAATAGTTCCATGATTCTGTGACTCTGGTAACTCTTCCTTCACCTCAATAGCTCTCTCATTCCCTTCCATTTCAGCTGCCACCACTTGGGCAAAGAGAGTAGCTTGCAGAGGAGCCAGGAGCTCTGATTTCTGGTGAGGACCTGGCCTGGGGAAGCTGCTGCTCCTGCCCTTGGCACGTTGTTGGAAAGCTCCTTGGAGAGCAGGGCACTTGGCATCAGGTGTGAAGGTTTCCAAGCCCTTTGCAAATGTTTTTGCCTGGACCAAAGTTTTCCCCAGGCTGCAGAAAATCTGTTCTCCATGAGGACTCTTTGGGGATTGCCTTAAAATCACAATTGCAAAGCAAGAGCTTTCGGGTTGTTTGAGCTGCTGGTCCCAAGGCATGAGGAGGTGTTTGTGAGCTGGAAATTGCTCCTTGAGCTGCTGGCTGGGGGAATTCAGGGCATGTTTTCCATGTGGTGCCACTGCCCACAGCGCTGCAAAATGTGCCTGTGACCGAGTGCTTGTGGCAATGTGCTGCCATCCTTCTGCACCTGCATGCAGAGATTTCAAAGGCCACACTACTAGTGATGTTATAGTGACAACACTGTCCCAGTTGGTACCATGACTGTCCCTGCAACACTGTCCCCCAAGGGGCTGACCCTGGGCTGCACGTGATTTGCTTTTAAGTGATAGAGGGGTTTTTTTAAGACTTGTGAACACTGTGCATTTGCCTATAAAATATGCTAAGAAAATTCAAAATTGATCTTATTTTCATGGGAGGAAAATATTTACTCAGACACTTCCCTAAAAATAACAATATTCATTCCTGAGGGTCACAGGAAGGTGCCTGCATTTTTGTTTGTATATAACCAACGTTGGCTGAGCAGGGGATTTTTCAGAAAGGCAGCAAAGCCTTAAATAGGTTGGTTCCACTGCTGCAAATACAAGGCTGAGGAAGAAAATTTTTCTTCAAAAAAGAAAAATCCTGAGGCTACATACCCCACACCTACAGCTGCAGGTGGGTTTTGAAAGGGCTCCCTGTGCCTCAGTAATTACAAAAAGCTCAGCATGAAGCAGTGGGCTGTGGAAACCCCAGGCCAGATATTTCATCTTCCTTAGAAGTCCCCTGGCTGGGGAGTAGTACCTCAGGTCCCTCAAGTTTGACTCTAAATAATAGCATTTAACACTGTGAAGGCATCTTTAAATAGAGAGTAATGCCTGCAGGTGGTGGGATCAGAGGCTGTACGACCAGCAAAAGAGGAAATAGGAACCATCTTACAAGACTTCTGGCTTCAAAACTTCATCTGAGAGACTCTTGCTCTTCTAATTGTTAAAAATTTGTAAAGGCTGCAACAAGAGTGAGCCACCCAGCCAAAGGAATTGGCATTTAAACAGGCAGAGGGTAACTGCTGATGTGCTTGTCTGAAATTCAGAATATTGATTTAAAACATGGTTTTGCTTGGATGCAGTGAAAATTCATGCTGAAGCTTGCTTGGAAAAACAAATATTTATCACCCAGAAGAAGGCAGGAATTGATGGTCACTGACCAGCTTGCACTGAGCTTCAGCTCCATCAGCAGCTCTTGTAAATATGTTACCTCCTCAATAAAAGTCTTTAATATTTAGAGCTGGTGAAAGGATGGGCCAGCACTGTGGGGTGGAAGCAACATGGGCAGTCCCACCAGCCCTGGGCTTGGTGGCAGGGGGGATTCCTGCAGACAGCCTGCTGAGATCATCTTCCAGCAGGCAGGATGGAGAGAGGGGAGGTGGCTGAAGGGTGGCTGCTGGAGTGGGGACGTGCTGCTGTGCCTACGAAAGGTCTGCTGCTTCCTGGAGAGGGGATTCTTTGAACTTCTTTGATGGATTCTATGGATTTTCTATTCAGACCCTGGTCACTGTTAGATGTGCCAGGTCAGGAGGCACGTGCCACTTTCAGGGTTGTGTTGGCTGCCCGTGGCCACCCCAGCAGCAGGAGCTCCTGCCCAGGCAGCGCTGCTGGGAAGGAGCATCTCCAGCAGGAGGATGCATGTTCCCCATTGCAGGTGGGCTCTGGCCAAAGCAGCAGCTGCAGAGAGCAGGTGCCAGTGACACAGCAGGTGAGCTGTGTGGCTCCTGAGTTAGCTGCAAGCTTCCCAAGAACAAGCCCTGTTCACAACCACTGCAGCCCTGGCTCAAGGAGTGCCTGCTGAGAGCAGCCCGAGGCGGCTGCGCAGGAGCGTTTCCCTGGGGATGGGAGGGCTGAGGTTGGGACTGGGACTGGGACTGGGCTTCACAGGCACTTGCCTTAACAAGAACCACCTCTCAGGTCTGCTCTCTGACTGCTTCAAGGTTCCTGTGGACAAACCAGGTGGAGACAATCTGCATTCCCTGAAAGCAATTAGAGTTACAAGAGTGACCGCATAAAATGCTGTTTCCTTGAGCAACCTTGCCCAGCTGAACACTCCAGCTCTTTGGCCTTGCCTCACTGCAGTTGCTTTTGCTTCCCCTGTGCTTGATTCTGCAGGTTCTGCAGAATATTTTCTAGGCAGTTGGTGCAGGGAGCAGCAGACCTGTGCTTTCCAGAGGAGCAGATCACCTTGTGCTGCCTCTGGACTCCACAGTTTTTTCAGAAACATCAAAAAGCTCCTCTGAAAAAAATCTTCTCTTTAATTATCTCACCCCCACGGATGCCTGAGGTGCTGAGTCACTCCTGGCAGCCCAGGCACAGTGTGTTGGTGGTTTTCATGAGAACTGCCCCGTGTGTCTTCGTGAGCTGCCAGAGAACCTGGATGTTGTGTTCCCACTGGGCTAAGGCTCCAGCAGCAGAGGGAGGCGCGCCGGCGGCATTCCTGCCTGCTGCAACGGGCTGCATCTGTCTGGGGGAAACACTGCCCTGCTTGCAGGTTTCTGGATGGTGTCAGGAGGCATCACTACAAGAAACCATGAGGGTTCTCCAGCAGCTCTGCCCTGCTCCTAAGAAAGGTGAGTGGGTCTGGGCTGGATGTGGGGCTCTTAGGGTTGTGAGGAGCAAGGGACCTTGGCATGGTGCAAGGGGCAGCTGGGGGACCACAAAGCTCCCACAGGTGCAGGACAAGGGCTAGAGACAGACCAGCTGGGGGACCATGAAGCTCCCATGGGTTCAGGAAGTGTGCTAGGGACAGACCAGCTCCAGGCAGGGCTGCTAAGAAATGGGACCAACCTCTCAGCCCATGGCAGTGGCAGCTACCTGGGACCAAGGTGAGCTGGTCTGGGGGAGCTGCAGGCTGGGATTTCATGGCTCCTGATGGTTGCTGGAAGTCCTCACCAAAAGTGTGTCACACAGGACACAGCACAACCTGGAAGGAGCTGGAACTAACAAGGCCCTTGGATGTTCCCTGGGGTGGGAAAGGCAGGATCTGCTGGAGGCGACCAGAGACCTTGCTCCTCACAGCCAGTTTGTGCCTGCACACACTGGCAGCTCTACCCTGTGCAGTGACACCTTCCCCAAAGTGCTCCCTGAAATACAATCCAAGTGAAAAATACATTTAAAGTTCACTGGAACTGACGCTTCTGCAAAACATTCATTTTCAGCCGTGTCAAAATATTTCAAGTTCATTGCTATTTTTTCACTTCCCCTTCAATATTAGCATTTTCCACACAAGCTGCTTTATTGCAGAGAATTTTCTTGAATGCATTCAAATTGCAATCCAATGGATACTTGTAAAAGTCACCTTCCTCTACAAATTACTGAGGGCTTTAAATTTTGGGGGTTGTTAGGAAATAGTTTCTATTAAAAAAAATAAATGTGACTGGTGTGAATTTCACCGTCTCTATTATTAAATATTGTATAAATGCTTTGGGTGATGTGGCTGCTGCAGTCATCTCCTGCTGACCCAGGTAAGGGGATGGTAGAGCTTTATAAATTGGGTTTTTTTCATCCCTGCTGTGGATGTTGTGGGGTTGTGCTTCATTAGTTCTGGCTGTAGTACCAGGACCCTCTGCCTGGCATGTTTCTTCTTTCATTACTGCTTACCAGGGCATCTCTGCTGGAGCTGTGGGATGTTGCTAAAGCACGTGCAGGAGGCAAAACATCACTGGAAAAGGTATTTAAAGTTTAATTCTTAAAATCAGTTTAATTCTTTGTTTTGTGCATCCTGATAAAGTGAGTACTTCTGCCAGGCAGCCCTGTGTGCTCTGGGCTTGGATCAGGGCTGAAGGAAGGGTTTGGGGCTAGAAATGGGCCTCAGGAATAAAACTTAGATTTTGAGCCTATTTGTCTCCAGTAGTTCAAAGGCCTGTGCACATTAGTTGATTTAAATCCATATCTGATTAGACAGGGGGGAAAAAAAATGAGGTTAATTGCAAGTCTCCTGTTGCTCAGATAAATCAGAGCTTTTGTCAGATAACATTATTATTTTATTTTATTTTATTTTGTTTTATTTTATTTTATTTTCCTTCTGAAGGACCTTTTCTTCCCTGGGGTGTAAACTCTCCACTCCTGGTGCAGTCAAGAGGGTGCAGCTCCTGGCTGGGTTCCCACCACCAGCTCAGCTCAGCTTGGCCCTGCCACGAGATGCTGGAAAGCTGCAGGAAGTGGCACCAGAACAGGACTGGAACCTTCTGCACATGGTCCTCTTGAGACTTCTAAGGATGTCTTGAGACTTCTAAGAATGTCATGAGAAAGGTTTCTAAAATATTTATTCCTGTTGAAGCTTTTGTTGTAAAAATTTGCCCGTGATGCTGCAGGGAGAAGATCTTCATTGAAAGACAAGATGACGTGTCTGTGTTGCATGTTTGAGCTGTGGGGTCAGGGAGGTTTAAATCTTATAGAAGAGTTTTTGGTAACTAGTTTTGTTGAAGGAAATTTGATCAATGTGGAGCTCTTGGCTCAGTGTGAGGTGGAGAATGGCAGCAGTGTCATGTACCTAACCCTGCCAAGGGTGCAGGTTCCTTGGTCTGTACCCTGTCTGAGCTGCCCTTGGCCCATTTTACCATTGGTACTTCCCTTCAGGTGCTTTCCAGCACCTGGAGGGGCTCCAGGAAAGCTGGGCAGGAACAAGTGCAGGGAGTGATGGGATGAGGGGGAAGAGTTTCAAGCTGAAAGAGGGGAGATTGAGAAGAGATCTGAGAAAGAAATTCTTCACTATGAGGGTGGGGAGACCCTGGCCCAGGTTGCCCAGGGAAGCTGTGGCTGCCCCATCCCTGGCAGTGTTGAAGGGCAGGTTGGATGGGGCTTGGAGCAGCCTGGAATGGTGGGAGGTGTCCCTGCCCATGCAGGGGAATTAGGGATAGATGATCTTTAATGTCCCTCCCAACCCAAACCAGTCTGGGATTCTGTGATTCCTCCAAAGGAATTTTGCATTGAATGTCTCCTCACCAGGGCTGTTACTTCAATACTTCTCCAAGTCTAAGTTTACTGTAATTCTAAGGTGCTCCAGGGGGTCAGAAGAGAGACTTTATTGTTCAATTAAAATGGTTTCTATTCTGAGCAAACCTTGCTGTATTAATGAAAGAAGAAACAGAGGGATGTATCATATCACCTCTTTAAATTATGTTGTTTAGTGTCTGTGTCAGATATTAAACATTATGTCATAAAAGGGGTGGCTACAGAGAATTTCAATAGGCTTGAAATCAAGGTAAGAGAAAAATAATAACAACTTCCTGGTCTCTTTTATAACACAGCCCCATGTAACCAGAGAGCACTAAAGCTAAAATGACTTTTTGCCAATAATTGTCTTTTGGTTCTTTAAAGCAATATAGTCAAACCTCTGTAGACTTAATACTACTGGTTATGGAATTTGTATCTCTGCTAAATGCAAAAGTTAATTCAGTGTTCAGTTTTTTTAAATTTAAAATGTAAGCTTTAGTATGTCATAAAAATTGGACTGGTTCTGATACTTATTAGTTTGAGGAAAAGAGAGTCTAATTCAATAGAATTTGTAGGCATTGATACTGCTTTGGGGCTTATTACAGAGACATTGTGATTTTAATATATAAACCTTGAAAAGGCTGCAACATAAGGCAAATCATGCAAATTCAATTGTGTGAAAAAAGGAGCTGTGTCTGCATTACATGAAAATTTAGAGGGGATGTTCCCTGCCAGAGTTAATGGTGAAGGTTACTGGGGCTGGCACAGACGTGGGCACAGCCCTGTTGGGTTGCTCTTCTCTGCCTCCCGTTGGCAGCACAGGCCCAACATCCAAAAACCTGATGGAAATGGAAAACACTAGATTTGGGAGGTCCCAGCAGAACTGGGAACTTTGTTAAGCCAGGCAAGGAATCCATGTGTACCCTCACCATCTGCAGGGATGTGTGGACCTGCCCCCACGCCGTGCCATTTGTTGTGCACTTTCCTTCTGGAGGAGCCATGGTTTGCCAGGCTGGTCTGAAGGGCAGTGAGCTCCCCAACATGGTGTTGGAGACTGTGGATGAAAGGTTGGATGGACATAGGGTCCTCTCCTTGCATCTTCCAGGTGCTTTCACACCACCAGAGTAAGGGAGGGAAACCATCTGAAGTGCTGGCTTGGTGAGAACTGACAGGATCCCCCTGAATCACCTGAGATGTGTCCCTTCCTTTGCCCTTCCAAAAATTAGCTCTGTCCTAAGTTTGAGCAGGGTAGCCATGAGCTGTGTGGAAGTTAAACTGTCCCCAGCCTCGTCAGTGCTCAGCTTGAGGCCACCACTTCCCCCCAGTGAGGGTGGGGAGACACTGGCCCGGGTTGCCCAGAGAGATGGTAGATGCCTCATCCCTGGAAATATTCAAGATCAGGTTGGATGGGGCTCTGAGCAACGTGACCAAGCAGAAGATGCCCCCACCCATGGCAGTGGGGTTGGACTAGATGGCCTTTAAAGGTCCTTCCAGCCCCAACCCTTGGGTGACTGTTTTCCTGGCAGTTTGGTAGCCCTGAAAAGCCCACTCTCAGCTGAGGTGCAGCCTCAGCCTTTTATCACCACAGCTTTGAAAGACCTTTCATAGTACCCAGATGACTTCCTGCTGGGGAAAAAAAACAACCCATGAAATTCAAAATTCCATTGGCAACAACCATAGCAGGTCCTAACAATCTCTCCCCCTCTTCCTAAAGTCCTGCTGCTGGTGGCCACTGAAACCTCTGCCCAGCCAGAGGTTCTAGGAGCTGGGAAGGGAATCTGGGGCCACCCTCTCCCTTTGCTCCCCTCTTACAAATACCTGCCCAGCTCCCCTGTAGACTCAGCCCTGTGCATTTGCAGCACAAGTAGAGAAGGCAGACAGGCTTGAAATTCCTGGTGGTGGTGTGAAATGGTTGGAGCTGGATCACAAATGGGTCTTGTCTCTGAATTTTGGTGGCCCAGAGGAGATTCAGTGAGTCAAGGCACTGGGCCTCTCCTGATACCAACTCAAGCAGGGGCCTTTTGTCATCTAAAATATTATATCCCAAACTACAGATGAACAGGCAGGGATAGAAGTATTTAGAGTTATACAGGACATTTTGTACTTTGGGGGCAACATGTACTTTGAAAATCCCATTATGTGAATTTTCATAAAAATTTAATATAAGTTCAATTTTAAAAAGTTACTAAACCTTGAAAACTCTATCTTTGCAAATAGCAATGAAACGTTGCATGATGCTTCCAGAGATTGTCATGAAAATCTTCATAAAAGATTGAAGAAAATGTTTCTAAGAGTACCCATAATTCCAGTACAAGTCTGCTAATAAGTACATCCTCCTTGCAGCATCAGGCAGGCTTTTATGGAGAAGGAAAAATGATCTATCACACCAATAGCAGTGCCTGTTGAAGAAGGCATTAAAATGTCTCAGAACTGAAAATAAAAAAAGATTGCACAAGAGTAAACTTAGCACATCTGAGAAAAGTTCTATTAAAAATGCAGTTTCTAAACATAAAACCATGGTACAAATACTTAAGTTTTTGTAACACCAGATAAAGCCAAGCATGGAATATTTCACCTCAGAGTGGAGAAAGTCTCCCTGAAATTCTAATGGAGCGTTCATAAAATATACATGACAAATGTGCAGGAAAGCAAAGAGGACGTGGCCAAAAAAGTCACTGCAGTTTAAGACTTGAGTTGAAATGTCTCTTCTTTTAGAGAACAAGGATCTCTCTTGGCTGCTTGTAACAGTCTGAAGGTCTCTGAGTTGCCACTTGGCAGCTCTGGCCCTTCTCCCTGGCTCCACTCGCTGCAGCAGGAGTTTGCAGCCCGGAGCTGCTGGTGCCTCAGCTCTTCTCTCCTTAGTAAACACTCCTGAAGAAATGTGAAAGCAGATTAGCTGGAAAACAGGGTCTTTTCCTGCAATGCCTTGGGCCATTCCATTTTTTTCCCACCTCGTATAGAACAGTGGAGATGTGCTGCATGTCCTGGGGTGGTCTCCCGGGGTAGGTGCCGTTCATGAGAGCAGATGAAGGCTGGGCCAGTCCTGGTGGTAGCTCAGACTGGCAGAGCCACATCCATGTGTTCATAAACTCGTCCAGGCAATCATGCTCCTGAATCCAGTTAATATCTATTGACCACCTACAAGGTCTTTCATGCTTGAGAGACCCTAAGCTCCTGGGCTATGCTGTTGGTGACTGCAGGACCCTGATGTTGGAGTCCTGTTCTTATGGTCGTGAAGCCCCTTCTGTTGCTCAGCACAGCCCAGCACACAACCACCTCATTCCCCCTTTAACAAGAGAGGTGACACAGGAAAAATAGGAAATAATCCCATGGGAGAGAATTTTTCAGGTAAACTCCAAGCAGGCTTGCTGCTGCTCTCCCTGTATGCATGTAGCTGCTTTCCTTTGGCACTCAGAGCAGGACCAGGGGCTTTATCATTCCATTGAACTGTTATCCCAGCTTAAAAATACCTGAGGAAATCCTCATCTGCAGTTTAACTTGTTCTTAAAAACAGCTGTGACATTCCTAATCCTTTCTCCTTGCAAGTATCAAGCTTGACCCTTTCCCCAGAAAAATACACGTGGGATTGCTGGGCATGAAGTTGCCCTGATTATGAAGATGTTTGGGGCTTTATTGGTTTTCCTTTCCAGCAGTTTTCCCAATGTAAATGTTGGATTTATAGTCTCCTGTCACACACTGTCTAAGGGGAATAATAATCACTAACATTTTTTTTTTTGCTTTACCCCTCAACCTAAATCTTTATTAGAGTTTGCAAGTAGTGAAATAACCTTTGGCACGAGGCACTTAGGAGGTGATGGAAAACATGTCAGCTGTGGCTGGCTGTGCCCTCCACTCCTTATTGAAATTCCCTGCTCTCTGGTTCCTCCTTCTTCATCTAGATAGCAGGAGGAAAAAGAAAAAAAAAAAGCTGGTGCTTGAAGAAACTGGGGAAAGTCCTGTGAGTTGGGCTGGAGTATCTTGTCCTGCAGCACAAGGACCTCCAGGTAAGTGCTCTTACAGGTGCCACCTACAGCACCTGCTGCTACCTGCATATTAAGCAGCAGCCTTGATTATTGTCAAGACATTTGTGCCCAAGAGATTATTGCTCTAAACTAGTGTCAGAACATACATATAATCCACAGTTGTCTAGTAATTTGTTGTAGTCCAGCTATCCTGCACATATATTTTATATATACATAGGTGTAGATATATATTTTCAGCCTTATTTGATGAATTAGCCACAGCTCTGGGAATTTTGGCAGTTGACCCTTGCTGAGATTCCTAGTGCTGTAGCTAATTTGACTACAAGTTAATATGTTTATTAAAGGAAATAACAATCTCCTTCTTTAGAAAAATAATTTCATTCTTTGCCAGCAGATTTTTCATTTGCATTGCAAATGATATAATGAATTTTCTCAAAATGGTCACAATCTGTTCATTAATAATTCCTTTTGTGCTTAGGACACATCCCATGAATTCCAAAGGAGAGGAGTGGTCACTTCCTGCAGAGGAGTAAGTGTATTGGTGTGGAATTCCACAGAGCAGGTGTGCAAATCTGCCTTATGCTGAAGTTAAGCAACTTTGTAAAGTCTCTAACAGTGAAAAGGTCTTGCTGGCAGCTTTGGGAGGTGGGGGGGTCCTCACTGGTGTGGGGGGATGTCACACTTGTTCCCACCCAGCAGTTCCTGAGAGCACAGCTTGTGACCACCCTGTACTCATCACTCAGCCCTCAAACCACAATTTCCAGCCTCTGCTGTGCAGGAACCTTCCCATCAGCTACCAAATAAATCATAATCTCTTTTTGTTGATGATTTAGAGTTGGTATTTCCAGTTCAAAAAACTTCCTATAGTGCAAATGTACTGAAGATGAAGAAAGCCTCTTCAAAATCCTGGCAGCTGCTAAGAAGTTGAGAAATATTCTTCCAGTGTTGCTTCAAGGTACTTCAGATGTATTCTAAGGTTCATCCTCTGTAATGCACTGATGCTGAGAAGAGAAGGATGCAATCCCTGCTTAGCTGTGGGGTCCTGCTTGTTTGCAGCAAGGCTCAGAGATCTTTGCTTGTTGAGGAATGGCTGAACAGGAGTGGTGGGAAGAGAGTTCTGCAATGCGAGGGAGGTCATGGGTGGCCTCCATCCAGTTCTTGAGTGGTCACTGCAGCAGAGAGACCACCTGAAATCAGACATCCTGTGCATGGTTAAGCTCTAAATCCATTTACTATTGTGAGAGTCTTGCTCTTTAGTCCTTGGGAATATTGAAACCTGCTGTCTTCTTCCCACTTGCAAGAGCTTTTGTTTTGCCATAGGAGAAAACTTGGCTGGTTTGATGGAATTTATTGATGACACACTCATTTTGGTTGCTTCTCCTTTCCTGACTGGGGTCTTGATGCTGGCAAAGGATTGTTCCAGTGTTTGGGAAGGAGCTTGGAGTTCAACTGTCTGTCCCCAAGACTACAGGCAGCCAAAGGCACTGCCCATTGCTGCTTTCCTGCTGGGCCACTTTGCTGCTGAACACATTAGACAGGTGAAAAACGGTTATTGCCGCAGAGTTTCTCTTCTGGGTTGTGCTCATTGCTTAATTAAACACCCACAGCCCGGGTGAGATCACTCCCCTGTCCCTGCAGTCAGCACAGAGCTGGTGCTTGGCACTGAGGGCACTTGCTGGCCCAGCAGGGTCCCAGCTGGTTGTGCTGCCCCACGGGGCAGCGCGTTTATCACGGGAACCCCAGCAATGGGGCGTAGGTTCTGGGTCCTCTCTCACCCTGCACTTACTGACCTGCCCTGCACGTGCCTCTGACTCTGCTCCAGACACCAGACGGAGCAGTTTGAAAATTCCCAGAGCCACCCAGCAGTCCCACTTACCTGAGAATAGCTGCTTGCTGGGGAAAGGGCTCTCGTGGTGGAGCAATTCCCTGGTGTTTTAAAGCTGCCAGGAGCCATCTCTGCCTGCTCTTGTGTGCTGCTGGTACTGCTGGAAATGGCATTTTAGGATGCCTGCTGCCTGAAAGGCCCTGCAGTCTGTCTGTCTTTGAGCTCGTGCTTTGATTTTATTCAAATCTATTTACTATAAGTACTCAGAAATGCCAGAGGCTGCTGGTTGGGGTCTGTCTTAGGGGCAGGTTCAAAGGCAGGAACTCCCACCTAAAGGGCACTGGGAGTGGAAGGAAAGTCTCCTGGTGAAGAGGGAGCTGGGGAGAGTGAGGAAGAGCATGAACACCTGAGGCATGGCCACGTGTAGTTGTCACTAGATTCCCTTGGAGGGCCTGGTTAATTTTAGAGCTGTTCTCAACCTGGGGAAGGAGCAAAACTGGGATAAACAAAACTCCAAGTGTAACTGAAAAGAGTACTTGGTCTAATTACCATAAGACATGTATTTCCTGTTGGAAAATAACCTAATTAGTGGTGTATTGTACTTAAAACCTCTTCTGTGGTAGTTATTAAATTCCATGACATTTCAGCTTGATTAACTTTTTAACAGATATGACTTAGGGCTGTTACAGGGAACATTCTGAGGTGGATGGGAGATCTGATGACCTATCCCACTGCCTGTCCCAATTATTCAAACTGAAGAAAATATATTATAAAACCTCATTAGCAGGAAGGAAACTGATAAACCTGTTGCCTGATCTTTTTCTGGTTTAACGTTGGCTGAGATAAAGGGATGAGATGTGAAAGAAAGTGTCCTCCTGCCCCAGAGGGCAGAGAGAGAAGTTTCCTGAGCTCCAGCTCTGCCTTGCTGATGATGTTTTGCAGCAGTTAATTGTTTGGGGTTTTTTTTGTATAGGATAGTTATTTATAGGGGGTGATTCTGTTTCTGGGAGTAGCCCAACACTACAGCTGCATTTGGGAGCCCCTGTGCTCATCTCTCCTCTCACCTACAGCTGTCAGCAGCCTGGAAATGCTGTACAGCAACCTGGAAGTCCCTGCTGCCTCCCATCAGCTTCTCTCCATTCACCAGGGATGACAACCTTGGGTATAATAAAAGGAATGAGGCCTTAGGTGGGTGGAGAGTAATTGGTGACATTTCCCAGAAAGAAAGGGCAATAAAACCCCATTGTCTTGTGCCACAGGGTCTCTGAGTGCAGCCCCAGCCCTCTGCAAACTGCTGCCTCATTTTTGGGCTGAGCCCTTGGCAGGAACAACCCAGTGTTGCCTTGCCCATCAGCAGTCACAGGGCCCAGAGCCAACCCGCCTCTCCTGATGGGGCTTAGCC